>NW_010972831.1:7506323-7516731 GCF_000737465.1 Haliaeetus leucocephalus | reverse complement strand
GGGGGAGAGGGACCGGGGGGAGGGGGGGTGAGGGGAAAGAGCCGGCCCAGCGGGTCTCAGGGGCTTCGTGAGCATCCACCCTTTGTCTGGGCTGAGGTGCGTGGGGTGCCCAGCCAGGAGGGACAGGGATAAATAGAAATACCCAGAGAAGTACACACGGCCTGGGGAGCGGGGGCTGTCCCAGCCCCTCACCCATCGTTAACGGGGGGGTAATTATAATTGTGTGCATCGGGGCCGTGAGGGTTGCTGTTGGCCCGGTGCTCTGCAGCTGAGCAGCTCTGGGGTAGCAGTTAGTAGTATAAAAGCGTTATATAATGCAAAAAAAAATCACAACTGTTTCTTCAAGTCAACATTGCACTTTTTTTAGCACTGCTAGCTGCCCAGAACCGAATTAATTCTTTCCTTGTCCCATACGTTAAACACTTTGTGGCCCCTGTTGAAGCCAGGGTCCCTCTTACAGCAGTGAGAGCTGAAAGGCAAGTTCTTGGTTAACTCCGGTCCTTACACCACAGTTACACCGGGCTCAGTGAATCCACACCAGCCTCAAAGCTCCTGAGGTGTTTTCGCCCAACTCTGGCCTAGAAGCAGGAGCAAGGCAACGCAGAAGTGACCTGCCGAGAGCATCAACGAGAAACCGGCTTTTTGCGGGGATTTGCCCGCCGAGAGCTTCTCCCGGCCACTTTGTGGGGTGAGGCAGCCTCAAAGCCCAAGGTCAGACCTGGAATTGGGGACGAGCACTGGAGGCTGGCACCTGTTCTGTTACAAAGGAGCGGGGATGCAAATCAGCATCTCAACTCTGAGTTGCAGATGTAGGTCTGAACTTCAGACCCCACAATGAACAGCTTCGGGGGGGGGTGTCAGGATTTGGGCTTCCCACCACCAGCATTGGCATTTTTTTGCCCGCGAAGGTGCCAGCAGCAACTCGCAAACACGAGCTGGGTACCGGGTCGAGCCCTTGCTGGGAGATGAATTTACATAGCCTGCTCACTCACCCCCTTCTTGTCCGCACAAGACTCTTCCCCACTCCTCGTCTGCTTTTTAAATGCTCTAAAAATTAATCCGGGCACGCTTTCTTTCTAAGGCAGCAGCGTTCAGTGCAGGCAGCTCTCCTACAGAGGGCAGAGGAATATCATCCATCACCGCCGGCTCCAGCAGCCGCGGCTGGGTTACTGGGATGGGACTGGGGGTCCTGGGAGGCACCATGGGAGGAGACCCCTGGAAAAACCCAGACATCTTACCCCCTTCTCAATAGCCTGTGACTCTCCCTACAGAGCTGTGCGATACTGCGAAAACAATATACAGTTCAATTTATGTAAAAACTAATGTTTACCAAAAATGCACATTTTCATTGCAAGCAGAGCCCTTGGATTTTATGCTGTTGAGTATTTCAATCCCGTTCCAACTTTCTTTTGTAGTTATTTTATCATGGCATGAGTGACAGCTGTAATCCTCTGCATTATATATTATGTGGGTTTGCCATTGCTCCAGCAATGTCAAATTAAGCACTGCTTTTTTTTTTTTTTTTTTTAACCAAGACATGGTTTTATAAAACAAGAAACTTCTACAATGAGAGGTGTGTAGAGTGTGTCTTCCCTGCCTTTGCTTCTAGGTTTGGGTTTTTTCACTTTGAGTTTGTAGGCATTTTGTTTCCAGAGTAAAAGATGCCATTATAAACAAAGGGAGGAGCCTGGAGAAATAAATCTATAGAAAATTAAGTAGCAGAAACAAGTGCTTACCTGAACAGTTACTTAGGAGTAACTAACCACTCCCCAAACCAAAGAACTAGTGCCAAGACCCCCCTGCATCATTGCATTTTCAAACCTCTGCGCTCTTACAGAGTGAAAAAGGGATGTTCTCTAACCTAACAAATAATAAATAGCCCTGTTAATAAAGGGAGAGAGGCTTTTAGTGATGCTTAAATAAAACATACCCAATATAATTAATAAAAAATACACAGTGAGTTGCATTAGTCCTCCGGAGTAAAAAATGGGCTTCTTGAAGTCGAGAGCGTTTTTGCCACTCACGCCAGTGAGATCAGGATTTCACCCACTGAGACTAATGGGACAATTGTTCAGTATAAATCCCGAATCCAGCAACGCATTAAAATTCACGTATGTACAACTGCAAACTCGAGGGCTTCTGACAGAGCTTGTAGACCTGTTTCTTTTCCGTCCTCCATCCGTCACTCCTATCGGTGCAAAACAAACGTGGAGGGGGAAAAGCACACGGCGCTCAGCCGGAGGCGTTGCGCACCCCTTCCCGTGCGCGGGGGGAAGGGGAGAGCCCCCACACTCTGCGACTTGCTCGGGGTACCCCAGCTCCGCTGATCAGCACCCAGACGGCTGCAGGAGCTGTTAATTCAAAATTTTTGATAAGGAGATTCAGTCAATATAAAGTGACATCAAACAGAAAATGCAGCGTATGAAAGTCATGGGTTGTTAAAATATTTCACCGAGAGAGCCTCCTGCTTCGCTGTTTATTCTCTCTCTTTTGCCTTTCACTTAGCAGGGTAATTAAATCAGACTCTCAGGCTCGGTTTTAATTTCTGGTTCACATGCCCTCAAACCATGCTGCCGTGGTTTGGACTCATAATCGTGCTGGGGAATATTTGTACAAAAATTGTATCAATACATTTTAATTTAAGACAATCATGAAAGCCTTTTTATGCATCACGGTCCATTCTGTAAAACCCTCTGCCTGTTTATAAACTATAAGCAGAAGCCGTCAAACTGACTGACATAATTTCTGTGGCATTTTTCCTCTTAATTTTATTTTTTTATTTACGCGCTTGTTTGCTAAAATGGAAGTAACACCCTAAACACAGAACAGATAAACAAGTGAATTTTGAACAGTCTGTACTACAGAAAAGCACTTTTAATTTCTCACACTCAGCTCCTTTTGCTCCCGTGCATTCGTGGAGCTTGTCAGCTTTTAGGAAACTGTCAGATTAGATGGTAGCTTTGGCAGTGAAGGACCGTATCATCCCTGTGTGCCTGCAGAATTACAGGTTATTAATACGAATCCATTTTTCAGAGCATTCCTTTACTTAAATATATAAAAAAAGAAACGGGTTGGCAACACAAAGCCGTTCAGACACCACCACCGAGTAATTCGCTGCTCGCCTGCGCTCAGCAGCACCCGGCGCTGGGTCCCTGCCGCCGCGAGCAGAGCGGTGGGAGCGCGGTGGGCTGCAGGCACCGATCTGCGACGGGATTCCCATAGAGATCCATGGGAATTACACGCGCCAGAGTCGTGTCGACTGAATTTAATTGAATGGCATTATCAACGGCAGAATTTGACCCATATACAGAGCACTGCATGCTGTCCAAAAATAGCTACAAGCCAGAGCTGAGCTTGTCTTTCCGACACTTTGGCTAGCAGATGTGATTTTCCAAACCGACCTTCTTCATTTCAGTCATACTATCTCATTCAAGATTTTCTTTTTAAATCGGCAAGACAATTTGTCAGTGAAAAAGAGAAAAAAGGAGAGGAAAAAAATTGGGGAGAAGCGGGAAAGAGCACACATCAAACCTATCCACTAAAACAAATTACATAACAGGAAATTTAGCTTATGTACATAAAAAATCGCTCCCCTTATAAATATTTATTACTATTTTTCTTCTGTGTTTTTATTTACTTCAGTATTTCTGATATTCCTAACCCATCACTCATTCAAAAAACACAACTGTTTTAAAGATTTAATCAACACTTAATGGTCCTTACATCTGAAAACATAATGAATATTGTGTGTCTGAATAGATGCACAGCCTAAAGATGCTTCCAGCAGATAAGAATTTTAAAGGCCGCCCAGAGACAACTGAAAAACTAGAAGAAAACCTTTTTTTTTTCAGACAGAGCCAAAAAGACCTATTTTTTCATCCACAAAAAAAAAAATCTCCCCATGCAAACCCCACGTGCGTGCTCTCCTGTGCACAGAAACGCCAGCACGCAGCTATTCTCGAGACGCTAAGCACCATCACGCGAGGCAGCAGCCCTTTGCTGTCGGCTTCGCTCCCGGCGATTCACCGCAACACCCGGGCACGCGTCTCGCTCCAGCCCTATGGAAGTCGGGGGGTGTTTTCCAGCTCACGTTTACAGTCTGGGCTGCGTGACGATTCTCGCGCCACATAGCATCCTTTCAACAAAATCACACTAGACTTGTCCTGCAAACTTGGCCTTCCTCGATTAGCAGAGCTAAGGATTTCATTCCAAACCACGTGAGAGACCGTCGGCCTCTTTAAAGGTTCAGATTCTGCCAGAAGCGAGCTTGTATTAAAACCGATCAGGGAAGAAAAAAATCTAACTCCCACAGTTGCCAAAAATGCTCTCTAAGCAGAGCACCAAACGTCATCGAAGCGGAGCTATTCCTGAATTTGAAGACAGCCTGTAACAGAAGACTTACGAGAGACCGGTTGTGCCCCTCATCCCCAAGGAGGAACGCGTAGAGGGCCAAGGGGATTCTCCGAGCACCGGACGGTGATACGCACAATAAAACCAGCTACGTGCATCCCATTCAGTGATCCCATGCACAAATGGTGAAAACACTGCTGGAAAATTGGTCGCCCTAAGAGTACCCTTACCATTCCAGTTACAGCAGTCCCAAGCACAGAGATTTAGTAACGTGAAGGTCAGCTAACTGACCTGAAGGCCACATTTACGCTTCAATTTCTGCATTACAATTCCGCATGTAATGAATGAAAAACTCACCAGGCAACAACAAACTTTGCTTTCTAAGCATGACCCCATGCTCTACAGCTAAAAGCACCACAAATACTATTGAAAAAGAAACAGAAGATAGCAATCCCAGAAGGATTTATAATCAGAATCTATTTTTAACGGTCCTGCTAATTTAATTTATAACTTCGTGGGTATTTTGTTGGCATGAGGAATGCTGACCGCCCCAGTGCCATGGCAGACGCAAAGAAAAGACCTTCCAGAACCTGCTCCAGCATCACGATTCCCTGTTCCCAGCTCAACGCCGTCAGCAGCGTTTAAGGACATGTATCCATTGTGTAATCTTAACATACCTGAATTTATCTACTGGGGTAGTAACAGCAAGGGAGACTGCAAATGCTTGCATTTAATATGGTAAGAGCATGCAAAGCTTAAATACAACAGTCTTGTTCAGGGAAAAAATCCAGATTATGGCAAAAGGAATCGTTCCTGAGAGGGCACTGCAATATCTGCCACTTCCGAGGATGGCAAAAGCATGTAAATCACCACCGATATTTTTAAATTGTATTTATTTATAGATTTGTATTGTGCACCCTTCGCTCAGCATTTGGGTACACACACACATATTAAAATAATATACATCATTTGTCTACAAATCGTAATTTAAGTACATTCTTACTCCTGGGATACAGATCTTTTTACAAGTCCCCTGCCGTTCCCCAAGCAAAGGCCTGAGTAAACAGATACCAGCAGCGACTGGAGACGAAGGGAAGGGGCAGCGAGGAGCATCGCACAGCGGCAGCGCGGGGGGACGCGGCGCGCGATCGCTTTGGGCCAAAAGCAGAGTTGTTCGGATGCTGGAAACACGGCATTTTACAGCTGCTTTGATTAGCCTTCAAACTACCTCCTTCGTATAGATGAGCTCAACACGAATAATACTTACAAGGTTCGCCTTGCACCTTTTTTCCTAGGAAACGGTCTTACACGCGGGGTTCGCGCGAGTCTTCGGTCTCGCGCGTTCGAAGACCGAGCCGCCCTGGGCCGTGCCGGGAGGGCGCGTACCGCTCGCCCCGGGAACGCCGCGGATGCCGTCCCGAACGGGGCGAGAAGACGAGGGCCTGCGCGGGGTTTAACGTCACCGGGCTGCACCTTCTGCTGGGACGCAGCAACAAGGTGAAGGTCACCGAAACCAGCAGCAGTCAAGGAAGGAAAGATCAAAAGAGAGCAATTACTTCTAAAAAGGCTTTCGAAATTACATTGCACGTCCGTATAGTCGCATGTCGCACGTCCGTGTTTCTGCAGTTAAACCCCCTAATACCCGCACGTAAAATCCACCCAAGCAACACACATTTCTCGAGGCCCTTCTCCCGCAGACCTCTATTCACCCAAGTAACGCTACCGAAGTCAATGGAAACGCTCTTGTAAACAAGGACTTACAAGAACCCAACGTGACAATGGTTTCAAAAGGAGTTTTGACTGTGCAATTGTTGCTGGATTAGGGTCTTCAGAAACACCGAGCTCGCTCTGAAGAGCACAGAATTCAAATCTGCAAAGCGCTGGGGCCTCCAGAGCGGATCCCGGCAAGCACTGAAGGACGCGCTCAGCCTTAGGCATGGGAACGGCTCCTGGGCTCCCCCCCCCGAAGATGGGCAAAACCCCTGCCGAAGGGATGGGAGCTTCGAAAAAAATACAGGCTCTCCTCCCTCCCTTTTATAGGCCACTGACCTACCCTGAACTGTATCACATCGCTGCCTAAATTAACAGGGAAGAAACTGTACAAATACCTTGTCACCAAAAAAAAAAAAAAAAAAAAAAAAAAAAAGAAAGAAAAAGAAAAAAAAAGAAAAACCACTTGGCAGACAGGTTTTCTACAAAATAAGCCTATTTGGTGAAATTCTCATTTAAAATAATTGATTCAACAATAAACCAGCAGCATAGACCAGAAGCGCAAACAGCAGTATTTATCAATAGCACTTGCCCAGATAAGTAAAAGTTTGTCATAAATAGATCACCCATTACTTTGCTCATATAAATGCAAAACAGAGCAACAAAACAGAGCAACAGTACAAAAGACAAATAAATGAGTTAGACACAGAGTCCATGAGTTTAAGAAGTCTCCCCTGTATTTAATAAAGCATGAATTTTTTTAGAAACACTAACAGATCCCTTGCAGATAGTTTTTATCTTTATATTATTATATAAGACATTTTGTGTTTAAAGTGAACTATTGCTTCATCTAGGTGGCCCCTCTGCTGGGCATAGAAACTAGGTTGTGAACAAAATAAAAAATCACCATTGAAAATTACAAATCATACAACTTTAAAGCATTTGGATTTTTTTTCCCCCCCTCAGTCCAAAGAGGTAAATAATTGAATTGCTGGGAATGTAGAAGTCTGTGTTTTAGCGTAAATTTCTGAGTCTACGTAAAATAAAAAAGAAGCCAGCCAGAGTCACGATTAGTTGAGAGACGAAGGAAAATATGCAATTATAGTTCATCCCATCCTATTAGCTCAGCAGGTAGAAAACATTTAGACCAGTGACTTTTCAGAACCGAACCTAATTCTTTGCTTCTAACACAGGTCAAAGTCCTCTCGGAATCAATGAGACTTTTGCTTTTGAAGAACTGAGTATTTGGGATTCTGCAATCATGTATAATTAAAACATTAAATCTGTCATTTCACAGGGTTCCAGAATTTTTTGTTTTGTTTCATTTTTCTCCCAAGAAAATTAGTATGTATCTAGTGCAAAGCAAAATATTCTCCCCCGCTGCCCTTCAGAGAACTTCACATATACCAAACGCTATTAAACAATTGACTTTGTACCAGCTCTAAAAAAGGATTAAAATTACTTTCATGACATTGAGGTTATGCTGTGTTCAAAACCATCCAATCAGGGGAAAAAAAAAGAAGAAAAATTACCTTTGGAGAATTAATTTAACTAAAAATGGGTCAGTTAAAAACCGTATCTTTGCAAGTTCTTTACATTTACAATACATTTTTGTTTATGCATGAAGTAAGCATTTTGAATATGTTTTCTCTTAGCGTAGACCAAGAATAGCTAAATATATTTAACAAATTGCTTAGTTTCTGATTTTGAAATTTAACGTACAGCGTAACATATTATTTGTACTTCAACAACTGAGCCTGCAGATGGGAAGGAAGGCTGGAGCTGCCACTGACTGCTATCTGCATCGACACCAGGGTTTAGACTTCTACCAGAGCAAAAGAGCTATACAGGATTATCAGTAGAGTGGATCATTCTTTCTCAGGGCTATTTTACTCAAGAGAATCCATTTTAAATTGCTTAAAACATCAAATGAAACACAAGTTATCTAAACATCAGATTTTCTAATTTTATTAAAAACGCACAAATTTTATCCAACATGTTTTCTTTCATACAGTGAATGGTCTAATATGCACTGGAGGTCACACAAGCTTAGGTTTATTAGAACAATAAAAGACATATGAGAAATTTAATATATAAAGAAAAAAGTAGCAGCTGTTGACTGCATATTTGACCATAAAATTTAAATATTTTGGACTTTTATTTTAAAGACACAAAAATAAAACCTGTGTGGGTCTATATAAGTCATATTAACAATTCCATGAATGTTCAACAGGACTAAAAATTAGCAAAGATGTTTTTTTTTTTTTTTAACCTTGTAACACTTTTTAAACACCTTCTCGGGTTGCTGGTGCAAAGCACCTTACAGTATTTGTGCTATATATTTACTTTATTTGGCAACTGTCTGGGTTTCGTGGGTTTTTTTTCTTTGCCTTCTGTAAACAACACCTTTTACAAACTAGCACAGTGAACCACAAGCCCTGCAATCTGTTATAACATCTACAGAAAAGAAAATGAACTATTTTGGTTGGTTGCTCAAAATATTTTGCTTTTGAACAAGAGGTTCTAAAACAGGATTTATTAGTAAAACATTGAACTCCTGAATTTAACATTAGACGTAAACAGTTGACTGTTTTTAGTTCAATAGAGTCTTTTTGTTTAGCTTTTCTCTCTCTGTGAAGGTAGAATACTTTTTGTTTGTTTGTTTGTTTGTTTGTTTTTCAAGTCATTTTCGTTAGAGGTCTGGGTGGTGACCTTTGCTATGATGAGGAGGTTTTGTACGTGTAGCTTTGTGAAGGTAGAAGAGTTGGTGCTGAGGGCTTAACATTTAGTATTTGCTATTTTGGAAAACAAAACAAAAACAAAGGAAAAAGAAAGTTGTCCCACCTGGTAGTCAGCAGGCTGAAATGGCTGAAGCTAAAAAGAGTTTCTTGTTGACGAACTTTCTGAGAGACAAAAATTAACAAACAAATTCATAATGCCAGAACCATCCTTAACCGGGAACGCTAGAGTTCTTGCAGCTTTTTTCCCCCTTTTCTTTGACCTTTCCTTCATTCACTTATTAATTTTTTAAACGAGAAGTTTCTAAGGATTGTGGCTCTTAGGATGACATCCAACAGGGTAAGCAAACTTACGCCATCCTACGGTATGGCAGCACTTTACTGTACAGCTTCACCAGTTTCTTTGTCAATGGTACAAAAAAGTCCCCTCGCTTGTTTGATACAACCGTAACATGAAGATTGTCCCGGTCTAGAGCAAAGCTTGCCTTGGAGCGATTTGGATTCAGTTCGTTCCCAAGGTAATATTGTCTTAGGGCAGGAGAGATGTTATATTTATTCATTTCTGTACACCGTAACAATAAGCAGACTAGATGATCATCACTTACTTAGACCCAGTTTGTTTTAAAGCTACCACACAGCCGCTTCGTTCATTTCTGGTGGATGTGACAAGTGATTGCCATAGTTAGCACCACCGTTGACGGATATCGAAGAAAATGGAGGACTGGGGCCAAAAACTTCCGCGGACATGGAGTGCAAGGACCCGGGCAGGTTGGGTTCGGGACTGGGCGAGTCTCCTGGGGGGTGCGACATGATGTCAGTGAAGCGCTGAGCCTCACTGGAGGGGTGATGTCCGGGCAGGGGGTGATCCATGGCCCCCAGGGGAGTGCCTGACGGCCCCGAGGAGGGCACGAAAGGGAGATCCACGGGGGTCTGCGCTTGAGACGAAGGAGGTCCTTGCGGGAAGAAATCGTAATTGCTTCCAGGGCCGTAATACTCGCTCTGATAATCTGGCAGACAAGGAGAGACAGAGGGAAGGTAACACACAGGCCAAGGAACCCGAGGGGAGAGACGCGGGCTGGCGTGGCTGGCGAGGGAAACGCGCTAACGGCTTAGGGGGTGCTCTGGCCCGGTCCCAGGGGTCCCCGGCCGGCGGAGCCCCTGGCCAGCACTGGGGACACTGAAATGTGACGGCTCGGTCTGCGAAACCGTCCGGCAGTGGGGGGAATTAACCCCCGCCAGGCTCCGAGGAGGGGCGAGGAAACCTGCCAGCTTGGCCCCCACCACCACCCCGGGGAGACGGAGCAGGGGGACACAGGGGACAGGACCCCGCCGGTTCGGACGGCCCCGGTGCCGAGCGGGGAGCCCGGCTGGGGGCAGCGGGTACCGGACGGTGGTATGGGGGGGTCGAGGTGGGGCGTAGCACGTTATTACCCACCTCCGTAGAAGGAGAAGGGCCCGTTGGGGATGAGCTCCCCGGGCTCCAGCCGGTCCACCAGCGGCCGCATCCTGCGTGGGCTGCGGAAGAAAGCGTGCCGGCGGGCGCCCAGCGCGCTCAGCTGCTTCATCCGCCGCTCCTTGGAGCGCCGGTTCTGGAACCAGACCTGGGGGGT
>NW_010972831.1:7503836-7506272 GCF_000737465.1 Haliaeetus leucocephalus | reverse complement strand
GGTCCCCTTCACGGGAACCCGGCACCCACCGCCGCCCCGGCAAGGACGATCCCCCCCACCCCGGGGCTGCGCTTTTCCCAGTCGCTTTTGTCCCGGGAGGGGGGGGATCGGGGGAAGGGGGGGGCCCGATCCGGTGCGCCCCGACCGCGCTCCTCCTCCTCCTCGTTTCAGACGGGGCCGAACCCACGCGTGACGGCGGCCCCACAGCCGGCCGGCCGGGCGCTCCCCGCAGCTCGCCGGCTGCAGGTCAAGAATGATTGAGTTAATTCTTATTACCCTGACAAGATTACTCCTAATTACCCTCACACTGAGACTCTCCAATCTAACCTCGTCTTTAATGGTCCTTTAACCCCCCATTACCCCCAGCGCTGCGGGTTTATAAACCTTTTAATAATTCCAGCGCATTGTCATTCTTATTTATCCATTAACCCCTCACATTTCTGGTTATTAATTTCGATACCATTTGCAGCTTTTTTAGGACTTTCTAAAAGAAACCTGCAGCTCTGCCCTTGCCCACCGGCCGGGGCTGGGCGGGGGGATACACCTTGGTAATACCGATATAAAAGGCCGGCGGAGCTTTCCCCGGCCCTGCAGTGCGGGGGCTGCCGGTCCTGCCACGCCACCGCATCCCCCGGAGCGAGCGGGCAGGGGTACCCGGTGCCACCAGGGCATTTGGGGGGGGGGGTCGGGGGGGGTCACGGTACCTGGATGACCCGCATGTTGAGGCCGGTCTCCTGCGCCAGCTGCTCCCTGATGTGCCGGGTGGGTTTGGGGGTGGCCGCGAAGGCGGCTTTCAGAGTCTCTAGCTGTTTGGCTTTGATGGTGGTGCGGGGGCCCCGCCGCTTGGCCCCCAGGTTCTGGTCGTCGTTTTCGTTGCTGCCCGTCTCCTTGTCGGACACGTTGGCGCTTTCCGAGTCCTTCGCGTCGTCCTGGGAAGGGTCTTGGGAGTCGGGGGACAGGCTGGGGTCACTGCCGGTGGTGGCTGGGTGAGAGCAAACTGGGTCATGGCTCGGCTGGGGGGGGCAAATACCGATCGCAGGGGACGGGTGGTGGGTACGACAGGGGGAGAGGAGAGGAGTGAGGGAGAGGAGGAAGAAAGAGAGAGAAGAAAGAGGGGAGAGCAGAAAGAGAGAGAAGGAAGAAGGGAGAAGGAAGGAAGAAGGGAGAAGGAAGGAAGAAGGGAGAAGGAAGGAAGAAGGGAGAAGGGAGAAGGAAGGGAGAAGGAAGAAGGAAGAAGGGAGAAGGAAGAAGGGAGAAGGGAGAAGGAAGAAGGGAGAAGGAAGAAGGGAGAAGGGAGAAGGAAGAAGGGACAAGGAAGAAGGGAGAAGGAAGAAGGGAGAAGGGAGAAGGAAGAAGGGAGAAGGAAGAAGGGAGAAGGGAGAAGGAAGAAGGGAGAAGGAAGAAGGGAGAAGGGAGAATACCGGCTCCCACCCCGCGCAGAAGCCGGGGCCGAGCGCTTCCCCCCACCGCATCGCCCCGGCCGCACTCCCTCACCTGAATGCAGGCTGTTTTCTTTGGCAGTATTGCTGTTATTTAGGTAATCTTCTTTGCAGACAAACTTGTTTTCGTCTATGATGTAGAGCTCCTCGCCGGTGGAGAGTTGCTTGTTACACATCATACACGTAAAACAGTTCAAGTGGAACACTTTGCTCCGCGCCCTGCGGACCAGGTCGCTGGGGGAGATGCCCTGGGCACAGCCCGCGCACTTGGTCCCGAAACACCTGCGGGGAGAGGAGCCGGCCGGGGGGGTCAGCAGCGCCCACCCGAACCGCCGGGAGCAGCCCCGGCCCCGCGCCCTTCACCGCGGCCTCCGCTCGCCCCGCCCGGCCGCGCAAAAGGAAAAAATTCGGAAATAAAATCAAGCGGCCCTCCGGAGCGCTCTAACGAAAGGCTACTTTAAAAAAAAAAAGAGGGGGAAGAAAACAAAAAAAAGAAAAAAAAAAAAGACCCGATCTGGGCAGGGGATGGAGTGCTGGGGGATCAGTTAAACACCCGGTTTGCCTTGTCCAGGGCTTCCCCTCCGCGCCCTGCCGCGTTGATTAACGACGCTCTAATAAACGTTAAGCAGGAATTCTTATATGTTGTTCTTCATCGCTCACGGCCACGCGTGGGCCGCAGCAGCTGCCGGTACAGGCTCGGCCGGCGCCGGGCACCCGAGGACCGGCCGGACCCGCCCCGTTCCCGGGACCCGGACCCGTTCCCGGGACCCGGTGCCTCCAGCTCTCCCCGCGGGGCTCCCGGCAGCCGGACCCGGGTCAGCGCCGGGGGAAGCGGCGGCCGGCGGGCGAACGAGCGCCGGTACCCGGCTCCCCTCTCCATCAACCCGCCGGGGGTCGCCGGGGGTGGGGGGGGTTTGTCGCTGCCCTCCGGGGCGGCCTCGGCTCGGTTTGACGGGAAACGCTGGGCCCGCGGAGCCGCGCACCGCACCGCGCACCG
>NW_010972831.1:7502563-7503689 GCF_000737465.1 Haliaeetus leucocephalus | reverse complement strand
CTCCGCGGCACCGGGACCGGCCCCCGCTATCGTTCCGCCGGTCGATAGTTTCGAGGTAACTTTGGGGAACTCGAGCTCGACCGGTGCCCGTCGAGAGCGGCCGGGCCTCGGTCTGCCGGCCCCGACGGGGAGCCCCTTCCCCGGGCAGGACCCCCCCGCCCGCCCCCGGAGATCACCTGGGGAAATAACACCGGGGTTCGGACGGGGCGTCCGCGGGTCACACCGACCAACGGGGGAAAACAAACAAACAAACAAAAAAAAAGCGGGGGGGAAAAGGGAGATGAAAAATGGATGCGGAGGAGCTACGGCTCCGGGCAGGGGGGGGGCCGGTACTTACCGAAAGAAGTCGTTTTTGCAGTAAAGCTTGCCTTCTCGCGAAAAGCATTTCTCTGTCAAATTGCATTTACATTCACAGCACTGAACACACTTCACATGCCAAGCCCTGTCCAGTACATTCAACAAAAACCGGTCCAAGATTGGCCTTTTGCAGCCTGCACAGTGAACCATTGTCTTTGGTTATTTCTGAGAGCGGGGGGTAGTGGTTTCCCAGATGTCAAGCAAAAAAAAAAAAAAATTAAAAATAAAAAACAACAAAAAAATTTTGAAAAGACGACAACACCGGCGTAGGTTTGCTTTTTTGTGTGTTTGTTTTAAAAGCCTTGGAGAAGTGAAGGAGGAGAAAAAGGAAGGGAGGAAGAAAAAATCTTCGTTCGAGTGTCCTAGGAGGGATACACAGGAGAAACCACCCACTGCCCGAGGAGACCAGCGCTTCGACACAACCGCAGAATCCCGGCCGCTACCAACCACGACAGCAACAATGATAATAATAAGAGTAACAATAAAACAACAACGACTATAAAGATCGGCGCTCGTAAAAATTAAAAATTAAAAAAAAAAAAAAAAAGAAAAAAAACCAAAGCCAAACGCCAAAAAGCGAGCGTGACGAGTTTTTTCTCAGGTCTGAGGTAGAGCAGTCAGGAGTCAAAGTGCTTTTCCCAAAGAGAAATCAAAGGAGGAGGAAAAAAAAATAAAAAATATATATATAAAAAAAAAAAAAAAAAAGAAAGAACCAACCGGGACATGGAGACCCGAGAGCGGTCAGAAGGGCTTCGCCTGCTGCCGCGGC
>NW_010972831.1:7499438-7501382 GCF_000737465.1 Haliaeetus leucocephalus | reverse complement strand
ATATGGGCCGCTTCTCATGCGGAGCGGAGGGGGCCGAGGCGGGGCGGGCGGCCCCGCTCCGCCGCCCGGGAAGGCGACAGCTGTAGGCGGCCGTCGGGGGACCTCTTCCCTTTGACTGCGGGCCCCCAAGTGACATGTGTTGGTGGGGATGAATGAGGGGAAGGAGATGAGCATCTTCTGTCCATCGAGCACCAGTTTTTCACAGCGATTTTTTTTTTTTTTTTTTTTGGGGGGTTGGGGTTTTTTTTTTTTGTGGTGGTTGGGTTTTTTTCTTCTTTTCCCAGGCGTTGGTGAAAGCATCTGGTTGTCCCCTGCCCCTCTCTCGCCCCACGCAGGGCCCAGGGACGCCGAGGCGGGCACAGACCCCTGTACCCCCCCGGGCTGACCGAGGGGGAGCGGAGCCCGCCGGCCCGGGGCACCCACCATCCCCCTGCGGTGGAGCGGGCAGCACTGATTTACCGGCGGGGCTCCCTGTCCACCCGCCCACGGCACACGCAAATCCCCCCAAACCCCGCTCCGGAGGGGGGGGGACACGGACCGTGGGGTGCCCTAGGTCCGCCTCCCCCCCCCCCGGGGGACCCCGACTCAGCGCAGGCGTTCGAGAGGTGAAAATGCCAGCGCTGTTTCCAGCTGGCTCCGAAAAGAAAAAAACTCACCAAGCCCGGCCTCCCACGGGCCTCCTCTGCCCCGCGGGACCGGCGTGGGGCACCCACGGGCCGGGGAGTCCGCGGAGCCCGAGGCGGGGGGAATCCTCCCCACACCCCCGGGCCACGGCCTGCCGCCGCCCCCCCCAGGGCAGTGCCTCTGGGTTGGGGGGGTGGTTGTTGTTGTTTTTCATTGTATTTTGCAATTCGCCCAGGTCCGTTCCCGGCTGGGCCCTTTGCCGGGGTGTTTCAAAGAGGGAAATTAAAAGGGTAAAAAAAAAACCACCAAAAAGAAAAAACCTCAAATTTTAAAAAAAATCTAATACAGAAAAAAAAAGTCCCTTTCAGGCGAGTTTGAATTTGCGTTTTCTCGCTGTCGTTCCCGTCTTTTTAGTTAAACATCCCCCTGTTTATCATCAGCCTTTCTACACCGCTGCGCTCCGGGATGGGATTTCTCCCTCCTTTCCCGGGCACTAGTGCTGTACAAACACCGGAGCCCTCTCGTCCCGGACTCTGCTGGCAAAGCTCCGGGGACCCCCCCTCTTCCCTCCCCCGGCATCTCCGAGCGAAGCCGAAGAAGAAACTTCCCTCCCACCCGCGTCCAGACGCTTTCTCTGCCGTGAGCATCCTCGACGGGGCGGGGAGGGGGGGGGCAGCCGAGACCCCTCCTCATCCCGGGCAGCGTTGCAAGGGGGGGGGACCCACACACCCTCCCCCCCCCCCCGACTTTTCCCCCGTCGGAAGAGCGCCTGCGCCTGATTAAATATCTATGCGGTTAATGCACTCAACAAATATTGAAGTTACGATGTAATTAAGCCCGGTGAACAGCCCCGCGCAATAAACCCGTTGCTGGACGGGATCCATCGCTGCGCGCCGCGCCAGGTTTGTGGGGGAGAGGGAAAAAAAAAAAAAAAAAAAATCTTTAAATTATGTATTAGAGGGTCCCAGTCTATTCTGCCGCACTCGGGGCGATGCTGGGGTAAATACGGCCGCCCCGTCCCCGTCCCGCCCCCCCCGGCTCCGCTCGCCTTTCCCCTTTCTTCTGTATTTTTGTGCCCCCCTCCCCTTTGCTGAGCCCACCCGGGTTTCCTTCCACGTCGCTAAATGTTGTCGCTTACACTCCGAGCTCATGCATTGTTTATGGAAAATATAGTTAATAAATAATTACAAATCCGAGGTGTGCGTCTCTGCCTTTGACTGAGAACTGCCGGCGGAGACGGGAAAGTGCCCGGCAAGGGGCCGGCGGCGGCCCCGGGGGGGTCCGAGCCCACCCGGGGGGGGGTCCCGGGGGTGTTGGGGG
>NW_010972831.1:7465799-7499428 GCF_000737465.1 Haliaeetus leucocephalus | reverse complement strand
CCGGCTGGGGGGGTCGGTCCGGGCCCGGGGCGAGCGGGACAGGGCAGGGGGAGCCCGGCGGGGGAGCCCGGGTGTGTGCCAGCTGAAGGGGATCCTTCCCGTTGTTAAAGGGCAGATAAAAGACGAATAAAAGAGAAAAGAAAGAAAAGTAAAGAGGTGGCGGGGGCGGGGGGAGACTATAAAAAAAGAGGGTGAAACAAACCCCAGGAGGATGCACCGATCCCGGCTCATCCATCTTCATTGTCTCCGTGTGTGCAAAAGCAACTCCAGTATAAGGAAAAGCCACTATCAAAGCCATGGCTTTATTTTATATCCTATAGATCAGGAGGGAGGCAAAGCTTTATTTTCGCCCAGAGACAGATATTTTATTTCTCTCTTACGGTTTTATGTGTGAGAGATGTCAAAAAGGTAAAATAGATTGCTAATGCATAGGCAAAACGAAGCTGTTTTGGCATGCTCTGTGTCATGAGGTCTCCCAGGGAGAGCAGGCTGGGGATTTAGGGCTGATGGGAGACTCGGGGGGATTTCTGCTAAAACATCTCTCTCCATAAATTCAGCCGCATGGTCAGCTCGAGGGGGAGAAAGAGGTTTTAAAGGGGAAGCCTTGGAGCAAGGTGGGAAGGCACGGCTCGGCGGAGCGGGGACCCCGGCTCGCCGGGGAGGCCCGGGCCCGCTCCGGCTCCGGGGGGGCCCGGGGCGGGGGGGGGGGTTACAGCGGGGGTTTCGATCGTTTCTCTCGCCGGAGCAGGGACCCGCAGGAGCCGCTCCCCGCCGGAGCCCCTGCGCGCAGCCCTCAGCCCCAAACAGCCCGCTCCTCACCTGATGGTATTTGATTTTTTTTTTTGGTTGCCCCCACCCCCCTAAAACAAGCCACCAGCCCCCGACCTGGGGGTCCAAACCCAGGAGCGGCAGCCCCCGGCCGCCCACAGCTGCAGGCGGCCGCCGGAGCGGCACGCTGCTCCGCATCTGCCTCGCCACCGAGCCCCGGCAGCGGGTTTGCGAGGACCTTTTGCAAAGTTAAAATATATCTCCCCAAGCTGCAACAATTTTCGTACTTTTTGACCTCGGGGATTTACTTAGCACGTTAAGTTCAAGGCTCAGAAGCCCAAGGCTATTACTCATTTAGGCACTCCCACCACCACCACTTTTCACCACATATTTTATCATTTGACTTCCCGGCTTAAATTCATGTTATGGCAAATAATGGATGGTAATACTTTCCCCCTTCCCCATGTTAATTGTCTTGTCTGACAACCTCCGCATTCGAAATGATTTAAAGCAAACAACGGTGCGGCGAGACCGGGAGACAAACCAGCACAAAACATCTGCGGGAGCCCTGCGGCTCCGGCTCTTCCCTCGCAAGTTGGTGGCTGGATCCGGGGGCTGGATCCGGAGCACGGCGAGGCCCCCCCAAAAGCATCGCCCAGCTCTTGCTGGGGTCACCGCGGTGCTAAGGCAGCTTCTCCCCAGCACCCCGCAGCCCCCGGGGTGCCGTGCCGCCGCGCTCGGCCCTGGCCCGGGCCCCTCCGGCTTTGCTACCCGAAATATTGCTCTTCTTGAGGTGGCTGAAATGGGGAAAGAAAACAGAGTGCTAGTTGCAAATTAAAAAAAGCAAGGTGTAGTTGATTAGCAAATTAATTATTTCAGTACCCCCAGGATTATATTGTTTTTCTAAGTTCTGTGGGCCTGTGTAATTTACTAATTTCACAGTCGCTGAACTTCCCTGGGAGTGAGAGTCAATCTCATTCACCTATCTAACACGTATACACGATTTTGTGCAGAGGCAGTGGTTCTCTTGGCAGTGTCGGAGGGAAGAGGGTGTCCAGACCTTTCCCCCTGCTCCTGCCGCTGACCTGCTGCGTGACTCTGGGCAAATTGTTTTTCTTGTTTCTGAGAGTGGACACACTGTCACTGGCTTCCCATGTGTGCCCTGAAAAAGGGCTGCTGCGTTACTCGTCCTTTGCAAGCAGCTGGAGAAGAGGGTTCCCAATATAAGAGGGTTTTTGTCATCAGCAGAATGTCAGCTTTCGATGTCTGACATCACCGTCACGCAGAGCGCTTGAGAAAAATAATTGAAATCAAAACAAACAGGACTATCCCAATAAAATACAGGGAGAATACGCCCGCACTGGTGGGAAACCAGCGCTTCTCTCTGCCTACCTGCTGCAGATGCAGGAGCAGATCTCAGTGGTTCAGGGTGATAAAAACAGCATCACCTGGACCAGGGGTCACAAACTTCCCTCACCGTTGGTGAAAATGAATCCAGAGCTCCTGGCTGTGTTTATAGCTGTCTGCTTAGTCCTGACCTCCGATTAATCTTCTTCTATATATAGATTCTATAATTTGATACCACATTACTATATAATATCCTATGTCACACCCTGTTTACACAGGCTTCTATTTTAAGGCTTCTGACGGGACGGGGAGGCTCTGGCCAGCGTGCCCTTCTTTCTCCCTGCTTTATCGTACACACACAAATCGAGGCAGCTGGGTTTATGCGGTCGGAGCCCAGCAGAGTTCCTGGCTGCCGGGTGTCCGCAGCTCAGCACAACATTTTGTCTGCCCGGGCCAGGGGCGGGTAAAAACCAGGTAAAAGGCAGAGGCTGCGTGGGAGCCCGTGGCTCAAAGTGCTCGCACACCCCTGCGCTGCAAGCGTGGAGGCAGTTAAAGAGGTCACTGGCACGCTCCAGACAGGGCTTGTTAGCACTGCATGGCACTGCGCTGCTCACGACACCTGAGCTACTAATTGAGCATCTCATTTCTACAGGGTCACCACTGCACTGGCATGGAACTGGAGCACTGCAGTAAGGAGATGTGGCCAAACACGTTATTTTATTTAAAATGCACGTTTAAAACCCCCGTTACCTTCCCTTTCTTTGTACAGCGGGTGATGTTCTAAGTTTGGCTATACGCATACACAGCTCTTTTCAACACTATAGCAAGGGTATGGCACGCACAGCCACAATCCCATTACTCTGAAATGCATCAGCATAACTTTTTCAAGATGAAAAAACAGATCTTTTTGTTCTAGAATGTGAAATCCCACTAGTTTCAGCTTAATTTTTCCAGGAGAGGCCAGGGGTAGAGTCCATCCCCGTGAGGGTCCTGCCTGACGATGCTCTGCTGTCCTCTGCTGCGCTCCGGGACAAGTCCCCCCATGCAGGGCAGAGCCGCACACCAGCATTACCGAGGACCAATCCTCCATGCTCAGAAGCTCATTGCTAAAAACACGTCGCGTTCATAAAAAAAAAAATTCCTCAACATTGTGATCGTTCATATTCCAGCTGGGCCTGCAGATCCCTGCCAGAACCGCTGCGTTGGGGAGGCCGTGCAGGAGGGTGCGGGGTGGGGAGCAGCTCCTCGAGGGTCACCCAGAGATGGGCGCAACCCAAATCTCCCAACTCCCATGCGGATGCACCGCACCCTTCAGACTCCATCACCCCTCAGCTCCCTTCCTTATCCTGTTGCCTGGTGGATGGGGACCCCCCCCTTGCCCCCAAGACCCTGTCTGCGTTGCCCTCCCCGGGGCTGCCGCAGAGGGCCGGACGAGGCTCCGGAGTCTTGGCAGCACCGGAGGGGCCATCTCGCTCCGCAGGGCATCGCCTGCGCTGGAAACGCAGCCCCATGGTGGCATTATCACTCCAAAGAGGCAAAAATGTCACGCGAAAGGCTGCTCACCCCTGGCTTTGTTATGCCGCGGTCTGAACCGGTCTTCTTCCTGTTCCGTACTTTCGATGCACGGTTATTTGTTGAACTCCTGGCAGCAGGCTCTTAACATCGCACGTTACAACTTCTCACGTCACCCGCTCCCAGAAACATGCACGCACGGTGCTACGTAACCGGAATAGTTAATCAGCCAGCTGGGGAGACATCACCCCGCTCCTCTCCTTCCTCGTGGCCTTTCCTAACGTGTTATTGAGTTTGTCACTCGGGAATTACCGGGCACCGAGAACTTCCTATCAGCCGGGTCCCTGGGTGCTCTTCTCATCTCTCTGTCTCCACAGGTGAAGGTGGCTCCGGAGAGCAGCAGCCGATGCATCCAACCCCAAACCAACATCACCACGAAGGCGCGGGAGCTCGTTTTGCTTACAAACAAGTAAACCTTGTTTCAAATGGAGAGTCCCTTACTTATCTACGTTTCCTTCGGGAGCAACCCCAAACCCTAGCGAACAGTTTTACAAAGCGTGTTTCTCCTGCCGGTGAAACTACACCGATAACAATTATCTGAAGGAGCTATTCTGTGCTGATCCGCCTCGTGCTGGGAGCGCGCTGATGGCGTGTGCGTATGAAAATGGAAACTTCCCGAGATGTTCAGACTCTGAAACTCTGAGTCTGCAGAATTCCCTACCAATGTGTTTTTTCAGTTGTTGAAATAAAATCTTCATTGCTGTAATTAGTTAATATTTGTAAAGCCTGTAAGATTCCAGAATAAATGGCTGAAAGAAATTTGCACGGCTATTAGATAAATGTGTTAGTAATAATGAAGATGGCTGGTGAGAAGACATCACTCCTAATGATGTATGATTTATTTCCTTAAGGGTGTGCTAATAAACAAAACTCATTTTTAAAATCTGGCACATTTATTCCACATACGCTCTCAGATCAAGTAAGTTAAGTCTAACCACAGCAGGGTCTTCCTCTTCTCCCCTCTCTGAAATTTCTCATTAACGCTTGCCGTGCCGGGCTGTTGATGGCGAGGACAAGCACTCCTTCCCAGCCAGCACCCTAGATAGTAAAACCTGTTGCCCTTGGTCCTGGCCTGCCTGCTGCCAGCCAGAGGAGTTTCCCAAAGGGTCACTTAACCTCTGCGAAGGAGCTTGGGTGTTTGTCCTCATCCCGACCTGAGCTTTGCACGGAGTCCCTGGATGGATCTCCGAGTCCCGGATCAGCTGCATACTCTCAAACCAACCTAAACCCACACCAAATTTTACGCCCCGTAGGCTGTTACCACTTCTCGTGTAAAACCAGAGAAGCTGTCCCAAAGCTCGTGAAGGGAAGCGTTCCCCTTCACTTCGTGGGGTCGGCTCGTGGTGTTTGTAGCGGCTCCATCACCGTGGCCTCTGTGCACAAGGTGAAATGCAGCGGGAGAGCGGAGCGGGGCTGCGTGCCGATGGAGCTCTGTGGGCGCCTGCCGTGCGCTGCGCATAATCTCTGCTCACTGCCGTTCCCTTGGATGTCTTTACACAAAATCAATAAGGTGTTAATTTGAAACAAATCTTGCCTGCATACCTGCAGGAGATTATGTCCCCTGCACAAGGAAGCACACGGAAAGCTTCCCTTCCCACCTCCGTCCGCAGGCTGGACAAGCAAACACACAGGGCAGAGTCCTCTGGTGCTGTAGGATTGCTCCAGTGTTTGAGGAATGGTTTAGGGCTGTGTGTGCTCTGGAAAGATGATTTCCTACCGTACCTTTTAAAACCCCAGATTAATATTCTACAGGGCTGGTGCTTCGCATGGGAGGGAAATGGCATTTCCAAATACCAGCGTGGGTTTCACTCCCCTATTTGAATTCCAGTACTTTCATACGTAAGATATGGACTTGTTTAGCTTTAAAAATGACAATGGAAAACCTTTTCTATGCCTCCAGTGTATGCACCACCGCCACGAGCGGCTGTGCCAGCCGGCAGGGTGGCAATACTTAAAACGAGTTGCCAGACAAGGACAGGGACAGTCCTGTTTCGGGGACCTGATACCATCCGGGACACCAGGGTGGGACCTGGGGTAGCTCCCGCGTTGGAGCAGAGCCCCGGGAGGCGAGCGTGCATCGCCTTCGCTCTCCAGAGGAAAAGCGAGTGGAGGTAGGCACCAATAAACCATCCTGAGCCATCAGTTTGGTGTGGAAATCCCTGTCTCGGACACTCCAGGGTCGTGCCGGGGCTGTGCCCGGTGGTCGGTGCCCGGCCGGCCACGCGCTGTCCCCAGACGGCCATGTCTGCGGAGCCAGGCTGCCGCTCGCACAACATGCTGTAATGAACTACGAGTGTTTCAAATTTAGAGAGAAAGAGGAGGAAAAAGGTTTGAAAAGAGCAGTTTGAGAATTAGCAGAAAATACCCTTTTCCTTGGGGTCCAGCTCGTGCCAGGGAAGGTGCGAGGCCGAGCCAGGCAGGTCCCCCCCCGGGGACGTCACCTCCCGGGGCTGCAGCCGCCTTTAGAGCCCAGACCCAGGGTAGGAGAGTGTGAAAACTGCTGCTTCTCGCCCCATGCATCTTGAAAATACGTATTTTTTCTTATTACTACTACAGTCAGAAAATCCATCTTTGCAGGCGTGTGCCCAGCTGCCTGCTGGATCCGTCCAGGCTATGGGGTCTCTGGGCAGGGACCCCCCGCACACCGGCGCTCCGAGAACAAATTATTCAGCCCCACTAACACTATAGTCATCAGCGGCAATGACACACAATGTGATATAAAACTGCAGCTAAACATGCAAACAGGAGGAGAAGGGCAAGAAACACCTTTTTACAGGGAAAACTGAGGATGGATGCTAGGCTTCTTCACACGGCGGAGGGCAAAATGCCACGGTGTGACGGACGAGACTGTCGCACCCCCGGGTCTGACAGCACAGCACATGCACCGCAGGAGTGATAAAATGTTTCTTTTAAATAAAGAATTTCCGAGACAAAGAATAAAAACAATCTACATCAGGAAGCCATTTGAAAACCTGTGCATCTTTTACTGCACTTATTTGTTGCTGCTTTTTTTTGTGCCTAAAAAAATCAACTAAACTCCTGAGTTTTATATGAAAACAAAAAAATATAGTTAAAACATCTCTGAAATGGTCACACAACCAAAATATATGCATTAGACGTTAAACCTTCTATCAGAGAGCTCTGCTGGATTTTTTTTTTTAAATCTGCAAAATATAATTAAATAGGTGTTGGTAAAAAAAAAAAAAAGAAAAAAGATAGCCCAGTCCAAACCCTTATAAGGATATTTCAGACATGCTGAGGTTCCTTTTCCATAAATGTTAAGCAGACATCTGTAAACATAATTGGAATTTACTGCACACGTGAATAACTGCATATAAATTAGCCTGTATCATTGGGGTTTAAGAAAGGGCTGCAGGTCCCCCCCCTTGTCGATAAGACGACGGCGTTTCCAGCGCACATCCCAGCTCAATTCCAAATGTCAATTTTCTACATTTTAATTTTTTTTTGCATAGCTGTTGCCTTGTTACATTTATCATAAAGCCTCTATAGATGAGACATTCTGCTGAATTTTGTACATTTCCAGGTTTGTTTACCAGGCTGATAGTTATTCTTTTGGAAAATGCAGAGTGGTATTGTCAGGGATTGCTTAATATTAATGACGGAGACCCGGGCATCTGAGGGAGCTGAATGAGCACAACTTCATTTCAGCATTCCTCATTTTTTCCCATTTTTTTCCCCCCTTCCTCTCCTTTTTCTCAGCCTTCTCTTTTGTTATGGGCAGGACCGCATGGGGCACGGAGCCCTCTGGCCCTAAACCCACCGGGACCTGAGGCCAGATCCTGCTCCTCGTCAAGTCAATAGGAAGATGTCCAACTTCCATGGCTCAGGATCAAGCTTTTAAGCGCCCGCTTAACTTTATGCCCTGGGGGCTGAGAAGTCCTAGTTAAGCCACAGTGAAGCCTGTGCACCACGATGAGGGCTGAAGCTCTCAGTGGAGGAAGGAGCCTCCTCCTCCTCATTTCCTTCTCCATCCTCCTGTCCCCATCCAGGCCCAGTGAAAAGTCGGGAATTCCTGACCCGGAGCAGAGGGGACGGCAGGAGGGGCACATGCAGCTGGCACAGTCTTGCTTGAGTCCAGCCTGAAAAGAGGTGTCCAGATACAGGGAATTCAACTAGAAGGATTACTTCAGATTTGTATTGAGTCGGTCAGGAGCAGGATTTACACAGAGCCACATCACGTAAAAGCCCGCTTTTACGCAGATTTAGTGAAAACAAAAGGTTGCGCCCGCTTTCAGAGACAGGCTGACACCCGGCTTACATCAGCTCCGCTTTAGTCGGTGAATTTGCAGGAGCAAATTCAACCAATCCCACCAGTTTTAAGCAAATATGAGCCTGAAACCAACGGGGCTGAGGTGCCGAAGCACCTTTGGGGCACGGACCCACACGCTCCCAGGCTGCGGAAGGACCATGCGGCTCAGCGGAGAGAGGCAAACCCAGGAGGAGAAATCCCTCCCGCTCCGAGATAAACCCCCGGACCAGGCTGTGACCCTGATCCCAAATCTGTTGAATTCCAGGGAGAACCGAACATGGATGTCTCTGCACTGGGTGCTCCAGGTTGGTGGAGCCAAGGATGCGTTTGGTGGAGCTGAACGGGTGCCACACACCGATGGCCGCTAGCTAAAGGTGAACATCGGTGTTAGGCTATGACACCTGATGAAATTCTGCTCGCCCAGGCGGGCAGAGGACAACCCCGTGCCCTGCGGAAGGGGACGGTCCTACGTGCAGCCCCCCCGCACTCCGGCGTCCCCCAGCCCCTGCCGCGGCACGATCGCGGGCGTTCCTGACGGTCCCTTCTTTATGATAACGGCATTATCAAGTTGTGCCAACGGAGCGACCGGGTGATTTATTTCATTGTCACTCTTCAAAGGCGCATTTGTTTACCATCCATCTCTCGCCCCCGGCTCGCCATAAGCTCTGTTTGTTTGGAGGGGGCCGCGGTGCAGGAAACACGGGGCTGTGAACCCGTCCCCGGGGCAGCGGCCCCCACGCCCGCTGCCGTTCTCACCTTGACTCCGAGCCGCCGGAGTCGGCGGGCACCGCCGGCGCGGGGATCCCTGCGGCTTTCCAAGGGATGCTCTCTGAAACGTGTGAGTGGGGAGGGCTGACCTGAATTTAACCTTTTCTCCGTGCCCCACGTTTGATGGGGAGGGGAGGTGAGAGATATGGCAGCCTGGCCAGAGCCGGCGACAAACTGCCGGCGTTTCTTGGGATGAAGGAGATGACGTGGGAGGG
Organism: Haliaeetus leucocephalus; assembly: GCF_000737465.1. Classification (NCBI taxonomy): domain Eukaryota; kingdom Metazoa; phylum Chordata; class Aves; order Accipitriformes; family Accipitridae; genus Haliaeetus; species Haliaeetus leucocephalus. The sequence goes on along the minus strand of NW_010972831.1, from coordinate 7,490,488 downwards.
GGGATGCGCTGCAATCCCGTCCCGGCAGGACCCGCCGGGCAGAGCTGCCCTGTGGCTCCATGGGGCTTTGGGCCACAGCATCGCTCTTTGGTAATGAAGGTGCGGTACCTCGCTTCTCTTTAACCAGGGAAAAAGGGAAGGAAGAACAAAGCAAAAATAAGCAAAAATGAAACAAAAAGCTTTTTTTCCTTGTTTTTTTTTCTAAAAAGAAAAAAAAAAGATGGATTTTTGGTCGAAACTCCCCGGCCCATCTGGCCCTACAATCTCACAAGTCACGCGTTTTAATCTTGCCAGAGCCAGCTAAGCGAGGGAACGGCTCCGCCAGCGAGGTTCAGGCAGGGATCTCAGCCGGAGGAAACCATCGGCGTTTGCAACCCAGGCACACGGAGCTGCAGCCCCCAAGGATGCTGTCCAGATAATTGCGCTCTCGAGGTGCCGGCAGCACTCCCCCATCTCCCCACCTAATTAAGCGCCAAAGTGGATGGAAGCGACGGGGAGGACGAGGAAGGGTGTGAGGGACCACAGCTTCTCCCTGCCTGCACCTCGCACCGGCCCCTGCGCTGCGCCGGCGTGGCCACGACTTGCGGTCACCACCAAGCCTCCCCGGTCACCCTCATATGGCACAATGGTCATTTTATAATTCAAAATTATCGACTAAGTGTTTTTTTCCAGGCCGGTTCAATTACTTTCAAACACACCTATTTGATTTTAGTGTCAAAGAGATTTTCTCTCTCTCTCAAGTTGTTTTCACTTAAAAAAGTCCAGGAGCACCAGACAGAATAATAAGCAGACTCACTATTTAGTCATAGAATGACCTGAAATTTCTCCGAGGAAACATATTTTTCACTGAAAAATACTGCAAAAATCTGTATGAAAGTTTTTCCTTGACATTTTCTTGGTTTAGAGGAAACAGGAGAGCAATTTTTCCCCATCACTTTCACAGTTTGTTATTTTTTCTTCCCTCTCTCTCCTCATCCCCAAGAGTTTCCTCCAGGATGGCCAGTCATACAATAAGAAAAAAGGGAGCAGGACGAACAAGGCATTGGGAACCACTGAGAAACAAGGACACATCTCAATGAGGAGAAATAACCAAAGTTCTTTTGTTTCTGATGCCTTCCAAATAAATATAAAAATGCTTTAATTCTACAAGTTGACCAAGATAAACCAGTGTTTAATGCTCTTCTTGCAAAGGTAAGGTTTCTCAGCTTTTATGAGACCTGGTTTTTCAGCAACATTTAAGTTTATAATCTTTAAGAGCTTACTAGATAGCCTGGAGCCAGCAAGATTGGGTGAGCGAGAGTAGCCTGAGAGGGGGACTTGGAGGGCTGCATTTTATCCCTGGCTCAGCCAATATTTGGCAGTATTATCCCGGGAATGTCATGACCCCTACTCATGACCCTATCACCCCATTGCAGAATAGAAATAAACTATTTGCTTCATATGGGTTTTGTGATTTTAAAGCATAATCCTTTATAAAATGCTTTGAGATCCTCAGACAGAAGTGGCTACAAATGACCATTGGGCATCCCTTCTTCCAAGCCACCTCCTGTGCGTCACACTCAAGTGTGGCTGTTTGCACTTAACAGTAGTTTGCAGCTGATGCTCTGCCACCTGAGAGCTGCCAAACGGCATCCCCTCTGCCGGCCCCGCTCTGCTTGCAAAGTGTTGGGAGAAGCCCAGGTGGACTTCTGACTTGTGCATGCAGTTTCATAGTCGGAATCAGGTTTTATGGTAGGAATTCAGTTTAAAATAAAATTCACAAGCAATTTGGCTATTTTGAAGTCCTGACTCAAACGCTACTGAAGTCAACGGGAACCTTTCCTCTCCCCAACATCGAGCTGGATAAGGTCCTGTTGTGTCTCCCTTCTTGAACTTGCTGTATGAAGAACTTCACTGCGGATCCAGCTGTTTACATGTGCAACACAGCTGGATGAACAGAGGAAAAAGCCGAGAGCACGAGGGAGATCTTCCTGCACCAAACTCAGCGGCAAGCCAGCCACAGCACCAGGTCCTCGTCACGGTCAGGGTGCCGTAAACCCAGGGTGCAGGGGGAAGCCAGCAAGCTAATCTGGATTTCTAGGGGTGTAAATGGGATTAGGAGTAGCTGTTCACAGACTTGACTTCACAGCTGAAGTTAGACGAAAGGAAGAAGGGTCGGGCTGAGCTGAGGCTGCTGGTTCATGCATGTCCTGCTGCCATGCAGAGGAGAGCAGGGCGGCCAGCGCAGGGACCAGCACAAACCACGGCACCTCTTCAAAGCATCCTTTCCTGACCGGCTAAATCAGCGAGGAGGAAGACCCTCTCCTAAAGCTCTCCTGGCCAGAAAAGCCCCGATTCACAAGATTTTTGGAAGCCGCTCCGGAGTGCCATTTAATTATTGTTAGTAAGAGTATTTGCATTACAGCAGCATCCTGAGGTTTCATCTCTGATGGGGTCACAACGTGACAGGAGCTCTGTACGTGTATGACAAGACATGGTCCCCAAAACAGCCCCAAGGCTTAGTTATAAGCTCTGTGCAGTTACCCTGATTTTTCCAACAGCCCTTATATTTGAAACACAGACTTGGTGCCTCATTGTTTGCACAGCTACAGCGTTAGCCAACAGAACAGAGAAGAAGAGGAGGGAGGAGGGAGGATCCCTCCCCATCTCCTAGTAGGAAGCTGAGGGGACTAAAGATGGAAAGGGTCTGGTTGCTGGACTTGGCAGAGAGCTCAGACAACCCCTGCGTACAGAGCTACTGCCACGACGTGCTGGCAGGGCCAGAGGCAGCTGCTACAGCTCCTCAATCCCGTTGTAGCCCCGCAGCCACAAACCCCGTCCTGCGACGGTGCCGCCCCACGTTACGCCACAGCCCGTCCCCGCGCCGCTGCGGAATTACGAGGTGAGCTTGAAAAAACCATCGGCAAAGGGGAAAAAAAAAACCAACCCAGGTACCGAAGCCGCCACCTCAATTATCGTTTTTACTCATGCCGCTGCTAACACCGCACGCATCTGCACGTACGGCCGAGGATCTGCAGCGGGTGAGACGTGCGAAGCCCGTGCCTCAGGCAGGCACCCGCGCCGCTCCAGCAGCGGCAGCAGGAGGTACGGAGCCACAGGGCAAGGCACCGAAACCCCAGTTATTGCCACGTGTCCTTCTCAGCTACTCTGATTTATCTGGAGATAGCGGCGCTTTGCTGAACGGCACAGGATAGGGGTGGGGTGGGGGGGGTTGCAGTAAATCTCTGGCTTCCCTGTATAGTTTTCTTTTGCTTTCCTTCACTGCAGTTAATCTGGATTGGGTGTCCACTTCCACTCCTGGGATTTATGGCAGGAATCTGCTATAAACACAGGGCTCTCACGCTCATGTTTTGGTGGTCTTTTAAGGCCTGCTTTTACTATGGCATGGCACATGCTAAGGCATCATACTATAAGCAACATAATGGGAACAGCTCACATTTAATGGGAGAACTTTGAGCCGAGCTCCCTGCTCTCAGCTGAGGGCAGGCAGAGCTGCCCCAGCCCATGGGAACCAGTGCCCGTCTCCCACTGGGACACCACTTTCCACCGAGACACCCAGTGCCCAGCTCCCGCCGGGATGCCGCTCCCCACCGAGACACGTGGCTGAGCCAGAATCCAAAACCTGAGCCTGCCAGTTGCTTTTGTCCGGGTTTTTCACGCCCTCCTGCCAACCAAAGATTGTGCCAAGTGGTCTGTCGCATTTAAATACGTGGAATTATCTATTACAACGCTTCAATATTTATTACATAGATTTCGCTTTAACTGCTTTCTAAATCATAGCAGAAATAATGGCCTTCCAACTGAGAGTCATATGCCGTAATCAACCAACAGAAAGTCAAGATTGTAATTTAAAGTATATATTAAGAAGTCCTTATGTGAACATTTTGCTTAAATTAAGAGAGGGGACATGATTCAAACAATAAGGCCCCACCAAAGATAATTTTTTCCCAGCAAATCAGTCAAGGGTTTAGAGGAGGCTCAGGGGGTGCGAAGGAGCAATCATGACCTTCCAAGACCGTCTATATTTTTTGTTGTCAGGTTACTTGAACAGAAGACTCTGCCCAGCCAGCGTGGCCTCTCTCTAAGCGGCACCTCGGAGGTTCCAGCGAGTGGAGCCGGCTTCGCCCGCCCGGCGGGGCCGGCTCAGCGCGGCAGCGGCAGAGCCGGACACGGAACGGCGTCCTTGGGCCGTGGCCAACCTCCCCCCCGGGCAAAGCCGCGCCGCCCTCCGTGCGGTCTCGCTCGCGCTCTCCGGCCCCGTCTGTCACATCCTTCCCCGGCCCCAGCGCCCCGACACGCGCCGTCTGCTCTGCCTCCGGCGCTGGGCTGCTCTGTCTCCGCTCCCCACGGCTGAGCTCCCCGCTCCGTCGACCCGCTCGCCATGGCAAACCCAGTTCCGTCCCCGCTGCGGGGTGCCGTCGTGTCCCCGAGCTGTGCCAGTCCGGCTGCGAAACCCGAATTGCCGAATTGCACCATGCTCGCATCTCCCGCTCCTGGAGACCTGGAGCCCTCCCTGCCCGCTCCGCTCGGGGACCCGCGGTTCCCTGCCTGCCCTTCGCACCCACAGAGCATCTTTCGGATACAACTGCCATCACTGTTTGTGCAACGGCGTGCAACCCTATAGAGAACCAAGCAAAACTCGAGGTACGTCATCCCCGGGACGGGGTGCCCTAAGGACCTCAGGGGTAGGACTTCTCTGAGAGCCTTCTCCTGGTGAGGGCAGAGGTTTGCAGCCCGGTCCCACGCAGAGATCGCGGGGCATTTATGAGCTCGGTTCTCATAACGGATCACTGTATTCCGGTATTTATGAAGCCTCCTTTCAATAATTATCACGCTGTTACATTGGTGAGTTTCTTGACAAGTTATTAAATCATAATTTCTAATTTAAATGCCAGCTTTTGGCGTGCATGCCTGCTCAGGATAAGCTCATTTTCATTTTTATTAAACATCACCTATTAAACACAAGGAGAATTTTCTTAGGAATAACAGAAAACACCACAGGTGCCTTATTTCCCAGCTCATGTTGTAATGGTTTCAAATAATCCCCCAAACATGTAACCACAACAAGGGAATTGTTAGGTGGTTTAGAGGAGGACTGAGGTCTGCCAAGACCCTTCTCTGGGTGCCGGCTGGCACCTTCCCTTTGTTTTTTCTCCTTGCCAGCCCTGAAGGTGACAACCCCCCCCGCTGTAGGCATTGCATCATGCCATAAAGCACCTCCAGCTTCCAAAACCGAAGAGCACTCACATAAAACCAAAGGAAAGCTCAGGACGCCTGAGCTAGACGTCAGTATCCAAAGCACCCAACTTCCAGAGATCTTTCAGAGGCTCGCGACATGGCAGTCATACTTCAGTGCCACCCAGTACTTGGCTTTTCAAGCAGATGGTCAATTAATTATGCTCATTTGGCATTTATAGTGCCTGGCCCTGGGCTCAGCATCCAAACCGGGTACCCCTGCGTTGCAGGAACGGTTGCAGCGGTGCTGCCGGCTCCGTCCCACCCAGGGTTATCCTCCCCACCCCGCTGAATTTACGAGGCGAGGGGTTGTGCGTCCACGGAGGCCAGGATTGAGCCCATGGTGTAAGGCACAAACCATGCAAAAATGGGACTTTGCAGCTGTTTTCATCTGAAAACGGGAAATAAAAGGAAAAGAGTAACTTCAGTGCGAGAGACGTGGGGCGAGAGGATGTTCAAAAACATCCCTCAGGACGAAGGGTCGTGCACTTGGCTTAGCCCCTCTCTCTGGGCTGGATTTTGTGGTAAAATCCTGCCTTACTCTGGGGCTGATGGGAAAAGGAATTACCCATTTCCCCCAAATGATTTCCATCTCCAGACTATACGTTCTCTGTGATCAGACTGATTAGTTAAATAAATCATCCTTACCTGAAGATAATCCATTTACGCTTTTTAATTAAATACAATTATGACAATTTGTTCTGCTGCCTGCCAGATTGCATGTGCAATCAAAGCCGAGGGCAAGAAACTTTTGTGGATGTGTTTACCTCCAGGCCAAAAAAATGAGCAGAAAAGTACCGAAAGTGCACCTTTTGATGATGGTGCTGAAGGTTGGCTGGGAAAAAATAACAAGAGGGGAGACTGGGGAATTAGTTGAGGCGACTGGTGTCCTCTGGAACAGTCGTGGGCTTCTCTTGTGCCACGCTAGCACTGGAGTATTAGGTTGGGTCCCCTCTGCACTCCCGATGGGTGCAGAAGGAGCTTGATTTCGGGGCTGCGAATCCCCCCTGCCGAATGCAAAGCCAGGACTAGGTGCAAATAGGAATATGGCAGTTTTCTTAAAACAGCGCGGTGTCCTTTTTGCAGTCCAACAAGACAAGAAAACACGTCCCATTTACTCTGCCGAGGGCTTTTATTCAGATCAACTTTCCTTCAACTTGCTTGTACAGAGTGAGAGACAAAATAAGACATAATGAGCCAGCTTAAATAGATGTTAGAGACCTTCCAGTTATTTAAAAGCCCTCTGCAGTCCCCCTCCCCTCCCCTCCCCTTGCCACCGCGTGCTCAAGTTCAACTGCAAGCGAGTACAGCAGACTATGTGCTGTTTGTTTTGGGTTCAATGGCATCTCATTTACACGTGTTAATTGCAACTAATTGGCACTAATTGGATGAACAGGAAACCCTCTGGGAGCACTCATACCTTTAATTTGTAGTAAATATCATTAATTAACATATGCTAATTAGAGCCAATTAACATTGATTAAGGGTTGCCAGCTACTTGGAAAGTACAACTATCCATGTTGTATTAAGTCAGCACAAAATATGATGCATGCTTTAAGTATAAAAGAAGAGGCAAGCTAACATAAGGCAGCATCTGGGTCGCGTGCTTGTTTGCTGGCTGGCTGGACGCGTGCCGGACACGGGGCACGTTGAGCTCTCGCAACGCAACCCTACCGCCGTGCAATCTCCTGCGGGCAAAACACAGCGAGGGGAACGGTGTGCTACCCACCACACACCGCGCCTCACGCCCGCAGACGTGGCAGGAGAGAAAACGCGTCTCCAAAATGAGCTGTTGCTACCCAAAGCGTGCAAAAACCAACATCTGGGGCATCCAGGGAAGCTCGGCACCTCCTTGCAAGCAGGTCTGTGAAAGGGGATCTCTGGCCTTTAGAGCAAAAGTTAAACCAGCACTTCTTCTGCCTGTGTCCATCAGGTACCGACATGTTTCTTGTGGGGTTCAAGTACAACATGTCCCACCACACTGGCCTGGACGGAGCCACAGGCCTGGGCGCACAGGGCAAAGCAGTGACTTTGCCAGCTGGATGAAGGAAAAGGGTCTGGTCCCGACCAGCACCGACCGCTGGCGGGTGCCGTGCCACGTCTCTGTGGGGCTGCAAGGAGAACCGAGGCGGTGCTGTCCTCGTAGGAAACCACCTCCGCGCTGCGGAGAGCCACGAGCGCGCTCCCAAGGGATATTTCTGCGTGCCTGGGCTTGGCAAAACTCCCCGCGCGGGCTGGGGACGTTCCAGAGAGTTCAGCCCAAATATCTGTACTGCCGCTGAGCTGGATCCCTGCTTTGCATGGTCCTAGGGGCAGGCAGGTGTGAAGATAGCCTCGAGCCACTGTACCTTATACCAGGGCTTCTGCGGAGCGCGGCTATCTGATCCAGCGAATATGGGTCACTGCGTTCCCGGGGTCTGATAAGAGCCCAGGGCTGCTCTGCACAGAGCTCAGCCCCGCTTTCTGCCAAACGTATTTACCCAGCGAAACCTGGAAGGTGTAAAATAACATGGCAAACCTCCCACAGGGTAAAATCCTGCTGCTCCCACGTCAGCTGCGTTTTTGGGCATGGAAACATTGCAGTCTGCAGCCAGGGCTGAAGCTCTGTGCTGGCTCAGAATGAGCCAGCTCAGACACCAAAAATACCAACGGCTGCAGCGTGTGGCACCGCACGGGCAAACATACTCCGTACTGTGGCACCCACCGAGCTCCAGAGCCAGGCGAGGGTGTTGGAGCCAGCACATGCCCCACGTCCCCCCACAGATCCCCTGGGATGTCAGTGCTGGCACGGCCAGGCCTTTGGGATGCTCCGATTTGCAGGGCGAGCACGGGGTTCTTCCCGCACAGGCCACTCTCTGCTAATTAACGAACAAACAAAACTAAGACAGTCCCTGACAATGGCTTTTTCCTAAAGGGTAGGTCCTTTTTGGCCCTACCTTTGCCACCCAGAGGTCACCGAGGGTCTGCAATGCCCAACGGGCACCCGAGCCTACATATCCCAGTGAATGGTGGAAATACTGGATTCAATCATCCGCTCTTACAATTAGTGGAGATGAGCGACCTGGGGGGTGTCCAGATGTGGCCGAGTCGGTCACAGGAGGCTGAAGTTCAAATACCTCTTGTTCCCCTAAAGCTTTTGCACTAAAATTATTACCAACCTGTTTACTCTGCTGTTTACCATTTTATTATCTGATAACAACTACTTATCAGCTTGCGCAGAAGGACAGAGAAGTGCAGTGCTTAATCTTAACAAACACCTGGGAGGAGACATGATTCGAGCTGACACCGGGTCTGTTTCCCAATTAACATGTTTCTAAAAGGATTAGCTTTTTACATTGAGAAAACAGAGGCCGGGGTTGAGACATCACAGGGAGAAGATGCACTGCAAATGCCTTGAATTTTGTTGTTTGGCGACAAAATGTGCTTTGTTAGCAGAGCGGGAAGCACGAGGTGCCGGCCGAAGGGGGTGTGTGGCGGCGTGTCCATGTGCTTTCCTTTCCCAGCTCCTACAGATGTTGATTGCACAGGATGGGAGCACACAATTAGCTCTGCCTCTAATTGCAAACTGACCCCATAATTTGAGGACTGTAATTAAAACACAGAGTTTGAGGCCTCTTTCCAGTGAGCGTTTTCACTATTTATGTCGCGGACTGCCACAAGACAGGGTAAAGGAGGGAAAAGGGATGGGGAAAGATGCTGCAGCCCAAATCCCACTGCTCAAGTCCGGACCCAAAGCCCTGAGAGAGTCCAACGCCCAACGTGGGAGCAGCGGAGCCGCGGGCACAGTGTTATCGCTCCAAGACCTCCCTTCGTCCCTAAAGGCCACTGCCGAACAACGCCGCTGAAGAACTAGCAAGGTTTTATGGTTGTATTTTTGTCAAGCATCCAGAGAGACACAGAGAGGCAGCGCTGGGGAAGCTGCGGTGCTCCTCACCCTTTCTGGGAGAAACCTCCTGCTACACTCCGCCCTGAAACTCCCCGTTCCTTGGGCATCATTTTGGGAAATGTTAAAAACCCTGTCCTCGGCCTGGACACGGAGTGGGGCAGACACGAAGCCTCGGGGAAGAAACAGGATTGCGTGTCAAAAAATGGGCTGTAAAATTTCAGACAACTGCAATCAGAGGGGACGTCTGAGAACCTGAAAATGTATTTTTCATGAGTTTAATAAAAACGTCTGTTGGAGAAGAGCATCACTGACACATTTAAAGCAGTATCAGAAAGCTGATAAGCTAAAACCGCCAACAACATACACATACATATATATATATGGACACATAACCTGCCCCTCTGTGAGGATACGCTCAATAATCCAATAGGCCTGTTCCACCTCTAATTACAGTGATCCCACGACCCAGTATTCCTCCTGTAAATCTGAGTTTACAGTATTTAGGAAGCGTTGTCAATAATGTTTACAGTGAATTAATTACTGAAGCGATTTTAATTTATTTTCACTAATTATAATCTTATTAACCAATTAATTAAATCCAAATACAGGATGCGACATTGTTTGGTGGTTACACCCTGGTAAGCAAACAAGCAGCAAAACCACACTTCCAGCAAAGCAAACCAGCAACTAGGGAGGACCCAGGACACCAGCGCTGCTCCAGGTGGATCCTTCCAAGGGTTGGATGTTTTTGGGGTGCTGCCTACCTGCTGCTCCCCGCCACCCCGTCCCACTCCCGCTTCCTTGCTTGGCACCACACGGCCAGGTAAACCCACCCGGCACGCACTCAGCTGCAGCAATGGGGTATTTTTTCCCCTTGGGACGCCCCCAAACATGAAAAACTTTGTTCAAACAGCCCCCCGACAGCTCCCCGGCGCCAGCCCGCTGCTGCTCCTCACCCCTTACCCGCACCGTGCACTGCCCGCCGCGGGAGGTTATCAGATTTGTACCAACATGGTACGAGAAATTCAGGATTATTTGACAACGTTCGGAGTGTGGATTCCTTGGTGAAAAAGAACAAGTTGAGCGAATGACTTAACCGCTTGCAAATTCAAGATCTCTTTTTGTTTTACGACTGCCTTAGCATCCAGCCGCACATGGATACAACCCCCTTCAACAAACATTATGCACAGGATTTATTACAGATGTATACTATTTACTAGGCTTTATAGTGATATATAGTGTCTCTTCATCATTTGAGCAGTAAAGTATATTGTTCTGACCCTTCCACTCCCTCCATTTGCCTAAGACTCCAGCCACTTGATATTTTTCCAGTTCTGACATTTCAAACATGCAATGCCATATGTATTGCCACTTTCAGGTAATTATCACGTAAAATTAGGCTAGTCTTGTACATGAAACTAGCAATTAGCCAAGGATTGAAGGTCAAAGAGATCTCATTTATAGAGTCTCTAACAAAATGTTAAGTGTAAATGTGTGTCAGATGGTCCACGATGCCGGATTATATGGGGTCATGACAACGGGTCTGAAGTGTCATCAAGCACGATGTAACCAGTCTGTTGGGCACAGCAGTACAATCTGGGACTTATCTCTTTCAGCCTTATCAGAACCTGCACTAAATCTAGGACATGGCCTTAGAGGAGTTTCTGCAAAACCAGGAAAATGAATCGCAGCCCATTGTTTCCCTTCCTAGGACATTTAAGCGAGCTGTTCTTTATTACAGTGCGCTGTGCATGACAAGCCCGGTCCTCGTCCTCCCAGGATGCGTGTGTGCAAGCCGGAGTGGGACCCATTCGGAGGAGGTCAGGTTTTGTCCCCACCACGTTTTTAAGGAAGGGCAGCAAGGGCTGCGGTGCCACGAGGAGGTGAGCGGGACGTGCCGGCGCTGGCTCCTGCCCCGGAGCCGTGCCACGCTCCCCGCCGGGCTCCGCGTGTCCCCGGGCAGGGGCAGCGCTGCGGCGGTGCTCGGTCCTGCGTGGACGCCGTGGGGCTGTAAATCCCCCTCCAGCTCCGAAGGGGCTCTGCCGGGAACGTATCAGCTACCGGCACCAACCCATCATCTTTTAATGTCATCAGACTGGGGTCATCCGGCAGGCTCAAAGGCATTGGGGACCTTAATCAGGTGTTAATTTGTTCAGCCCCTGTGAAGATACCAGCCTTAATTTTTGCTGAGGTACGGGGCCTCATCCTGCAAGCCCTCGGGAAGGCAGAGCAAAGCTCCCGGGGACACCACGGTGCTGGGCCAGACCTTCCGTGCCCGAGCAGAGCATAGAAGGGCTCCCCACCATCTCCACGAGCAGACACCAGGCTGTCTGCTCCTTCCCCAGTGCCCGGGAAAGTCCGTGCTGCGTAGAGAAGTCAGGGATGCTGTCACACACACGCATCTTCTACCAATTTTCTTTAAGTGTTTGCAGCTGAAATCTCTCACAAACCTGATCCCTCTATTTTTGCCTCCCCAATATAATACTATCCCACTTTGCAAGTGCACTTGGGTGAACATAGATGGAGCACAAAAGCCAAGCAGCGGCCTGTGCCAGGTCTATTGCTGAACAAGGTCTTCTCTGACAAGGAAGGCGACTGCGCCCCAATCAGGTGTTAAAAAGCCCTCCTTGCACAGTTTTGTTTATTCTCACCCGTACAAATATTTATCCTTTCTTCCTGCCACTCCGAGAAGGAGGGAAATAATAAAAAAAGTCTTTTCTTCAACAACCCGATATACCTTCCACTGGGATATATCCTCCGTCAGCCCTGCCAACCATTCCAGGTCCTTGCTGCGCATCACCCCCTCCCCGGCATCAAGCCCCCGTCCCCGTTACAGGCAGCCGTTCCCACCGCGCATCCCACCGCGCATCCCACCGCCCGGCGGCGGCGTTGGCGGCGGATGCCTTTCGCGCCCTCCCCCACCGAAGGCAGACGAAGCGGAGGGCTTGCAGCATTTTCCTTCCAAGTTTTTCCTCCCCGTCTCTTCCCTATCCCTCCGTTTCCCCCCCCCCCGCCCTCTGAATGCTGTCGCCTCGTTTGCTTCTCCTCCCCTCTCCCGCTCCGGTTTCCAGCCCGCGTCCCTCCCGGCTCTGTGCCCTGACTACCAATGATGCTTTCAGCCCTGCTCTGTATTCTGGCTGGAGGCAGAGGTGGGGGCACGCCAGCCCGCTCCTCTCGCCAGCCCTTCGCCTCCCGCGCAGGGCCGCGAAACGCTGCGAGGAGAGGGACCGAACGACTTTCCCATTTGAGCTGAACATGGCGCCGGCCAGCGCTTTTCTAATTGCAAACGAACGAACCCGCGGGCACGTTGCGTGGCCACGGCCCGACCGGCGCGTGGCAGATCCCGGCGGGGGGCTCTCCCCGTCCTTCGCTCCCTCTCCAGCGGCACCGGGAGGAGGGACGCTCCCCGCGGTCGACGCGCCGGAGCCGGCGGGGTTATTGCAGATTCGCCCTTTGGTTTGCCATCCGGACCCGTCCCCGCCGGCAGAGCCGCGTCGAAGACGGCCTCGAACTTCCCCGGCTCTTCCCTCCGCCCGGCGGCCCCCCGGCTCGTCACCTCCTTTTCCTCCTCGAAGCCCAGGTCGTAGCGGCACTTAGCTAAATTATATAACCGCAAACAAAGTGTGACAGCTTTATTTGTAATTATACCGCATTTAAAGGAACAAGATGAGCTTAATGAGTTAATAAAGTGGCTGCCTGTCAAAGCAGGGGCTGCTTTGCATAGGCGCCCGGCGGGTCCCCGCTCGGGGCTCATGCATATGGAGGGGTGCACGGAGGTGCCCCCGGCCATGGCAACGCGCAGGTAGCAGCCCGCAGCCAGCTGCCCCCGTCCCAGAAGACTTGTATGAAGTGAAGACTTGTGAGAAGCGAGCATTTTGTCTCCGCACACTTGACAAAACAAAGACAACTCACTCCTCTGGTTTCATGCCACATTTTTTATTCATAAACAAGCTGTTGGCTGTAAAGACATGATAAAACTCGAGCTCAGAGGAGGCTGGCGAACATTTGAATGCAAATCCTCAGCTGCTACAAATCCCTCCTATTATTCAGCCGATTTTTTTTTTTTTTTTCCTCCCCATTTTTGTCTTATGCTAAGCTAGGCAGGATCCCAACCAGAGATATGTGATAAACTCTGGTCAATGCAAAGAAAGGCACCGGCATAAAAATTCAAAGGCTTGCCTGGGAGAGGGGAGGCAGGCAGGCTCCGCGGGGCGAGGGAGCACGAACAAAGGCCACCGTGCTGCCGGGGGGCTCTTCGGCGGCAGCCGAAGGTTTAGCTCTACATGCGCAATATTGCCCGTTGTGATCTTTTTTCAACTTTTTTAGCCCCGGCCAGGTAGCTTTCTCCCAGAGGGGTTATGTGGGGAAAACGTGGCATGTGGACGAGGCACGGAGGGCTGCCCGACTGCCGCAGCGCTGCGTGGAGGAGCCCCGGCCGGAGGCGAGCACAGCAGCAAACCCCCAGCAAAACCAGGAGCTTCCCAGCCCTGAGCAACGGGAATATCTCATGGGGGAAAAAAACAGCTAAAAGACACGATAGAGATTGTTTTCATGAAACAAGGAAGGAACAGTAATTTAATATTTTCCACTTTCTTCCCCAAACCTTTTGGTGACGCACGCACGTTGTAACGCCGCTCGGACCCTTTGCATGTGCAAACCTCCACGCAAGGGATGAGTCTCTTTGGCCGCCACCACTGAGAAAATCAGGTCCCAGATTAGTGACAAGGCTGGTGCTGGGCGCTGAAGATCGAGGATGGCCCAGTGGCCAAGCACACCACGGGGTGGCCGAGACCGGAGTCTGTAACTTAAACCCAGCTCTGCCGGCGCCCCAAAACCCCACATCCCCGCTGGTTTAAGCCCAGATGTTTCACAGAGCCCAACTCTGGAGCTTAAGACTGCTTTTAGGCTGGACCTGACCCGGCTCCTCTGTAGCTCCCACCCCTTGTAGACATTTGTGCAAGTCTTCTAACTTCTGCAGCCCCCGTTTTCTCAGCAAGCAGGGGTGATAGCACTCCTCCCTGCCGAGCCTGTTGGGGTGAGAAGGGCTTGTGGCCTTTTGCTGAAACATGCCTCGCCAGCACCAGCAACGCACCCAAGCTTTGCCCTTGGACATAATAGAGGGAATTTCCTCAGGGAGAAGAAAAAAGTCGAGCAGAGATACAGTTCAGAGAGATGAGTTTTGCATGACAATTGGGAAATAAAGAAAATAAAAGTTAGTAGGAATTCATTTGCATGAGAACACAAAGGGGAAAAAAAAGATAGATCCTTTCTTGCAGCTTCTATCTGATAAATTATTTTGAGAAGAAAACGCACCAGAGGTCGAGAGCGCGAGCAGGAGGGCCGATGGTCACTCAGGGATGCGGTTTGCCGCTCTGGATCCTGACTGATAGAGATATTTGCATTTTGGGGGTAATTCTGCAGCATGAGGAAATCTGCTATCACGGCGCTACAAGACAACACGGATCCTCCGCAGAAGCGAAACAAGAAATCATTAAGCCCAATCCCTTTGCCTCCCCGCAAAACAAATAGAACTGATGTCGTATCCCCAGCTGTGTTTCCAGAAACACCGAGCACCAACTCACTTCATTTGTGGTGGCACTTAAAGCCAGGCCTGCAGTCGGGGTGTCCCGATATATTTGCTGTTCATTCAGCTGGCAACGCGGTAAGAGGTAGATGGTGAACTGTGGCTGAAATTATAGCCAGGCAAAGTACTCGTAGGAAACAAGCGAACCAACAAAAATAGCCTTTCATTCTCCGTGACAAATTACAAGGTGCAAACTTTGATTTTTACGAATGCGCTCATTATTCTTAAGCATTCAAGCAGGTTTTTGTGAGTGTATGTCGCCCTATGGCCCAGCTGCTAACTGAACCCTCTGAAATGGGGGTTTTACTCATTACTCACGGCGGGGCTGGTACCTCGGGAAAGCGCGGTCCCCCCTCGCCGGCGGGCACGGGCTGCCCGCGGGCAAGGCAAACCCTCCCTGCGCCGGCAGCGATGCGCGGATGCCCTCCGAGCACCTACGGGT
The DNA here is from genome assembly GCF_000737465.1 of Haliaeetus leucocephalus. Taxonomy (NCBI): domain Eukaryota; kingdom Metazoa; phylum Chordata; class Aves; order Accipitriformes; family Accipitridae; genus Haliaeetus; species Haliaeetus leucocephalus. The sequence goes on along the minus strand of NW_010972831.1, from coordinate 7,475,341 downwards.
GGGAGTCTACACGGACAAGCCCCGTTCCCTGCCGTCGGTGAAGGCAAAAATCCCGCTGATGTGAACGCTGGTGGAAAAGACAAAGCAGGGCGTGAGCGCGGTCGTCTTGGAAAACGACGGAAGAGGAGAGGGAAATATTGGTGGCTGTTTCTGCCAGCTCCGGAGGAGCTGCAAGAGGCCCCAGCCCGGGACGTGCTTAGATGTGCGTTTAATCTTCAACCTGTGCTAAGACCACCGCTTTGACCCCCTCTACGCCCCCCCGGCTGGATTTCTTAAGGTGCCTCTTTACACAACCTGGCATCGACGCTACCTGCTTGGCTGGGGGCCGGTTTCTGCAGATGCCGAGGCCAGGCACCAGGAGGGGGGGTCAAGCGATGGCACCTCCCCGGCTGGGCACAGGCTCCTGCTCCCTCCCCGCCACTTTGGGCAAAGCCTGGGTTTCTGGCGTTCGTGATGCGATCAATGCAGGGCCCCTGGTTGTGGACAAGAGGAGAGACTTAATTCTAATCTGTATTGACTGCTCACTGCTTTGTCTGCCAATTTGCATCATGGACTTGTCTTAAACAATGATGTGGGCCTGGCAGGTTCTCTCACAGTAATCTATACCAGCGGGTCAAAATCTCTGAGCACTCGTTAAAGTCCATACATACAAAATGCACATTTAACTACTGGAAAGATACTGAGCTGCATCTGTCTCAATATTTATCCACCTTCTTCTGTAATCTGCTTAAACCCCAAGAATGCTTTCAATTTTTTAGCAGCAGAAAGAGGGCACTTTCTGGAGCGGAGAGTATTTCCGTAAGTTTTTATTCTAAAATATTTTGTCATGCTACCTCATGTCCAAGGAACAGGTCAACGGAGGCGGACGGTAAGGAGGGAGGATGCCCGAAGGGAGTGAACGCAGTGTCCTGCCTCCTCTGGCAGCGTAAGTTCCAGCTTACTGAACGCCTACAGCTTTTGTTTCTTTTAAAGCTGAAATTATGTGACCGAGGAAAAAAATGTCTCAGTGTCATTTGGGTAAAGCTCTTTGGAGTTTCCCTAATTTCCACTTCCATTTTCCCCCGGGTTCATAGCTATTGGCAAGAGCAGCTCTGGACACAGCTGCTGCCGCACTCCGCCGCGGGGTGGACGCCAGGACCGAGGGACACGCGCGGTGCTGTGGTCTGCCCTGCGAGTCCCCACGGTGGGGTGGCACAGGGGACCGGGGGGGCAACGTCCCCGGCTTTGGCTGCTCACGGACCCCCCAGATCCACCTCCAGCCACCGCCGAGCTGGAGAAAGGCTTTGATCTGCGGTGCCAGGTCAGCACCACCACCCCGTCTCGTAAAGCCCCTGACTCCCGACGCGCAGAGCGCGGCAGGAAACACAGGCAAGGTTTTGGGTTAAATGTTGAGCTGACAAAGACGTCGCTAAGCTCCAAAGCCCAGCCCGAGCGTGCGCTTCCACAGATTTTGATAATGCGGCATGTCAGCAGCCGTGGAGATTGAGTGATTAGGCTGGGGACACGGACACTTGTCTGCACTTCATTTAAGCTTTGCCACCGTCTGCCTGCTTGTCAGCGGAGGGTTCGGGCTGCGGCGAGGGGGGGGGGAGCGCGCGTGCGTGAGCGTGCACACCTCCGTGCGGGTCCGTGCACGCCTCCGTGCGGGTCCGTGCCCTGCGTCCTGGCGCTGACTCCGGAGCAGCTTTGGCTTCCCCGCGTTTGGGCGACAATTTACAGCCGCCCGTGACCCCGGCCGTGGTGCTGCCAAACACTCTGTCCAGCCAGCGCTGCCTGGGCCGTGACTGCAGCCCATAAATGTGATTTATGGGCAGCCGTTAGGGAGAGACACTGCCTCTCACATCAACTCATTGCACCAGATGGACTGTCTGCTACTTCGGCGATGGGCTCGGGCGGCAGGCGGGTGACCAGGGCGCTGCCCACCTCCCTCGACTTCCTAACTAGCTGGTTAGATGGGGTTTGCCACCTGTCAAGAGAAGCCTGAGTTTTATAAATAGGTTTCTGCTCTGGGGTTTTTAAAAACACGAAGCGTTTAGCTGCATGAGAAAGAAGGGTCTGAGGAGAAACAGCCACTTTATTCAAGAATAAATAAATAAAAAAATCCACTTTGATCCCATCCCAGTGACACCGGGGCAGCAGGATGGCCGGGGATAGCTGCAGCAAAGGGAATTTCACAGCCACGCCGGCACCATCCCGCCGTGCCAAGCAGGGTCACCCTGCCCGGTGGCGCGGTGCGGGGAGAGACAGCCACCGGCATGGCACCACGGGGACCCGCGGCAAGGGCCAGCGCCTCCTGCTCGCTGCCTTCGGGCCGCTATTACGTTTTTCCCCATCGCTTGGCCGCCTCGGGCATCTGCCCGCATGGAACGGCGCAGGCGTTCGGGGGGGCTTTCGGGTGAGCCTCTTGGCGGGACAAAGCCAGCGCGGTGACGAGCCGGAGAGCGGCCGCCCCTCCCGGCATGGGACAGCAGCCCCGAGAAATACAAATATGTAAAGCAATGTTTTCCCCAGCTACAGTTTTCATACTCCAGCGTGGAGAAATGGTCTGCTCATCCAGCAACCGTAGAAAATCTCAATTTCCCACATAAAAATATTAGTGGCTGGCTTAAAATATTAACATGTGGATCGCATTGCCCTCAGAAGCTGTGGGATCGGAGTTTAGCATCAGCAGTTAGACACAGATATGGAATTAAAAATGTAAGCAGTGGCTTTTCAGGCCTTATTACTGCAGCGGGGAGGCCCTGCAGGACGGATGGCGGAGGGAGGGAGAGAAGGAGCACGGCACGGGGATGGGGTTTCATGCTACAGCTTTCCTCTCCCGCTGCTTTCCCCCCACCGGAGCTGCCGCAGCCCTGGGGTCAGGGGGCTGCTTCCCCCCAAAACCCCCAAGATCACCCCCCCAGCTCAGCCTCTCGTCCTCTGCCAGGCAAACCGGGTTTGCATTAAGCAGCATAAACCATCTCGGGGCAGCGGGAGCTTACGGTGAAGGCGTACGGGACGAGGATGCGAGGCACGGCCGGGCTGGTGGGGTGCCGGCTCGGTGCGGCCGAAGGTGACGGAGAGCCCCGGGACAGTCCCAACGCTGGGCACGATTCCAGGGAATCCGCGTCCCCCTGCGTTCCCGGGACATTCCCATCCCGCTGCCCATGTGGAAGGGCTGGGGGCGAGGGCTGCATCCATCCCCACTCCATCGCGTGGGGACCCAGCCCTGGACCCGGTGAGGCCTCTAGGGGCTACTGTAATACAAATAATGAATAATTACAATGATATTAAACGGGTAAACGACAGATATTCCGCGAGCCCTGCACATCACGACACATGTAAAAACCCCCTCCTGAATGCAGAGACCTCTTTTCCCCGGAGGTTTGGGCTCGGCTGATTTCACACGCCGGCTGCACGCACACGCCGGCACCCACAAACGTGCCGGGGCCAGCCCGGTGGGCACCGGAGCGTGGCCGCTGCCGAGCCGCCTGGGGAAGTTGGGAAGAGCAGAGTTTGGCAGAAGGTTAGCATCGGAAACAAAAAAACTGGACTAAATTATTATTCCACCCATAGCCTTCACAAGGAAAATAGAAGCAGCAGATTGAGGCCTGTTTTCATATTTGATAGGGAACCAGATAAATGGCAGGCAGCTTGCTCTGATAAGGCCTTGCTCTGGGCATAACCTCTTTCTCTGAAAGCCTCTTACTATGCATAGAGTCAGGCTATCTGTGCAGCTGCACCTTGACACAAATATATCTGCACCCAAGATGAACCAATTCCCCCAGAAATTACAGGAGTGGGATTGCATCTGGGGAAGGGGCCGCAGCCACCGCTTTGCCACCTTCTTTTTTTAACGATACTTTTTTTCCCCCCAAGTAGCCTCGCAGACAAACATTTTTTTCCCTTATTCTCCCTTCTCCCTCTGCATCGCTCGGTCCCTCGTGCCAGCAAAGAGCAGAGAGGGCGATGGGGATGCAGAGCTGGGGTGCGGGGTGCCGGAGCTGGGTGCTCCCCTCCACGCCGGGAAAAAGGATTTAACCCTCCCGAGCAATGTCATGCTTGGAAATCACCCCCAAAATGTTCCTTATCTTTGGGGAGCAGCAGCAGCCGAGGAGACATCAGTATAACCTGGAAGTTCCCAGGCTTTTAGAGGGCATGGACAAATGCGTGATGCTCTACAACATCAGCGTGCCCACCACCCCGCCTTGGGTGCTTCGGTACTTCCCAAACTCCCTCCCTGTGTGACCACAGAGCCAAATTACTTTGGGAAAGGGGTCTTAGCTCCAAAGGCATCAGGGCCACATTTTCTAATGGTCCCCATGTAAGACAGAGGCCATTCCCATTGAAGTCCAACGACAGCCAGTCGCCTTAATGTCCTCGTCTTCTCTCTGCTGCGCTTTAGGAGCCAGAACAAATGTGTCTTGGTAAATATGACTGACAGTGGAGAAGGAGAGCTGGGCCGGGGCTGAGGGGCTCGAGGATCAGGAATTACGAGGCAGGAAAGGTTTTTCCCCATCTCTGTGAGCAGAGCCTCTGCCCTCCGGCACAAGAAGAAATAGCCTGAACACCCCCAGCTCCCCACGGAACCAGAGGAAACCAAAAGAAAAGTTAGTTTTGGGAGAAAAGGAGGAGAGAGATCCGAGGAAACAGCCATGCTAACTGAGTATTGAGCAGCTTATGACCAAACCCATATTCATTTCCAACCGTTAATGGACACAAGTAATGTCCTTGCTACCAATACCACTATTTTTTTTTTTTTTTTTTTAACCAGAAGGGACTGTAAATTAGTTTTCCGGCTGCACGGCCACTTTAAAGACTTTATCCTAATGTTCTGTTTTGCGGTGACATGAGCTCTATCATCATAAGAAGAACAAATCAGCAATTAGTCTGCGCGAGGCATCGCCACAGAGGTAGAACAGCCCCTAGTCAGAGGGAGAGGGAATCCTTTACAATGAAAGGCCCCCGGGAGAGTCGGGACCTGGACCTCGTGACGATGATTGATGCTGGCACTGCAGAGACGCACCACACCTCCCCAGAAAATTAAAAGCCTATTTGGTACGGTACTAACAACACATCACATTGATATTGTCTCATTACCCATCAGCACAGGGTCCTCGTCTTCCCATTTGTATGGTATTAGGGGAAAAGCCCCACAGGACAAGCGCTTTTCCCCTTTCCTCCTCATCCATCCCAGAACATGCTTGGTAAACCTGAAAGCAAAGGTTGGGCACATTCAAAGCCGCCGTACCCTTCCTTGTACATCATCATTATTATTATTCGGATTTACGTCTCGCCTAAAAGCTGGGGGTCTGCGGGGGGGCTGGACGCTGCCCGCGCGCAGCTCTCGCTCGCCGGAGCCGTGCCTTCTCCCAGCCCGGCGCAGGGCGATGCCGGTTCCGCGGCTGCAGATTAGAGCTTGGCCGTGCCAGCACCAACGCCGAGCACCACATGCCCAAACCACCTCGGGGATTTGCTGTGCGGCCATACGAAGGAGCCCAGGCGAGCGGGGAATCGACTCGTGCTGCGGACGGAGCAGAGGGGAGCAGAGAGGGAGAGCGCTCGGGGCAGGGACACGGGGAGGTATTTGCAAGGGGCAGATTTCATCTGAATACCGCGGTTGCCGCGGTGCAACCGGCCCCGCTGCCAACTGTGAAGGGCCGTCGGTAGGAAAGTGAAATATTAGAGCTTCGGGGTTTCCCTGCCCCCACTCCTTCCAAACTGGCATCTGTTACGTGTTGGGATGGAGCAGCAGATGCCTGGTTGCAGCTAATGACAGCAGTAGTCTGTTAACAGATGCCACGTATCTAGCAACAGCCTTTGTCTGATCAAAACACCAAGTGCTGATTTAGCCGTAAAGGTAGCGGGGCCAAGGCCTTTACCTCCCCGGAGCCGGATGGGTCCGAGCAGGAGCAGCGGCCTCGCTGCTGTCCCCCTCCCCTGGTGCCAGAAGAGACGCAGCTCCAAGGGCCGGAGGGTATAAACCTGCTCATCCCACGCCAAGCACGGACCGGGCGACGGTCCAAGGTGAGCAGCCCTCTTTTCTGCACCAGCGCTTTGCTGGGCGCTCAACCCGACGCTCCGAACTGCCCTCTTCCCGCTTTCCCTGCCCCGTTCCCTTTGGTGCTCCTGCCAGGGAGGTGGCTGGCAGCCAGCCGTGCGCAGGCAGGACCCTGCGGGATTCACGGCTTTTCCCTGCCCCATCCCTCCCCATCCCACCCGGTACACCCAGTCGAGCGCTGGCACGTCCCCGCACCCCGGCTCGTCCCTTCTGCCGGCGCTGCCGCGGTAGGGACGACATCTCCGCCACCGTTAATCTGCAGCAGAAGGGATGCCCGTCTCTGCACAGGATGTTTAAGGACAGAGGCTTAAATTAAAGCATCCCTACGGCACCGGGAGCCATCCTCCTTCTGCTTGTTAATTCAGGTCCCGACGATGAGCAGAAAGGGTCGAAGTAAGGTGAGATATCTCAAGGGTGCTGGACGTGTGGCAAAAGCACTGGGCTCGTGAATGGACTGCACAGGGTGTCTGACTGCCGACCGGGCACGTGCCCGGCCCCCCTAAACCTCCACAGGTATGAACTGAAGAGAGCAGAGGCCCAATCCTGCACCCGTGGGAGACCCAAGGGCTGTGACTGGCTCCGGATGGGGTCCTGAGGGCACGAGCGCAGGCGCTCATTTTTCAAGGCTCACTCCGTCAGCCTTCCTATTTACATTTCCCCAGCCCCACCAGAGATTAGGCCACATTAAGCATCAAGGGGTCCGTTCTCCTGCCCACGGGCTTCTGCCTCTCCTGGTGACATTAATAGCAGTGACATGCCCGTATGCAGAGCAGAGGAGACCCCTAATTGCTGAACAAATTACACGTTTAAAATCAAACCTGTCTCTGGGAATGAGGAAAACACAGCGCTACCCACAATGGAGAACTTCTGTGCTGCTTCAGAAAATAGTTAAATAACAAGATGAATCCCCTTTCCTTCAAATTAGTTAATAAAAACGGTTTTCTCTTGGTGCCGAATACTTGTTTTCACCTAAGCTACCTTTTAGGGGTACTTGCAACCTCCTAATACAAATAAAGCTTAAGACCTGGTCAGATTTTTTTGGTCTTTCTATGCAAAGATGAAAGCTCTTCCTCCCTGGGGTGTCCGTGCTCTCTGTGGAGAGCCCGGTGCAAGTCCGTGCTTCGCACAGGGCATTGCACGTTATTTCTAAGAGGAGGCAAGGAATCCGGATCCGGATACCGAAAGCGCTCGATCTAGAGGTCAGCGGTAATGCAGACCCCCTCTGGCGTCCGCAGCATCTCTCCTCCTGAGACCCTTCCAGGCGTAGGAGGGTGAAGCCTCCTGCTCTCCCATTGCACAGACAGAGAAGCCGAGGCAGAAAGCAGCGCCTTCCACCCACCTACCCGCCGCCGCGCAGCCTTCCTCCGCTCTACGTTGCCATTTCCTTGGACTTATCGCCCTGCCACACTAGATAGGCAAGGACAATACGGTGAAGAACCAAATGAAGAGAGTTTTTAACCAACACACAGGAGCCTAAAGGATAATTAAATGACAAGACTTATCAGCCCCCGTGGGGCATTTCCATTGTATAACAGATTAAAAAATGTTTCCTTTCCAAAGGAAAAACAGTCGCTGATCTACCTTTCGCTGAATCTATTAGACAACTCATCTGAAACAAGTTTCACATTTTTTAATTCGACCAGCTGATCCAATCCCCTCCTTTTGATTTCCCCAGATGGCAGGAGCAGCTGGAATGGAAAATCCTTCCCCGCCAGCACCGCAGCATCACCTGGCCATCAACAGATCAACGTGCTCCGTGCTTTGCCTGGTCTGAACGGGCAGGGAAGCAGTGAAGAGAGCGCGTAAACGGTTCAAAATGTTTTGCTCTTAAGCAATCAAACAAACAAACAAAACACCCTCTTGCATTTTCACTGTCGGGGGAGGCTTTAAGCAACATAGGTACATACTACAACAGCTACATACTCGTAGGTGCAAGCTAACAGCAAGGGGCTGCGTACACAAAGATGGAATTTGGCTCAGCATTATAGTAAACAAAGTTGGACCAGAGAGAGGAGTCAAAACGTCCCCGCTAAAACTTTTTCTATGGCAATACACTGTTTTTTGCTAAAAGGATCTGCTTTCTGCAGAGCATTTGCATTTGCTGAGGAAAGAAGCCCAGACACCACAGCAAACAGCCTGGCCCCCGCCCGCCCCCGCCATCACCTTGGGCTGGGACGATTAAAAAAATAAAATGAAACCAGTGTCAACATTTTCCGTGGCAAAGGCGGCATTTCGGCGTGCCCTGGCGCAGCAGCCTGAAGCCGGTGCGCCGTGTTGGGCCCCCCCCCGCGCGCTGCCGGGCGCCGCGTATGCAATCAACTGTTTACTCGGCATCGGCTATAAATGTGCATTTAATTGGGCACCTTTGCTCCCTTCTCCCCCCTCTCCTTCTCCGAGGGCCATCTGAATGCGAGGGGGAACAGCCTCCAATTCATCAGCCACCACCCTGGGGTCCCCCCTCCTCTCTCCCCGGGACCCACAAAAGAGAGGTCGCTCCCATGTCAAGTGGGGTGTGGAGACCAGCTGAGGAGCTCGAGAGCTGAATTGTACCAATTTGTGCAGCCAGCACCCGCTGAAAAAACTCCCCGATCGGGAGGCATGAGCCGGCATATGGTGCCTCACTCAAGAGGCTGTCATTCAAGGGACCGGCAAGTGATGGCTCTCTCACTCTCCCTTTATGGCCTTTCTGCTCCTCTCCCGCGGGTCTGCGGAGGGGTCTGGAGGAGAGGGGCACGGCATCCCCTCCCGCTCCATCTGCACGCCCAGCCAACCGAGCATGGACGCTCTTTCTTTATCCCACTCCCCTCCAAATTTCTCCGACGGGCCGGGGAGTTAACTGCTCGTGTCTTCGTGGGGACGTGTGTTTGGGCTCGATTTCATGCCGGTTAATTCCAAAAAAACTGCCCGTGAGAGCGGCTGCGGACCATCCCCGGCTGCCCTTCCCCTCTGGCGTTCCTCGATTTCTGAAATCCTCTCCGACCTCGGTAGGCAGCCCTCCTTCTCCTTCCAGCCCACCCTTTAGCCAGGGCTTGTTCCCGTCCTCAAAGCTGCCCTTTTACAAGCAGAAAAGCTGTTGGCATGAAAGAACTACGAAGAGCCACCACTTAAAGCCCCTTTCAGGAGCAGAAGGTTTTCAGCTCTCAAAGAAAGAGGGTTTTTGTTCTGGCTTTGATGTTTCTGGGGTCTGGGACTCTCCGCTTTTTTCTCCTCAATTCCGAGCGGGCAGATATAATCACCCTCCTCTTTCCCTGCCTCTATTCATCGGTGCATTTTAAATAAAGTAACAACACAATCCCCAATTTGGGAACCAACCTCAAATTAGCGCCTGCATCGCTTTAGCTGGGGGGATTTAATCAGGTAGTTAAGACCCTGTTTTGTGAGAGACTGCAGCCCTTCTTGGGGGTTTTGAAGCCCCCAGCGGTCAGCGTGGGGCTGGAGGAGGGGGAGAGCTCCGGCCGTGTCCCCCAGCACACCCCAGCGCTCCGGGCTCCCACGGCTCCCG
>NW_010972831.1:7178299-7460799 GCF_000737465.1 Haliaeetus leucocephalus | reverse complement strand
GCCCAGCCCCAGAAAAAACTCCTTTGCTTTCCCCAGGGATGGGGTTTCACCTGGGACGAAGCCGGGGCTTCCTGCAGGTGAGCTCCTTATTTCGGGGTGAATTGCCCTGATTGTCACCCACGCAGTCATCGTGCCGCTTCAGCAGCTTGTCTGAGCTATGAGCTGAAATAGTTAAAGCATCTCTCATACAGAAAGCAACTGTTTAAATAACAGAGTCGGAGCTTGTCCCCAGGATGGGAGAAACCATCCCCGGTGCGATGCTCCTGCTTTCATTTCCTTCCTGGCACCGTGTGCCCAGGCCAGCTCCTGTCCTGTGGTCCCTGCTGTCACACGTAGTGTTACCTCCTCGGAGGCCAGAGATGTCCCTGCACATCTCCCACGTTTGTGCTTCCCATCTGCAATTGCCCCACCTGGGCTGGGTGGCCGAGAGCCTGGAACTTGGCCCTTTGCCCCCGAGCAAACCCCAGCGCGGAGCCCTCTGCCCGAGTTACGACGAGAGGCTGGTTTTGCAAATCCTGCCTGAGCTTTAGGGCAGGAACCGTGCAGGGAACTGCTCACAACTGCACCGCTCGGGGCAGGGATCATGCCCACATCAGCTGGAGAAGAAGGTGCCCTCCAAGCTGACTGCTCAGCTGCTGTCCCCGAGTCCTAGGCTATGAAATACTCGCAGCCGAGTTTACATTTTTTGAAAGTTTTGTTTTGCCTTAAAAAAAAAAGTCAAAATAATAACAAGGCAAAAATTCATGAATTCCAATAACATTCAAATCTCCCCAGATTAGGCTTCTCGCTGGCCTCAGCTGGAGCAGATGCTAGTAAATCGGCACTGGGGAAATGCCCTGGTGATATTTTCTTATCCAGCATTTAGGAAGGAAATTATATTATCAGTTCAAATCCAACATTATATATATGGCAGAGGCCTGCCAGGCTCCGGGGCCGGTGGCAGGAGCAGCCCAGCATCGCTCCGCCACAGCGCCAACCGCCCCAGCCGGACCCACAGCATCCCTTTGCCATCGCGTTCAGCAGGGCGGCGAGCGGGTACAGCCCCGGACAGCTGCGGTCGCCTTCCCTTCAGCGCCATTTTCCCCCTTTATACCCTATCATCAGCAAGACGCGTGTTTCGCTACCCCCACGCCTCCCCCGAGCGGCTTTGGACCCTTCTCCAAAGGCAGCGGGACGTCCCCCCCAGAGCCACAGCCAAGCGGTGCTGCGAGGAACGAGCCCAGGCTCAGCCTCAGGTTACAATCCTGCAGCGATGCCTTACGCAGATGGATTCCCGGGCAGAGTCCTTCTGGCTCCGCCGGGAGACCTGCCCGCAGCCGGTCCCCCCCGGGACCTCCCCGAGACCACCCGTGCACCAGCCCTCTGCCATACCCGCCGGGGGCCGAGCCGATTTTGGGGTGTGCTGGGCACCCGCGCGCGTGCGTTACGGAGCCGTACGGCACACCGGTCGTTTATCTGTGACTTCCAGACATCCGACAGCTCAGTTGGAGCTACCGCTACGAGTGGGCTGACGGATGTCCGGAAATCCAGGCACGGGGCCAAAGTCCACAAATTCTGGCTGGGCAAAACTTCCAGGCTGGGAAACCTGGACATATGGGAGCCCCCGTCCGTGCCATCGCAAGCTCTGAGCCAGGAGGGCGGCAGGACCAGGATGGTCAGGATGTCGCTGGATCATCAGGGCTGTATCTATTTTCAGCTCTGTTTGTACTGGGAGGGGAACGTATATTCCGTAGTGTAAAATGGGTAAGCTGTTTTGGGGATTGGTGGAGAAGACATCAGTGCAGCACGCAGACAAAGATTATATTATGATTACTCAAGTTAATGTACTGTACATTGTTAACACTAAAATTTTCAGAAGAGGCATGTCCAGTTTGTATGTGGGAGGTTTGGTTCCTCTTGATTAGAATGGGCTAATTTCCTACAAAACACGTTTTCCTTTTTTTTTTTTTTTAAATTCCTCTGACTTGGTGAGGTATTTCGCTCTATAGCTCTGGCAAACATTTCTGCACAGCCCTCCAAACCCCTTCCCCAGCCCTGGACCAGTCTTTCTACAACGCGAGGGCCTGATCCAGCAAACCCCAGGTGCTGCACATGGTGCTCCCTGCCTGGAGCAGTTCCTCGGAGGCCAACGAGATGCTTCAAGGCTCTGTGCTGCCACAGGAGAGGTCCCAGGAGAATGGGGGACATCAGATGGCAGGAAAGTGTGACAAGGCTGGCGGGTGAGAGATGGGAACAGCAGGTGATATAACTTTGGAGTATTTTCCTCCCTTTATACCGGTACCGAGGTTGGCCCCATCCCTTCTGAAATGATCACTCCTTGCTAAGCAGGTCACAGCACAGATGAAATACCCCGAGCGCGTCGTACTCTCGAAGTATCAATGACCTCAAAGTAGGTAAAACCGCATCATCCCACCCTCTAATCGAAACCCCGCGTGCCTTCGGAAATGATAATTTTGGGTAGAGGGCTGGGATGAGGTGCTTTCCCTGAAAACTCTTCCCAAAACTTCACCCGCCCTCGTGCACGCGCGCAAAGGGGCACAAACGGCCGGTCCGGTGGGGGTCCCCTGGGAAGGCGACCAGGGGTGCTGGGGACGGGGACTAGCTTTGCCACGTGGATCATCTATCAGGCCCCGGACAACGCCTTTCAATGGGGATTTAATGATGATGAGCAGCAGACCCCTTCCTGCTTTTACGTCACCCCTGGGACGCTGCGGAGAGACAGGCTTTCACGGCCGGCTTGCACTTTCCCTGACCCTTGAACCTCGGGGCCAGCACTTTTATGGGGATGAAGCGACACAGTTCCTGTAACCTGCCTCGGGGGCCCTGAAAAATTAGACTGAATCAAAGCAGAAAATGAGTTTTCATTTATCTTGTGATGATGCACGAGGTTACATGAAAGACAAATAGCTGCTTCTGACTCTTCCTTTATCATTGTCACTGCAATTAATAGGCTGTGGCCTTCGTTACTGTGTTAGTACTAAAGAGACCACGGGCCCTGGGGGACGTTAACGAGAGGAGAAAAGCAGTCCAATCTTCTAAAAGTTCTGTCATGTTACGATATGCTAACCTGTTTCTTTTTAACTTGCCGTTAAAGTGCCGGTGACTCAGCCGGACGAGCAGAGCGTTGACGCTGCCAGAGCTAATCTGCCGCCTCCATCGCTGGCGTCACCGGTCCCGCTCCCTACGGCTGGGACGGTGGCGAGGGATGGGTGGCTGGGAAGGGCGAGGGGACATGGATGAGGTCTTCCCGAGGCTTGATGGCCTTCGGCGGCCCCCCCCGTGCTGCGGCGGCTGTCCCCAGGTTGGGTGGTCCTCGGCTGGCATCTAGGTCAATGTGCGAGCTGGGCGTTCCCACTGGGATGGTCGAGTTCAAATTTTCGTTTCGGGGCTGGCAGCACTCCCCAAGGCAGGGCTATTTCAAGCACGGGTGACACCGGCTGCCCCGGCAGCGCAGCCATCCCCCAGCCCACACCGCTGGCCATTGCTTTCCAAGCTTGCTGCAGCCCGTGCCTTGCTCCTTCGTCCCAGCAGCAAGGCCACCTCCACCCCATCCTCTCCCCAAACCCGCATGGCCTCTCCGCTCACGCCACCACCAAGGGACACCTTCTCTCCTCCATTATACTGCATCCCAACCATCCAATCTCCATCCCGACGGAGTTAAGAAAGCAGTCGAAGTTATTCCCACCATCAGTTACGCAGGACAGGGAGTCATCCGTCACCTGAAACACGTGCACCACCACAGATCTTTTCCCAGCTCATAAAAGCAGATGAGCCGTGTGCGTGTGTGTGCTTGTGCGGTGGCTTCGGCTGCGTGTCGAGAAGGATGCTCGAGCTGAAAGCCGGTCCGGGGGACACAGCCAGGCCTGTCCTCCTCACCGCCTCGGTGTTGCCAAGCCCTGTGTGATTTATTCTGCCTGTTAATGCCGTCTGCCTGGTTTTCTGACTGTGTGTCTCCAAGCGCCCAGAACCAGCTCAGATTTTCCCATTGCCTCTGTCCTCCCATCGCCGAGGATGAGGATCCCGAGGGGTTTCCAACTCTCCTGTCCCATCAAACACCCCCAGGGACCACATTGCCTCTCTCAAGGCTGCAGTGCCAGGGACAAAGCTTCTTACCTCACAAAATAACAGCAAAAGGGAGGAGTACAGGCGCAAAGCGATACCACAGAGCCGATACTGTGCGGGACCTGCTCACAAATCCCTACACCAGCGACAAGCCTATCCAGGGTATCAGAAAAACTCCAGAGCTTTTCCGCTACTGGTTTTCTCAAGAACTGCTCAGAGCATCCACTGCTCAGGCCTGGAATAAAGCCCAGCTTTACAGACCAAGCCCTCCCCAGCCCAGGCTGCCCACCTGAGATGCAGACCCCACTCTGAAATCTGAGCAGGTCACCCAGGACCAGCCCCGGGATATGCGTTCACACCTAATCTGAAGTGGAGCCGTTTTGGCTCTCCCCTGCTGCTCCCCTCCAGCTGCCGGGAACGGGCTCTGGGACCGCCGGACTGGGACCAGTGGGAACCAGCAATCCCACTGGGAGGGAGTTACAATGCAGAGAAAGTTGCTGAGGTTTGATGGGCAGAGCCAGACTTCTCCCCTGACTTCAATTTGAGACTCCAACACATTCAAAACTCTTTATACACATCTGAGACAAACTTGGCAAATTAGAAGCTTAACTAAATCTACCCCAAATTTTCAGAAGACTTTGTGAGCTTGGGCTTACATTAATTCAGGGGTTTCCCATTCAAAGCTAACTCTGCACTGCAACCTGGTTTTGACCTTTATCATTAATTTTTGGTGCTAAAACACTTCTAAAGGCTTTGGTGTAGCCTATTCTTATGTGATTGCGGCACTACTCTCTTTAATTGGTGCTTTTTGAGGTTAATTGAAAAGGAATCCATGATTGGCAAGTCAAAATCAAGCGAATTTTGTAGGGATTAAAGTTGTCCTGAAAGAGTAGGGAGAAAAATGTGTATCTGGGAAAATGAAATTGCCACGCTGGTGATGTACATTCCCTGTCCCACAGCTCAGGTATCCCCACATCCTTAGCTCCTGTAACGGCAAAATGAGGGGCCATGCAGGGGCTGGTCCAGACCAGGAAGATGCTGTGGGTATAAAGGCTCATTTTAATCTAAATGCAGTTAACATGCTCAGAGTCATTTGGGATAAATGGGATACTTAAGGACACATGATGGCTAATCTCTGCTATGACATTTGTGGAGGAGGAGGAGGAATAATTTAGACGGAGGGTATTGTACTGCTCACGAGTTATCCCCTCTCTCCCATCGTAAGTGGAACTAATTGTCAGAAGGATAGCTGGGCACGCTTTTGGCACCTCCCAGTCAAGGGTCCTGAGACATCTCGCCGAGGTTCTCCAGCTCCTCTGCAGATGCGTTACTGACCCCATTTTGCAGTGGGGAACTGAGGCACGGAGCATTGCAGTACACCTTTGAGATGTCTCTGTCTCTGAGCTCAGACTCCTGGTGTATTTGCAGGCAAGAGAGCCAAAGTGGTAGAAAAAGCCAGGGAAGGTGGCCAGGCAGCTCACTTATGGGCAGCGATACAGGGGCGCGGGGCAGGTACAGACCCACCTGCCTTCCCAGACACAGCAAGGAATATTTCTGGGGCTTGTACAGCAGGGCTCAGTCAAGAATCACTCGCGTTTCTTAAGTTAATCAGACGTATTTTTTGCACATACTTTTAGATGCAGATTCTAGGCTTTGCACCTCTCATCCTGTTGAGGCTCTTTGAAGCACCAATTTCTTGATCTGCACTTGAAAAACATCGCAAATTATCAGCAGAATCAAGAAAGCCAAAAGGCTCGCAGCTGATTTTCCACGGCCTTTGTTACGTGCAGGCTTGGCAAAGCCCTGGCTTCGCATACTGCTGCTCCCCAATGTCACTGCTAGAGCGGAAGCATCAATAGACAAATTTTCATCATACCGATTGTTGCAGCATGGGTCTGGGGGAACCGCAAGGTCCTAGAAGTGTGAAAACATCACTCCTTCCCATGTCCTGACCCCCCCTGAACTCAACAGCAAAACTCCCCTTGACTTAATGGAGCCGGGATTTCGCCCCTAGATGGCTCTAGGATATAAGTTGTTTCAGGCTATGCTGAAGGATGATTTGCAAATCTCCGTTCCCTGTTTGTATCACAGCGGTACCTGAGGGTCTGGGTATTTCCTCCAGACGCTGGGGGTAGTGGGTGTCCTTGTCCCAGAGCACCTGCGTAGCCTGTGCTACTCAGTGCCGTGCACGGCGCGATGCCCTTTCGCACAGCACAGAGCCCTGGCAGCGTGGCAAACGCTGGAGACCATAGAACAGACTCAGCAGCGTCCTGGCATTTGTAATCTGCTCTCCTGAACCCAAGACAAGACCTCGTTTGGTTCCTGTAAATGAACCCCCCAGCTCCGATACGCTGCTGGTGCTGTAAGCGGCAGGGCTGGATCGGGAACGTGGTTCTCGGGGTTAAGAGCGAACACACCAACACGTCGCTTTGGATAGACAGAAGATGCGTAAGGAAAAGTGACAGATCCCGGGCGGGGAGAGGAAAAGAGGCAACTTAGGGAAAGAAGAAACGCCATAGGTCTTCCCTCCTGTTCTGCTGGTGAAGCTTTCTCCACCTACTGGTAATTAAAATACAAATGATATGGCCAGGATATCCCTGCCCGCAGAGACACATTGCCCGTTTCCGCCACAGAGATGAAAAGTTTAACCACCATTAATGGAGTGGTGGGGAAAGCGTTGCCATATACACTCCATCACATATTTATGATGCTTGAAAAAAGATCAATAGAAGCTATATGCAAGGGTCTATAAATTTAATGTAGCATGATCATTTAGTATCAGTTGTTTCTTAGATTAATAACGCAGGGAGGGGCCGCAATCCTGAACCGTAATAAAGGAATGCTGACTGGTTCCGCACAACACGCACCGAGTTGCCTCCATCGCCCTGGCCCCTTGCTAGACGCTGCCTCAGGCAGTGAGAGGGACTCACCCAGCTGAGAAACCGTGCCGTGAAGATGCCTCCGCTGCAAGCGTCGCAGCAGCGGAGGGGCGAAGCCCTCCGAGTCGAGCGCTTGCTTTTTCCAGCCTGCCGGAGGCAAAAGCGCTCAGCATCCCCCTGCCTGCGCTGAAACATCCCTGCCTGTCTCCACGGGCTGCGCAGGGGCCAAGGACTGGCTCTTCGCGTTGACCACAATATGTTATGGTTCAGTGGAAGGACCTTAAACTTACAGACAAGGACAAGGCAGTAAAAGATGAAGCACCTGAACCCCCCATTTCCAGATTACTAGACCCCAGGTGTGTGCTAGGGAGCAGTTAAATTTCATCATTACCCTTTCTTCTATGGTATTTTTTATAGTCCTTTTTACTACTGGCACTAAAGGTGCCGGACGCATCCCAGGAGCTAAGAGGACATCACTCGTCAACCTGACTGCTCGCTGATATAAAAAATGACAAGTCCTGGCTTAATCTTTCTGATAACTGTGTTCTGCATGGCCCATCCATCTCCATGGAGGAGTTTTGGTGAAGCTGGAAGACAAGAACATCACAGCATTTAAGAATGAAAAATTAAGTGCCCTTTTTGAGCACAGCATGGAGCTTATTACCGCAGAAGTGTTCGCCTGCTACTCCTCAGGTTGTGTGCATGTGCCTGCACTTGTCTGGAGTGAAGCTCCTGCTTCCAGCCTTTAATAATTCTGCTGCAAACAGGAAAACAGAAAAAAACCAGACCAACCAACTGACAGATTCAAAAGACCTACGCCTTCAGAGACCTCTAACTTCAAAGCAGTCAAACCCAGGGATGCAGGGACACAACGAGCCTGCCTACAGACTTCCAAACCGCTCTGCGTCCCCTCGCGGCAGCAGAGCCATGCGGAGAGCTCGTGAGAGTCTCACAACAGGTTTCCTAAAGCTCTGGCTCCTGGATTCAGGGGAAAATAAGAAAGTTTGGTATATGTGTAAAACCAGCGGTCACGGAGGAAAGTTTTAAAATCTGAGCCTCAATAGCTTAAAGCAAATGCAGAAAGCCCCTACAATTATTATTTTTCTAGTATCTTTTTTTTTCATTCTGCAAGTTGGCATTGCAGAGCTTTATCCCGATGTGCCAGTTAGTCCCTGAGACCTGGGGCAAATATCTGCACCCTGCTCAGCTCCCGTTCACGCGAAGAGTTTTAAAAACACAGGCGCTAGCCACAGCTATTATTGTGTCAGAAATTCGGCTCTTTTCATGGGTATTGTGCCTTCTCTGTTTGGCTGTAGTGTAGCATTGCCAAAGAGCAGGTGGAGATCTGCAGCCCCAGAGGCAGGACGGCATCTCTCTGCCCAGCTCCCTCCCATCCCTCCGTCCATCCACAGATGTTGCAGCTTCATGTGAACTGGCAGCATAGCAAATTGTAATTTAATTAACTCTTAAGCGTTCCTGTAATCCAGGCTGACAGGGCTCCCTCAACTCTTTGGTTCAAGAGTCCTGTCTGCACTGTCTCTTTTGGCAGGCCAGGGGTATGGTCTGAGGAGCCAAAGTTGATTGAGTCATCTTGGAAGGACGACCTGAAGCCCCTACACTGGAGTGCAGGCTCCCACCACCCTCCAGCTACGCCTGGATGTCAGCACGCCCCGGCTTAGAAAGGCCCAAACTGGCTTGTTTTAAGCCCTTATTGTTCATTTTAAACACTCAATTGAAAACGACTTTAGCAATGGGAAAGGAGCCAGAGGGATGGTTTCGGAGAAGGTCCCTGTCCTGGCACAGGCAGGCACCGAGCTGCAGGAACCAACTCCAGCAAGAAGGGAAGGGGGGGGTTCCAAAAACAGTTGCTAAATCCACCGCTTCTCTGTGCAGGCGACCCGAAGAAGGGCAAGCCAGCCCTAGCCCAAGCCCCTTAGAGCCGTCCCGCAGCTCAGAGCCCTTCCCTACGCGTTCCACCTACAGCGCTGACGATGGCTGGAGGAAGAGCGGCTCGGATGCTACTCCACAAGGCAGAGCGGGGCTGAAGCCCAGCGAGTCCCTGATTTCCCCGAGCCTCAGCTTTCCCGCAGGCACAGCAAGACCAGGACGCTGCCCTCGGCACAGGGCTTTGCAAGGCGAGCACACCGGCAGGGAGCTGCTCACCCTGCGGACACCAACGGAGAAAGCAAGACGAGCTCTCGGCCTCACGGGCATGAAGGCCAGCGTGCCAGAAACCGAAGCCTCCGCAGCCCATTTCAGGCACCTAATGATGAATTGTCCTTCTGGGTCATTTGAAATGGCTCTTCGCATCCTTCTCCCCCAGCTCTGAGGCGTCTCTTCGAGCAAGACAACTCTCACGGGCTTTAATGGGGAGAAGGCGGCCAGCATTAAAACTGTACACAAGGGAGAGGTGGAAATTTTCCATTGAAACCTACTTTTCGTGGAAAATTGGGTTTCCAACTAAATGAAAGCAAGTGCTGCTGCTTTTCCTGCTGTTTTGATTTTTCATCAGAAAATTAAAGAGAAGAACACTGTCACAGTTTCTTTCCCAATTTTTTCCTTTTCAGCTTCTTTTAACCAAATAAAAGATATTTTGGGTCCCGTCCCCCCCCCAGTTTTCTCGGGTTTCATATTTTCAGCTTCCTGATGCAAACCTGGGATTCTGCATGGGGAATTCAAACAACAAACAACGCCCCCGAGCTCTCCTTGGCTCCCTGCAGCCCTCTTGCCCAGGGCAGCAACACGTTGCAGTATTCACCCTTGTGGAGCCTTAGCAGCTACGTCCTTTTCCATAGGATTTATGTGGATTTCAGGTTTCCTGAGTCTCCCAGTCTGTCCACTGAAGCTATTTGCCACAATACATGTCCTGGATGTTATCTCCATTTCCTCCCCTGCTGTACCTTATCACGTGAATAGGACTCCTGTGGCACACCTTGCCCAGCACAAAGATGCCGGGCTGCTATCACAGTGCCATGATAAATAACAACAGTACGTCTGGCACATACGGCCCCGATGGAAAAGCAGTTTTGCTCCTTCCTCCACTGAAGACAGAAAACAATTAATGCTATCCCAGCAGCCTGGCAGAACCACGGTCTTAGCAGAAAGGGGCTCAGCCCGGGCGGACACAGCTCACAGTGCTGCTACCTCGTTCACCTGCGGCAACTTTGACTGAGTTGATCTACCAACCCTTATCAACATCGGAGCAGCGGGACCCCATAATTGTACATGCCTTTTCTGAGTGCTTTAAGCATCATCAGTGAAAATTGCTAAATAAATTCTGCCAATTAGCACACGTGGTTCCCTCCGTTCTACCTGTCATTAAAGAAAGTTTCATTTATGAAATGCATTAATCGTTGGATCTCCAAAGCCCCATAAACCTGTGAACCTGTGAATCCTGCCTGGTGTATAATCTTCTAATCTCCTCCTCCTTAATCTGCTCACTATGGAAACCCCTGTCATTAGGAAACAAATGGCTTTGTGGGCTGCCTTATTATTTGCAAGGCAAGATGTAAAAGAGGGCGAAGCTGATCTGGGAGGACAGTATAAATTACTGTGGTGTTTACTTCGGTCATGTAAAAGAGCTAAACAGTGACTGGTAATAAAATAGCAATCCCGTTATCAGGGAAAAGTTTTAAAACCAGATTAAGTGGGATGCTGTTTGCTTTGTTATCGTGCCTGCCCTCTTCCTGCCAGGGTGTTTATCAGGTAAGCGACTTCAGGCAGAGATGCGTGTGTTCATTTATTATCAATTCCCGTGTTGTTTTGTGGGAGGCAAAGCCGCAGGCTAATGAAAGCGTACCACGAAGCCTGTCCGCTTGCTGCTGGGGATGGCACTCGGAGCACGGTGCCGGGCACCGGCTGGCCCCGCACCGCCGTCCTCCCGGGGTGCCAGCCCCCAGCACCCCAACGCTTGCAAGGAAGGGGACACAGCCCGTTCCCCATCACTTGGGTGCAACCGCCCTGAATTACTAGCGATGGCTGCATCTGAACCGGGAACCAACAAGACCGGAGCTTGCACACAGCTTTTACTACATCACTTCTCTGGCCAAACTGCGTTCTTCGTTAGCTGTCCTCTTCTGTGCCCAGCACATGAAACACAACCGCTCCTGCCCAAGTGCCAGCTATTTCTGCTTGCATTTTGGTAGCTGTCCATTGGTGCTCGCTTTTTCCCACCCGAGCGATAAGGTTTTCTTAATCAAAAGGTGTAGGAGTAGAGAGAAGGTCTGTTGTATTTCAGGGGGAGAGAAAGCCGGTCAAGGCAGCGCCGAAGTGGAGCAGTACAGCTCACTCAGCACAGCTCCAGCTCTGCTGTCATTCTCCCTGGCACTCAGCGTTTCACCTGCAACTGCATTCAGGGGCGATCGCCGGCTCCCTGTGGATTGCACGCTCTCAGCCTCCATGCCACAGGCACGCACCCCGCATTTTCCTCCTTAGCTCCCCTTCCCGCGCTGCCCTTGTCTCATCTCCTTAGTGTGACCCGGGACCATCCCCGCGCTCCGTGCGGCACGATGCTGAGGGTGGCGGAGCTCCCGTCTCAGCCGGGACATTTGCACACTCTTATACGACGTGGAGCCATACAAATTGGGCACCGTCCTGGCTCAAACCCAACTAACAGCAATGAGAGTAACAGGACTGGTGACAACAGCGGAGCAACTAGATATAAAAGATAACCTGCTCCCTGAAAACACACCCAGGGCAAGTATCTGATTTTTTTTTTAACTTGGAGGACACACCAAGTCTGAATGATGAAAGGTTGGAGTCCTTTTACAAAATCAAGGAGGGATGCAGGATGCGGCGGTGGAAAAACCCTGCGCTTGGGTGTGGGTGAGGGAGCCGGCTCCGGGTGAGAGGCAGCCACCACGGAGGGAGCCGGGCACTGCGGAGCGGGGAATTGCTGAACAGTTGCTTTCTCCAGAGCCATTACCAGCGCTGACCTTCGGCTCAGCCAGCGTGGCATCCACCGCTGCTGAAACCTCATCCATCAGTGACCTCGAGGAGGAGACGACACAGGCGATAGGAAAGCAGGGAAAAAAGCAACGTGAAATAAGGAGAGAATTAGAAAAGCAGGGACCCCAATTCTAAATGTGCTGACGGTGCTGTGCTGTAATTAATAAGCACCAAATCTAACGGGGATTCGTATAGCGCAGGGAAGAGCACCTCATTAATCAAAGCCCAAGGTGTCAAGATGCCAAACAGGAGGAGGACCCGCCAGACACAGGCAGGGAGTGAAATGGTCCTCCGGAGGAGAGCTGCGGCTGTGGCATGCCCTCCGGATCAGGCAGGTACAAAACAAAATTTAAAATGCTAAAATACGACCCGCAGACCAAAAACCATAAACAGTTTAAAGCACCAAGTTCTTGAGGATTCTAGTGGCTTTTTCGTGCCAGGAAGAGATGGGGACAACGCAAGTGCTGTGCCAAACGGGATCTCACATCTAAAACCGTTACCAGAAAACTCTGACAAGGCAGAGGTCCACCATCCATATCAGAAGATGCCAAATGCTGGAGTCTGCAGCTATCAATTCAACAACACAGAGGGAGTTATGGTCCAGCCTCAAGTGCTGCTGTGCATGGGGGACTTGCTAGAGATCTAGCCGCTATAGGGTGGCTAGTGAACCAGGCTTGCGGGTACACTAAGCAACGGAACGAGAGCAAAGCAAAGCTTGTAGAAAGGGCTACCCACCACCTGAATCCATTTGTGCTTTCTCATTTCAGTGCAGCCATTCTCCTCTTGCCTCTCTTCTGGCAGCTCTGTCCTGCTCCATCATGGTATTTCAATTTCTCATTCCTCTGTGGGTGCATTCTCACTAGCTGAGCTCATTTTGCTCATGTACCCACCTAGATCTCTGGACTACTTTGATTATTTGCCTTGTTTATCTGCTAACATGGTATAATTTAAAGAACAAAAAAGGACTATTCATTTTTTGAGAGAAGAGAAGAAAAAGAGGCTTGCCAGCTATTTAGCTAAGCCTTCTTTGATAGAAAACTTCAGCAGGCAATCATCAGTAAACCCAGTATTTGCAAAATGGAAATAAATGAGAATCGTGTCTGGAAGCCCAACGCATCCATCTCCGCATGCTTTGTATTGCTTTTGTGCCAGCTGCCTCCAGACACGGTTATCCAAAGCTAAGTTTGAGAGTGCTGGATGTGGCCTCTAGCCCCAGTCATCACCACTGCCTTACTGGGAAGCCCTGGGAAAGCCGTTTTGTCACGATCTCTCCTGAGCAGAACGAGGACAGGAGAAGCGGTGATTTCTGTTTGAGATCCAGCAACATAAGGTGCCAGAGAAAACCTGGCAATGGTTGTCGTCACTGACAGGTCACTGCGCTTCAGGTTGAATAAGAAAAGAGCCGATGTTTGGGAATGCCGGAGTGTCGTGGTTTAACCCCAGCCAGCAACTAAGCACCACGCAGCCGCTCACTCACTCCCCCCCATCCAGTGGGATGGGGGAGAAAATTGGGAAAAGAAGTAAAACTCGTGGCTTGAGATAAGAACGGTTTAATAGAACAGAAAAGAAGAAACTAATAATGATAGTGATAACACTAATAAAATGCCAACAGTAGTAATAAAAGGATTGGAATGTACAAATGATGCGCAGGGCAATTGCTCACCACCCGCTGACCGACCCCCAGCCAGTCCCCGAGCGGTGAATCCCTCCCCCCCCCACTTCCCAGTTCCTAAACTAGATGGGACGTCCCATGGTATGGAATACACCGTTGGCCAGTTTGGGTCAGGTGCCCTGGCTGGGCATGAGAAGCTGAAAAATCCTTGACTCTAGTCTAAACACTACTGAGCAACAACTGAAAACATCAGTGTTATCAACATTCTTCACATACTGAACTCAAAACACAGCACTGTACCAGCTACTAGGAAGACAGTTAACTACATCCCAGCTGAAACCAGGACACGGAGTCGGCCCGACCGCCACACGCACCTCTCCCCACTCCCCAGAGCATCCGGAGCAGCCGACACGGACACCCGCATCCCAACCGATGAAGGACCCGCCTGATGCAAAGTCAGACACGCACTTTTTAGCAAGGGGTTTCCACCTGTACCCATCTATCCACAGCAGCACTATATCAACTTTTCCCTATAAATATAGATTCATAAAAACAAGAGCAACAACAACAACATATTAATGCCTCTAGTTGCTTATTCACAGTCAATGGTTATGTTTTCCTTCAAGCAAGCCATTAAACTTGTTAGCTCCTGGTTAGACACTAATTTTATTTTTCAAAGAAGCAGTGTGTTAGGAATTATGTTAATGAAGTATAAATCAAATCCATGCTTAAGTCAAAAGGCTGATGCCATCTAAACATATCCTACGTATCAAGAGCAATACAATTTCATAGGTGTAATCCATCAACAGCCAATCTGGTCAGCTACTTCATTAAAGATAGATAATTAATGTCCAGTAATAATCTGCTGCCTTGATTTTGTTGTTCTTGAGGAAAAAAAAAGGAGAAAAAAAAAATTTTAGGCAGTCTTAAATGGCACATTTTAAAGGAGGTAATTGTTGAACATTAATTTGCTATCAATCAGGAGTGCAGTTAGAGTTATTTATCTCTTTACCTGATCATGCTGAAAAGCTTGAAGGGGGAGAGCAAACAGCAACAGGATGCTGCTGGGAACAGGGAGCTGTCGATAACTGTGTCGGAAAATGAGGAATTCCCAGGATAACGGTGACACTACTTAGATATGAATGGTTCTTCCAACGTAAAATATGGAGATAACCAAGCAACAAATAGGTCATTTCTTGTAGCACTTCACTGGCAGAGAGTATTTGTGTAGCACAAACACCATCTGTTTGCTGTAACCTCAGCGATTGGGGGTATTTATTGGTACTTGCTATTGTCCCAGGACCTCTCTGGAGAGGATAGTTTGACCTGAAGTGCTTCCTCACTTGGTGTGTGCGAGATATGAGAGAGCTGGTTATCAGTGGGGATGGGGTATCGATCAACTGAATGGTGACGTGTTGGCCCAGGAAAGAGAACAGAAAAGGGAAAGAGAGAAACGGAAAAGGGGAAAAGAAAAAAAAAACCCTATCTCCCATTTGAGCTCTCCATCATCCAAAAAATCTAAGATACGAAAGGTGTCTCAGCTATACCGCACTGACAAATATCACCCCCTGTCTATAAACGTGCCAGGCCTTCAGCCAAGAAACGCGTTGGCATATTCAGACCCGAGAAATCCCAGGGAATGCCAGCAAAGTGGCGCTGGGGATGGGCTTGGCTGACTTTGCAGCCCCCATTTGTAGGGAAAAAACTAAATACGAGTTCTCCCTTAAAAGCAATAATAATAAAAGGAAAAAAAAAGAGTAAGAGACAAAAGTCGTGCTTAAAAGCAGAAGCACATGCGAATAAGAGGACAGGACAGGCTCAGGGTAAATAGGCAAGGATGACTTCTTAAAGAATTTAAGTTGTAATTAAACAGAAGGGGAGAGGAGAGGCACTGGGATAAATTTTGTTATCATACCTCCTGTACGTCCCACTGCTTTGGGAAAGCATCCTTCCCTCCTGCCTCCTCCTCATTATTATTATTTGCGCACAGTACACTGTACAGCATCTCATAACTCACCATGTTTATGATAAAGCAGAGCAGTTGTTTTTGGAGACAGGCACTTTGGTATTCAGTAGCCCCAGAGGCTACGCTGCGGTGTGCTCTCTCCACCATTCACTAGTTAACGTGCCAATTTTTTCCTCCCCTTTCTCGAGAGCGCCTGAAGGAAATTTATTGCAGCAGGCGACTGCTATGGGCAAATACTAATAAAATGCTGTTTTGCTGCAATTTGTTTAATTGGCCACAGAAGAGAAGTCTTGCATGTTAGATCCAGCTTCTGACACCTCCTGCCCAGTCCACAGATGTTCTCACCATGAAGTGCTCACATCTCCATGTTTATGGTAGGGAGAAAACAAACCCCTACTATTAAATCTTTACTATTGCTGCAGATCTGATTTGATTTAACATGCATATTTACTGTGGCAGGCTGCTGGCAACCTCTCTGATTTATTCAGCAAAAGGTACTACTTAACGTACATTCTCCCCTCCTCGCCACCTTCCAGATCCTCGTTCCCATCCCAATCCCGTAACAGACCCAATGGATGCGCCTCGGCTGGTGGGCAGCAAAGGGGGAAGGCAGAGACACAGCTCCGAAACACCAATAATCCTCTGAGCCAAGCATGTTCAGGCAAAAAAGTTTCTGCCCTTTGCTTACCAATACGAATAACTAGATGGGCTAGTGTTCGTGCTTAATATATTAGTCTTCATGGTAAATACAGATTTTATGGCATCAGCTCAATGATGAGCGTCAGGACTGGGGCCCTATTGCGCTGCCTGCTGCGCAGATACGGAGGGGCCAGGGCGGGTTCTGGAAGGTTTATCGTCTCCGGCGTTAACAAGAATAACAAAAGCAGCACGTGAACACGGTCTTGCTTTCTTGCTGACACGGGCTGCAGCGCAGGTCCTGAAGCGGTTGGTGGCTGCCCGACCCTGGCATTGCCCCAACTCGCTGCCTGGTCTGGGGACGAGTTGTTTGCAATTCCTACGCCTTGGTTGGCAGGGGACTGGGGTTATCCTAGAGGTCACAGGAAGCCTGAACTGTATTTATGTAGTGCTTTGGGATCCCTGGGTGAAATTGCTGATCGATGCATTTTAGTAGTATTTTATTACTGAGGAGAAAAGGACTCCCCAAAAAATTAATTCTTAGATTTCTTGTCGAGATGTGATTTGCACATCTCTGCAAGGGACAGTAGTAACTGAGATGCCAAAACAGGTCACCTGGTTGTTTCATACCAGTATTTAGAAATCACAGTACAATATCTTTACTGGGTTTGGATGCATATTTGGGATGGAGAGAGATGGTTCCTTTTTCACCGCAGGTTTGCATGGCAGTAACAGATTTAAAGCAACAAAAGGAACTGCCCTGCCATCCACAATCTTTGTATGCTCATACGGTTTGTGTTAAGAAAAAGTACTTTAAAAAGCTATTTAGGAGATTTTTGGTGCTATAAATCCTCCCTTTTCCCCGTGTTTTTTATAGGCAGGAACCAAGTCCATCTCCAGCACCAGCCGAGCGCACGGTGGCTGGGTCTTCTGCACCGGGTAATGATCTAGGTGAAAAAGGACTTTCAGGCAAAGACATCCTAAACAGTGATTTGTACACACTGAGAATATTACAGCTCTCCTAGGATTTTCCCTGATACTCATTAAGTTTCCTCTTTGCCGCATATTTCAAAGATTTTAGGTGTGGGAGCTATAAGACTCATTTAAACTGACTTACAACCCGAGCCGCGCGGAGCGGGGTTCACGTTGTCACCTTGCGCTCGCAGCCTGCTCGGGTTGTGCTCAAGGAGAGGGAAAGGGAGGGAGGAGGAGAGGGGAAAGACGGGCCACCACGACAGCCCCTGTCTCTTCCTCTGCTGCTTCTTGAGCACGAAGCTGGGTCATGTTTGCTTCCCCAGGATGGTGAGGGTGTAAACAAAGCAGCTCTGATTTGACTATCTACGGGATGAACGTACCATTTAAATCTACTTAATGTGAACTAAACGCAAGGGAAGAGGACGCGGCCAGGGACAGAATGCCTTCTACCAAAGCCTGGCTGGCTCTGGGGAGTGGGAATGGATGGTGGCGCTTGGCATTTCACAAGCCCAGCTTAAAATCTGACTGTGGTTCACAGTGGATGGAAAACCTGTTCTTTCACCCAGAGCAGGGAGTTTATGAAACCCCAGGGTCCTGGCTGTCTTCTTCCTCGGGGCCGTGCGTGGGAGAAACAGGGAGCGACTGCAGCTCCAGGTGATGGAGTCACCGTTTCAGAGATGCCCATTGCTTCCCACGGGAGCAGGAGCACTGTCAGGCCACCCCGTGCAAGGGAACAACAGTGTCCCGAGCATCACGACAAAGCCAAGCCTTAGCAAGAGTCAGCAGCAAATTGGGAACTGTGCAAGTTCGCCAGTGAAGTGAGTTTGCGAGTTGCCAGCTCTCCTCCTGTACAGGCTGACACAGAAAAACCTTGCTGGGGGGAAGCGACAGGAGGGACCTCATCGAGCGAGAAGCACCAGTGAGAAAGGCAGGAGCTGCCCAGGATGAGCCCACGGGACTGGCAGACTCCGGGGAATCGCACCAGATACGCCTCCAGTCCTCGGTACACAACGCATTCTCCTGCATAGATTATTTTCTTTACACACCAAGCTGTTATCTGAAGGCAGAGAATGCACACCATTATCCCTGGGTCTATCGGATCAGCTCCTCCATTCTTTTATCTTCTCTTATTGAGGAGATTAAAGCACTGCTGTGCTCAGGGAAGCCCCCCCGGAAGGCAGAGGTGCTGATTGCCACAGGACTGTGAGGCTGTGCTAATTCTCGCATGACTTTTTCTATTAAAAATATACAAACGGCTCATTTTGATGTGGGCAAATATGTAGGACATCTCCAGTGCCGGCTGTGGCAGTACCAAGCCACCGGCCACCGCAGTTACGTGCAACAGGCAGCATCTTTTCGTGCAAATTTTATCCAGATGGATCATTTTGGGAATGTAGGAGAGAAAGCCTCGTTGCCTGGCCGGTTTGCCTTCCTCTCCCATGGCAGGGCCCACCCTGCTGCCGTCCCCTCTTGCTAGGGAAAGATTTCAAATGCCTGGCTGAATTCCTCCAAACGGCCTTCGGTTTAAAAAGTGGGGCAGAAAAACATCACAAAAAGAAACTTTCAGAAATTTCCTGACTCCAACGAGGCCAGAAGTACTGGGACAGCAGGTTTTACTCACGCTGCTCCCGACTCCGGCACGCTGTCGTCTGCCAGTCTCACCCTGTCTCCCTCAGGTAGCTCTGAAAATGGGTTGAACGCACTTCTCGGGCCCGAAGCAATATTTCACAGCTCTTATTCCAATCTCTGGAGTTCACTCAATTTATACTTATTGTGTCTTGCTCCTCTCCGCACTGCTTGTAGGAACCCCTGAGCTGTTATTCACTCCAAGGAATTAATAATACTCGGCACCAGAGCAGCTTAAATTATTTTGTTTTACTCTGTGCAAATAGAGGCCGCTGGAAAGGCAGGCGGTCGGATGGGGCAGTGCGAGGGATCCTGCCCGCGTCGGGAGATCTGTGCCTGGGAAGCGACCTGGTAGGAGGGATTCCTTCCCGGGGAGCGGGGACAGCGAGGGGTGCAGCCCGCTTTTCGCAAACCATCATTTCTTGGCACCTGCGCCCTAGGGCAGAGCTCCAGCAAAACTTCAGGCTGGGCACGGTGCCATCGCGACAGACGGCCCTGCGAGCGAGAGCCCAGAGCCGCGGCACTGCCTGTAGGCAGCAACTTTGCAGGGCTCGGAAGATGATTTCCAGCCATGGACTTCCAAAAACGCAACTCCATCAGGAGCTGTGGGCAGAGCTGAGGCTGCACCGTCGGGGACTGGGAGCAGAATTCAATGCATCTGCGAGAAGGAGAGGAACCGAGACCCCGCAGACCCCAACCCTCTGCTAAAGTCCTCTCCGCTCATTTTTCCAGCTGCGCTGGAGGCCACACGGGCAAAGCAAAACCACAACGTCTCCCCTGCCCCAGAGCAAACGGTGGCAGCTTTCCGTCTCGCGTGCCCCCGATCCTGCCTGGAGCGGAGCTGCGAGGCTGGAGGCGGCCGGGGGGGGCTGAGACATGGCCGGAGAGCCGAGCCGGTGGGGAGAGGGAATCCTGAGCCCCCAGCCGTGCTGCCCAGCCCCAGCCCGGTACAGACGGGTGCCATAGGAAAAGTCCCCATCTTCTTTAACAGCGCACGGAATATCCTTTCCAAAGGTTTACTGAGGTTACTCGTGTATTAAGTTAAGCTAACCAATTTACAATGCAAATGTTACATAGATTACAAAGGGTAAATGAGTTGTGTGTTGAAGGAGATAGGCTTTACCCAGACAAAAGTGGAACAGACCTGTGGCAAACTGCAATTAATGACCCGAACACATCTTCCAGAATGAAAAATTCATCGAGTCCTCTAAGGATATATAGCCCAAGCAGAAGAAATTATTCACCACCTTCTACATATCCAAAGTGTCACCAAGCCTATTTATCTGGCAAATAAAGTACTTCCCTTCAGCCTTAATATTTCTGCTACCGTATGGTCCAGAAGTTCTGAGATTTTTTTTTTAAATAGATTTTACAAAGAAAGTGCAATTCTAGGGAAACTGAGCGCTGGTCAGTTGTTGGGAGAAGGAAGATTGCAGTAAAACGAGGACTCCCCCCTGCAGTAAAAAGAGGCAGTAGGAGGTAACAGCAGCTGGTTTCCATCTCAGGCTTTGCTGGAGACTTTCTGGGCAAGAAAAAGACCCTGGCACATTATTTCGTGCCAGCATCTCCCATCCAGGTAAAAAAAGGAAAAGGGTGTGGCTTCCAGGATCTACTCAGCACTTGGCTTTTGCAAAATCAAAGTAAATAAAAGCAATGGATTTCTTTTGGGCACGTCAGGATGGGTACCTAAAATCTGAGACACCAACACATGCTGGTCACTGGATAAAATCCGAACCGTGACATTGAGGGAGACGATTCATAGTCTGACCACGTGCAAAGGGGAGATAAAACCTAACTGTCCCATTGGAGGTGGCACTGTTTGTTTCATTAATGCATGTAAAGCACTTTTGTGGTCCCCAGGTGGGTTAGGAAGTGTTGTTATAAAACTGGGACTAAATCTGAGATATTCTTCTCCTTGCCTGTAATGGGAATGAACAGAGCAACTGCTAAGCAGACCCTCTATGGTTCAAGTGATTCCGTATTTCTTTATGTTTTACTACCCTATCACTTGTGAATAAACAAAGGGAAAACCAACTATGGATGCCACAACTCATTTTAAAGAAAAAAGTCTTCTTTTGCCATAAACATCAACTGTAAATTTTTGCTCTGGGTAGGCACGAGCCGGGGACGCTCTTGGGGAAGGGGGGCAGCAGCTGCCGCACGCAGCACCTGGGCACGGGGAGCAGCCCAGACACGCGTCCCACCGCCAGACGGACTGCCATCCTAATTTTCCTATTTCTATGGTGTGCCCGTAACCCCGAACAGCCCGGGGCCCCCCTTTAAGCAAAGCCCTTCCTAGCCACCAAGCCACGGTGCTGGCACCGCGGGGATGGAGCAGCCAGCAGCCGTTTGCAGGATCCATCTCCTTTAACCCCGGTCCCACACGAGGGGTTAAGCCGGTACTAGCTCACCTGTACATGTTTATCTGGCGGAGGCAAAGCGTGTTGCAATCTATACGTTAACACTGCCTAGCAAGGCTGGCACCCAAATACTCTAAGAAAGAGGGAATTAGGGGAATTAAGGCAGAAGGCCTGGGCTGGGAAAGCAAGATGCTGCCGAATCTCTTCGGCTGCCGCTTCCCCTCCAGTAAATCGGGGTATAAACACGAGGGCACAAGGGCAGAGAGAGCCCAGCACCGGGCGCAGGGGGCTGCTGGGGCACCCTCACCCCTCCGGCCCCATCTCGGCCGCAGTCGGCTCCCAGCGCGGAGGAGGTGGCAGCGAGCGCTGCCCTTCTGCTACTGTTTGCTGAACAAAACCAATTCTGTAACTCAGAGCTAACTGGTTAAGCAGCACTCATCATGCCTAATTTACAAAAGAAGGGGCATATTTCAAAATATTTATTCTGCCTTTCCCAGTTGGATTGGCATAAGCATGTGGAAATCTTCGAGGAATCAAACAACTGTTAATCACCTCAAGCTATTCCAGGCTGAGTTTGCTATGTAAGCTGCCGCCCTCTGTTTACACATAAGAAGCAATGACTCAAAGAATCCTATAGAGACTATTTTTTTTCCTCCTTTTTAACGATAAGGTCTGGCCAAACGGCTTAAAGGGCCCAGCTATTTAGTATTGGAGCTGCACCTTCTCGCCTCCCTCTCTCCCCTGTAATATCTGCATTTGTATTCAGCTGGCGAGCGCTGGTGGGATGGGAAGGGGGAGGGAGAGGCTGTGGGTTTCGCAGCCCGTCCGCCTTGCCGTGCTGCCAGCCCCAGTGCTGGCTCGGGGCCGGAGATGCACGGACGATCCCGACAGTATCGGGCAAACAAGGGCAGGCTTGGACGTTGCCAGTGGCCTGAGCAGCATCCCGGCCGGGGGTAACGAATCCCAAACCCACAGCAAAACTTCCCTCTAAAAGGCACCAGAAGTGGAATTTCAAGACCCAGCTGCTACTGAAGGGGGGAGTCAAGAGCAGAAGCAGCATCTCAGCTGCGTGGTTCGGACCCGTTCCCTTTTCTCGCTTTTTGGGCTGCTGCCACCCATGGCCTCAGCACCCCTTTGCCTCGGCATCTGGCCGGGCAGGCACCCGGCTCTGCTGACCTCAAACCCTTCGGCTCCGCGCCCGGAGACGAGCCGTTCCCCTGCTAACACCAATCCCCCGCACAGCCTGTGCACAACAAACCCGGCATCGACCACGTTCAGTGCTTTTTCAATTAAACCAAGCTCCAGCCTGTTCAAAAGAAAAGCAAACCCACTAGTGCCCCGCTCCCCTTCCCTTTCATCCGCCTGCCAGCAAGCCGCTGCTGCGAGCATGCGCCGGGCTCTCCTTCACGCCATGGCACTGGTGCTGAATGCTGATGAGAAATTCTTGGTCCAACCCCAGGCACTCATTTTCAAGTAATTAACTTGGCACCACCACAGCACACAGCAGATCCGACTTTCCCGACCAGGAGATAACTGAATTAAAAGGCCAGGTGTGGGATTATTTATGGCCAAACTTGCTTCTTCCCCACTCCCAGTTTTAAGTCAGCAATGATAATTTTATCCAGACTCTCCGTCTTCCTACCCAGCCTGAAGGCTGACGTGTTTCTTTGTTGGGGAGCACAGCAAGCGGGCAGCTGCAGTGGGAAGCAGCGCTGGGATGCTCCATGGAGGAGACCCCGAGTGCTGCCCTGAGGGTGTCCAATGCCCGAGCTGCGCCCTCGCCCCTTCTCCCTGCTGGCAGGGCAGTTTGGGGGGACAGCTGCATTGACAGCTGTACATGACATCACCTATTATCAATATATCTTATTCCCGAATCTGTGTGGAAGGAGAGAAATCCCTGCCTCTCTCCAAAGTCGCTGGCAGCTCAGCTGAAGTCAGAGCTCCTGTTTGCTGCCCCAAATGCCCCCTGTTACTGTTCCCCTTCCTTTTCCCAAACAAACCCTTGCCTGGAGCTGCCGAGAGCTGTGACTAGGGGGAAAGGAAGGTGGTGCGGTGGGGAAAGCTGTGGGATGGAGAACCAGGACCTCTTGCCTGCCGGGCAGCGTCGGTGAGAGCCGGCTGGCTGCTCCCTCCACACGGCCACGCGAAGGCTGCTGCGATGCTACTGCCCCTTGGGCTATGCTGGCATATTACTCATGATAGCAAAGCACGGACTTTTCTATATAAAAACCCAAGCCCAAACAGATGGAACAAAAAGAGGTGACAGACGTGGGTCTCCTGCCCACAACCCCATCGCTGGCGCCATGTCTCCCAGCACCAGCACCACTCCTAACGATGCTCCAGCAGTAATTTCTGAGAAACACAAACTGGTGTTATATTTTATACCAACTTGGGACTTCTCATGCCAGAGCCCGCAGCCCTCAATGCAAATACGCCTCTGCAGGCCTGCCAGGACTGATAACAGAAAAGGTAAAATGATTCCCAAGGTCAGTGGCAGGGGAAAGACCCTGAAGTCTCCCTTCGCCCAGCCACTGATGCTTCCCTCCTTGCTAAGCGGCTGCTGAGCGTGGAGCTGCTTTAGGGCAAAAGCGGGGAAACTTGGTCCCCAAAGGAGCATGCTTGACCGCACTGGTGTCTGAGCAGACACCGCTGGTTCCCCAGCCCGTGCGGGCGGCAGCGAGCGCAGCCCGGCCGAGTGGGGATGCCGATGGGAGGAGGCCATCTCTGCGGAGAGGAGAGCTGCAGCCCGGGAGGCTCGGGAGGAAGGCTGCGGAGCGGTGACATATGAGGATAATGAGTGTTGACATATGAAGATACAGCCAAACTGAAAGCTACATCCTATTTAGCTTTTAATTTGGATGCTCATAGAGTGGATTCTGAAGCCCGGTTTCATCACTGCTCTTAAAATGGATCTGACTTATAGGAAACAACCTGATGTGAAACTGCATTACTTATAAACTTGACTTGAATATTCACCCCCATCCGCTTCCCTGGATATCCACCCTGTGAAATCCCGCGGCACATTTGGGCAGCCGAGCTGTGCCCCCAGGAAAGGATCCTGGCTCGGGAAACCCACTTAACTTTATCCACGGGAAACCCACAGATCTGGCACCAAACTACGCGGCTAAGACAAACAGCACGGATGATGTGTTTGCCTTAGTGGCATAGGCTGGGGCCAGATCCAGAAGACAGAGAGGTACGCTGCCGAACCTGCCAGAGTCCACCCCAGCATCCCCGACTGGAGCCGGCAGGGAAACCGTAGCTGTGATCACAGCTCCCCTCCCTCACAGACCTCCTCTGGGTGAGCATCGATTTGGGAAGTTTCTGAGCATCTCTGAGCGAAGATGCCAGGGCAGAGAGTAGTTGCTGTCTCTGCCTCCTGCGGGGACAAGCCGGGGCAGGAGATGCCTCGGTGCCATCCGCTCTCCTTGGGTGGGTGTCCGGTCACGCCGCGCAGCATCTCCCCTCCTAACCTGCCTCACTGAGCCTTCCCCCAGGTTTTCCTCTCCCACTTTGCTCCCAGCCAATCTTTCAGTTACTGAACTTAATTGGGGAAGGGCAGCTAAAGGTTTGCTACCTGTGGCTCCTGCTAATCGTGTCCCAGATTCACCCCGGCAGAAACATCAACCGGAATAAAAGAACGACGACGACGACAACAATCGCGTTACTATTTTCATCTCTGCTTTTGCTTTCTTCTTTTAAAAAGTAATTCCTGACTCACAGCACAGAAGAGGCCCCTGTGATCCCCGGGTAATGGCCTGCCCTCTATGCAGAGTGGAATAGAGTTAGAATGAACGCTCCAGAAACCCTGACAGCCCGTTTAACAAGGTGTCTAACATCCCATTTCCTCTGCACTTCCTCTCTCCTTAATCCTTTTATGCGAAACTCACTCAGGAGTAAGCACGTGTGAAATTGAGGACTCTCTAATACACATTGCACGACACAGGCTCACTGAAATGGAGTGTCTCAGCCTTGTTCCGTCAAACAGTGCCAAGAGGAAGCCGACGTTAATCAAAGAGTCTTTTCCATGTGTCCAGGGCCTTGTGCACCCGCAGAGCAAATAAACAGCTTTCCGCTGCCACCGCTTTCCCAACACTTTCATCTTCTTAAAGCTCCGGATTCGACAGGGCAGTTCAGAGAAACAGGAGGGGTGAAAATGGAGAGAAGCAAGGGGCATCGCGCACCCAGCCTCCCGACGGCTCCCGCTTTGGGCAGGGGTGCAGAAGGAGTCGCCGGCTTTGGAACCAAGCTTGGATTTTGCAAATAACACCTATCAGCGGCGTGAAGCAGCCCCCCAGGCTGCCGAGCCCTGGAGCTGCCGACCGGCACCCACAGCTCCGGGAGGTCCCCGGAGCATCCCAGGGCACGAGCAACGCGGGGCAGCAGCCCGGTTCGGAGGCAGAGACAAAGCACACAGCTTTGAAGAATACTATAGAGGATTGGATTGAGCTTGGAGCAGCTCAGGTCTCACAAAACTTGGACTGAACGTGCTTCGAGGATTATTCCCATGTTCCCCGTGACTTCTGAGTTTCAAGCAGCCCGGCTGTGAGGTTTGCTGGCAGCAGTGCTGGGAAGAGCTTATCAAGGCTGTGTAACTAAAGTCGGTGCCAGGCTGGCCCTGCTAACGCCAAGGAAAGTTTATCATGACGTTAGGATTTCTCACAGAGCAGCCCAGAGACATGGAAAAAGTCACACAGAAAGGCCAAGGGGCTTGCGTGTTGCAAGACAGCTCAGCACAGATGATACGCAGAATTATTTTTGCTGGATTCAGAGGCTTGGGATGTCAAAAAATATATTAATTGTTATACATTCATTCTAATTAGCCCCATTCTGCAGCGGAAAAGTGCTTACAATTTTACTCAGTGACTTGGATTTTTCAGCAGAAAGCCCTTTCTTTTCTAGGCTAGGGAAAACGAACGTCAGAAAGGAAACCAAATGCCCTCCTGATAAATTCCCAGGGAATACTTCCACCAGTTTTGTGTATTTTTTAATCACAAGCCACATCCACCTAAGATTTGAGCAATTTACTATTTAACACCGGGTACAGCTTATATCAGGGAGATAATATGCCGCAATTGCAGGCAGGCAGACTTGATCCAATAGGTCTATTATCTCCCCCCGTTACTATGATCCTGTCCTAATTAGGATCTCACACAGACCAGATACACCAGAAGTCAATGACAACTTCATTTATCCAAGGGCTTCGGTCTAGGAAAGCTGTCTGGTGTTTTTAAGTCACCATCAAGTAGGTATTGATTCGGTGAAGTCAGGAAATGATACTTCATTTATGTGCTTTAGCCTGGAATTTGGGGTGCAGGTTATTGCTCACTGGGTGGCCCCAGGGTGCGAGGGCTGAGCTGGGTCTGCAGTTTGCAGGGTGAGTAGTTAAAATACCTAGTTTCCCCTCTTACTCTACCTGACAGACGTTCTGAGGGTTAAAATTCACAGTAAATCAACAAACATTGGGATCAATAAGGGATGCAGGGGAGTGATTTGCATCTGTGCTTTCAAACCTCTGCTGGAAGAGGAGCCTGGAAAGCACACGACGTACAGTATTGGGGTTGGACTATGGAAAGACAGAGAATCCCTCTAATTGCACGGTGGAATGCAGATTACAGACCTGGAGATGATGAGCAGTGCTAAACCCAGCGCCTAAAAATAAACAAACACACAATATAAACCCCCAAGTGAATGAGATTTCTGTATTATCATCACACCGTGTAAATGATAGCGTCCCTCCGGATTAGCCGATGGAGAGCGGGCTGGGGCATTGGAAAGATAAGGCATTTTTAATCTGCACACATAATCGGCTGAAGGGAAAATATAAAATGCTAATAACAAATTGGAATTCAATCTAAAAAGGAGGCAACAAACACCAGAACCATTTTCCCCTTCTTGCCATCGGAAAAAAATAAAAGAACAAGCCAGCCCTCCCTCCCGCCACCAACCACCCAGCTGTTTCTTCCCCTTATTTTTCCCTCCGAAATGCTTCATTACAACACTTTAGGGGGTAAAATCTTCCCATTACTAGCTTGGCCCCCATTTTACTCTGCCCCATACATCCAACTTTATGTTTTAAATGGATCAGTTTACTCGTGACTAAATATAGAGTGGATCTCCACATCCCTCGCTAGGTGGAACACTATAAAAGGTAAGTGGTACAATACATCATCTTAAAAGGTGGCTTATCTGGAGAGGAGGTGTAGGAAATATTGTGCAAGGGACTGTCTGCATCTGAGGCGCAATTGGATTCCATTTTTCCTTTTGAAATAGGGAATGGCAAGTACGTTGCTAATGCCTGAAAAATCACATCAAACCAGGAGGCAGGCAGTGAGGGACAGGCTCCCTCGACGCGACGGGGAGGCTGTGCCAGCCGAGCCCAGGGCAGTGAAGTGCACAGGTTGAATCATTCCTAATTGTCTCCGTCTACCCGGTTCGGGAATGTACCTTTATGCCACCGTCTAGTCGAAGATCCCAAAGCCTTGTCGACATGCGGGAGCCGTCACGCTTTCGCTGCAGCATGACCCTCGTGGTGAGGCAGCGCAGCCCCGCGCCGAGGCCAGGAAAGCTCTTTTCCCTATTCAAACCAGCATAATGCAAAAAGGAAAGGCAATTTTTCTTCCTAACTGTGTTGATCCCAGGGGTTGTGCCTACACGGCTGCATTGCTGAAGCAAGTCACATCCCTGGGCAGCGCGGGACGTGGAGCTGGGGAGGCTCCGCACAGACCTGTGCCTGGCAGGGCCTGGGAGCCGCTTCGATTATCGGCTGTGACCTTCTGAATAAGACGAACATTTCTTCATTCACCCCTCAGCAGAGGGACCGGTCTTTCTTCCGGCACAGAACAATGCTTTAATGCTCAAAACCATCTATTTTTTAAGCCTTACAAAACCCTTCTGAGCAGAATTAAGAGAGACCGTAGATATTTTATGCAATTTCTGCCTAGCCCCTCTCCACCTAAAGCAAACAAAACAGCAAGCAAACGTCCTTCTCTCAGATCCCAGCACAGACACAATCCCAAACAGCCCCATCGCTGCATCCAAGTGACCAGTGGTCCCTGATGAGCCCTGTTGCTGTTTGTCATTAGGTTCCAGAATTAACACCCTGCCCAGAATGGGGGGTAAGATGCAGCTGTGGTGCTTTTTTGATTCCCTTTCCATGCCGTAACAACTGTGCTGTATATGAAGAATTAGCCTTTTCACGTACTGTGGTAACACACCCCCACAGCCCAATTTCCAGCGACCAGGCGAGGTCTCACTCGCAGGCTGAGAAAGGCTCCTCCGTAGCATTTAAGGTTCGTTCTTCCATGTCCCCAGGAAGTCAAGGCTCGGTGGCAGTAAAGAAAATCCAGCATCAACATAGAGATTTGGGGTTAAGCCACGGGCTGCTGCAAACCATGGAAGCCCCAGTGACAGTATATTTATTTCCTCCCCACGCCTTTGCTCAGACACTGTAAACAGGGCAGATTTCCTATTACACACACGCACACACGCGGCCAAATCCTGTATATTGGGCAGGAAGATTATTGAACAAAAGTAAGTGATAAAAGCATGGGCCAAAAAGATGTGTTATAGTGTTTTCCTTTGAGGCAAAGACAAAGAAGACACTTTGCTGTTTGTTGTGCCAGAGAATCATCTCTGATTGTTTGTGTCACGGTGGCAGATAAGTGCAAAGGAGATAGATGTTCTGTCTCCGAGGCACAGTTCTCATCTGTATAGTATAAATTTATGCCTGCTGGTTGCAAGCCTCATGATTCAGAGCCAGTATATGACTGCGATCTGAGCAGAGGAAAGCCACTGCCTTTACGCCTGACGTTGATCTGCTTCATTCGTGCTGTCACTTGGCCCCTGAGCAATGTCCCCTCGCGTTAGAGTCACCCACTCCCTGCACCCAGGGCTGGGCTGCTCCCGCTTCAACCAAGCTCACCTCGCTAGGCTCTGGCAATGGCCCTCCTCATCGGTGAGGTGCATTTGCCCTTCCCTTCTAGCAGTCTGGGATTCCTTAATCTTCCCGTTCCCCAAATCCAAAGCTGTTTCTCTGTACAAACCAAGCACAAAGGCTGGAAAGGAGGAAAATGGCTTGGGAAGCGGCCAGCCCTGTGCTCTGAAAACACATTCCCTCCTTTCCATGATGCTTGGGCACCACATTTGGTTTAATAGAGTGGAATAGAATAGAATAGAATATTTCCAGTTGGAAGGGACCTACAATGACCATCTAGTCCAACTCCTAGAGGAGTTATCTGCAGAACAGCAACACCGTTCAGTGTGGATTTCAGAAGCCACGTGCAATAGCTGTCTGTGTTTTAAGTGTTCACGGGGGCACTATCAAGATAAATATATAATCAAAATAATTATATTCAAACTGAGCTGAAAGAGCATCTTGGCTTCAGCACTCACTCATTCATTCATTCAATACCCTGTTAATTAAGTATACCTTACAGTGTGCTCTGAAGGCTGCCAAAATCAGACTTGGAGAGGTTAATGAGGCAACGGTAAGTTTTCTTACATAGCAGCATATAACTATAGCTGATGTGTATTAATGCACAGACAATTAACAAGGACCAGATTTGAGCCCAGATCTCTCACACCCTTTTTCATCTGCGTCTCTCGGCTTCACTTCACTGTGCAAAAGCAGCTGTACCCAGAGCTTTGCTGCTCCTCACTATCCTTCACCTTCCTCACACCAGAAGGATGATCTACCCCATTCCTTCCTTCCGCTGCTCCTCCGTGACATGGGTCACATCACTCCTTCCCCCTCCCCAGCCTCCTGGCCAGTCCCTCTCACTCGTAGGACTCTGAAAAGGTACAAAACCTTTTGAACATATTTTTACCACGAGTACTTTCTAAGAGAAGTAGGGGATTAAAACCAACACTGATTGTTTCAAGACCATTTACAAGGGCTTGGTTTTCCGTGCACCAAGTGTGAATGTCAGTAAAGAGAAATGATTAGTTGTGGTCATTGCAAGATGACAAGAGCTGTATTTTACTGTGCTTCCATCTCTTCGTGCAGCAGACCCTGCCTTTGCTTGGACGTTCACTTCATGTCTGGGTAAGACGTCAAGTTAGAGTGAAATATCTTAAAGACCTATATTTGGGTCTGCTCACGCCAGGAGAGCAGGTCAGGAACCAATGCATGCATGGACAAATGCCCATGAAACGATGACGGACGTTACTTGAAAAGTAAAGGGTGATGCAGAAAGGCCAATAAATATCCAAAGAATGTATTTCCTTAGGGTAACAGAAGAGTGAGTGCAAGAATGGTCCTACCAGGTGAGCCCCAAGGTCCACATAGCCCCGTAGTGACTCTGGTCCTACCGCAAAGCAGATGGTGTACTGCTAAATGAGCATCAGCTGAGGACCGCCGGCCACCGGCGTGGTGTGGCTGGAGCTGAGGCAGAGACACGCAGGAGACACTGTCGCTACACACACACACACAGGAAAAGTACCCACGGGGCTGTATCAGAATATAAGAGCAAAATATTGTCGCCAGCCCCTGGAAGCAAGTGTGAGGAAAAAAAGAGGCAGAGGGAGACAGGGAGGTTGAAGGAGCCCTTTCTGACTGAGAGCTGATAAAGGCATGTTCTGAAGACAAATTCTTTCAAAGCAACAGCATCAGTGAGACCTTCACCCATTCTCCCCACCCGAGCGAGGCTGCTGGGAGCACTCCTCCTCACGTGGAGGTTGGTCATGCTTTCAGGAGTGAAGAAGATGAAAGAAATTCTGGGCTCTGCTCCTGCCTTCCCCACCAGAGCTAAGAGTTTGTTTATTTGGGACTGTAAACAACCCCAATTTCCCCCAACCGCTGATTGCTTAATTTCATGCTCCTCTGAAACAAGACCAGTATCTTAGCTCATCTCCATACCTCTCCTTCCTGCAGGCAATTACTCACACATCCAGTCCCCTCCCCTGCTTCACCAGTTTGGAGTGACCAGCTGACAAGGGGATCCCAGAGGAAATGAGCTTTGCTCCTGTTACAGGACAATTGGAAGGCTGAGGGAAATGAGGGCTAAGCCCAGAAGTTTAATTTCCCCTTGTGATGATCAAGGGACTTCAGGATATTTTTTTTTTTCTTCTGGTACCTCTGAAGTTAGAGGGAAAATAGTCAGAGCCAAAGACAAATGAGAAAGTTCACTGGAGGCTCAGGATTTCACCACAAATCACCTTCGCCAGGGAAGGTTTTATTGCAGGAGTTTCTGGGTTAATCCAACACAGGAGCAGAAGGGCTACCAACCCAGAGAGGCACGCTCGCTTTGCGCAGAGTCAATGATTACCTGCCACCTTCTATTTCTGGAACCGGACCCAAACTCCTTCAGGATTCCCCAGGTACCCATTCCCCCAGGAGTTTTACAAGCAGCAAACTTGAAAAGCAAACTTGCACTCCCCATTTTGGGTCAGTAAGCGTTACCAAAGCCTTTTAGCCCAATGCCCCCCCCCCCCCCCCCAGAAGAACAGCCATCTAGCAGCTGCTTTGCTACAAGGCTCACGTTGCCGCCTTTGAAATGCCAATGTGAAGGAGAAATCCTCCTAATTCTCTTGTCCCCGAAGCAACCTGCTACTGAACACATGGGGAAAATGGGGAGCCAGGGCAGAGCTAAACTCGTGTGCTCAGTTTCAACCTCTCTTGGGGTAATCTGATCTCAAACTTTCCATTCCTACATTTCCTTACTGTTGCTGCGTCACTGCAATAGGGATGCGATGGGCTGGGGATAGATCTGAACCCTGGCATTCCGATGGTGCTGGTAGCACGATCTGGAAGAAGCCCAGGAAATTCCTCAAGTCACAATACATAAAATGGGGCACATGCAAACCTGTACTTGCCAAGTCCCCACACAGAGCCCTCAGGAACTGGGAGGTACCTGGGTAATTAAGACCCTGAGCTAGGGACCTGAAAAACAGAGCCTCAGTTCCAGCCTCGCTACGTGTTTCCTTTGTAAATCTTTTAACCTGCCTAGACATCAATTTCCCCAAACCTGCAAAACAGAGAGCAAACTTCATTTCCTTCATGTGATACCCGAGTTTAAAATTTGCTCTTCTCACACTTCGTACGGCTGAAAATCAAAACTTCATGGCACGAAAACAAACAAACAAACAATGCTATTTAGCATGATCCCAATTACAACTTTTAATTTTACTGCCTATTCACTGAATTCACTTTCCAGCTCAGACAACCAGGAGTGGGACCCTTCAGAAGCAGGACCCCTTCAATGCCAGACCCGAGCGTGCCGGTGGTGCCGGTAAATCTGCGCTGGGCACCCCTAACACGGGCGGGTGGGCATCTGGGAGAGCAGAGGCAAAGGAAATTACCAGCAAACCACCACCCCCTTGGATGCCAGACGTGACTTCTTTGGGAACTTTGCGCCTCTTACCCTGGCACCAAGTTCCTTAGAAAGGAGGGGTTGGCTCCTGTGTC
The DNA here is from genome assembly GCF_000737465.1 of Haliaeetus leucocephalus. Taxonomy (NCBI): domain Eukaryota; kingdom Metazoa; phylum Chordata; class Aves; order Accipitriformes; family Accipitridae; genus Haliaeetus; species Haliaeetus leucocephalus. The sequence continues at coordinate 7,428,329 of NW_010972831.1, read as the reverse complement.
ATGTACATTGTCTTAGAAGATTGATTTTCCACCTGTAAAAGTGATCTACATTCTCCCTCCTCTCCTGGATGCCTTAGTCAAAAGAGAAAATGGATCTTTTAAAGATACATGTATCCATCACTATTATTTACATTCTAATATGCGTACGCAGCTCTGCTCCAACAAGAGAAATGTAAATCAGATGGACATCGTTCCCTGAATGCCCTAAAGAGCTCCATTCCCCCCAAATTAGAATAGAAAATGCTCTTTTAAAATGCACCTTTAATATGTAAAAGCTGCTGCATCCTGACTCTAAATAAACCAAACTTGAGCTACATGCCAAATATCTTAGATAAAGGACAGGTAAGATGGTAGTATCTGGCCAAGGAATCGGTCCTAAACAGCTATTTATATTAATGCAAAGAAGGTACAATGTTCTTCCTCTTGATATATGCTGCAGTGGGATATAGTTTTGTCCCACTAGTGAGAATAAAAACGTACAGTTCATGATAGGCAAAGTCACATGTGTGAGATAAAAAGCTCCAACTATAATATATGTCTTCACCATGTATTCTCTTCAGGATTTTCTTTAGATCTTTGGATGACAACAAGAAAACACTTACTCAAGGTTAGACACTGCTCTCTGGGCTTTTTAATAACCATTCCCTATATCCTGGGGGATTGCGTCCGTGAAATAAGGCAAACTCAACTTCAGTTTCTGGACTTGCAGAGACAAGGCAGAATCCTTATGTGTGCCTTTGTTTCTGTTTTGCTGTGCATGCGAATGAACTATGCGCACGGGCTGTGGGCTGAGCCGAGGTGACGGTGATGAACGGCTCTGTGTTGGTGCCAGCAAAGCCGACGGTCCCCGCAGCGGGACCGAAGCCCCAGCAGGGATGGCCAGCAGCTGCCCTGCCGAACACGCACACCCACGTGCCCGAGCCCCTCTCTGGCTAATTGGAAAGGCTTCGTTAGCCCACCACGTTTTGAGGCGAGTTCTGCCTCTTCCTATTTCTGCAACGTGTAGGTAAAACCCAAGGAACTCCCACGCATGCGGACTTGCCCTGCTCACTACAGACAATTTTACGGCCCTTGCTCAGGGGTGAAAGCCCGGACCCCTTTTCCCATGGCCGCAGGGGAAGCCGGAGCCCACACGCCCCAGCCCGTCCCTGGCAGCTTTTCCAGGAGGGAAGGGGCTGCCGGCACGCTGGGGATTCACTGACTGCGGGGAGGTCAATGCCAGACCTTACAAACGCCGTCAAACTTTAAAGATGACCGTGAAAACTAGTAGCTGCGTTGCTCATACTCATTAAAAGGAGACCCGTGCTCACAATAAGACAAAAAACTCACTTTCAAAGCAAATCCCTCCTATAGAGTCAGGTGCGGGTGGCAGGGCTGCAGCCGGGGCGGCGCGGCCGAGGGCTTGCACGTGCTTCTTGCCCGGTGAGGCTTTTCCTCACAAAGCGCAGCCCTCTCCCAGCAGGCTCACGATAAATCTGCGGTGTCAAAGCAGGATATCGCTGAGTGGAGATGGTATCTGCCCCGTGCCCCGCTCGCCGAGCGCAGGCAGGGACCCTGCGGTCCCTTGCCATTGATACCATCTCCCCGAATGGAAAGGAGGAGAGATAAAGCAAAGCGTACGTGCACCGAGCGCAGCCCTCCTCCTCCCGGACCGTGCGGCACAGCCGGGCCGGCACGGGGACAGGAGTTTGCGAGTCTGGCAGGATCCGTGGGTGCATCAAGGGGTGCACCCTGGATGTAGGCTGGGGCAGCTAAGCGTGGCAATGCATCGCTCCCATCTATCCGGGGCTTCGTGCCATGTAAATCCCAAGGGCACACGCGTTCAAGGCACAAGCGTAAAGCCAGGAGCCAGCCTCATCCAAAAACCTGTATTGTGGCCACGGGACTGGTCCCCTCAGACAGGCTTTGGGGGTTTTTGTTGTTCGCTGGCCCCTTGTGCATGCAGTCTTCCCTCTTTGTACAGCAAACTGGCAAAACCGCGCATCCACAGGGACACAGAGAACATTTTATCTTGGAAGCTGAAATTTTAGCACATGACGTGGCGCAGCTCCCAAGCCAGCGGACCACAAACAAATCCCATCCCACCTACGGAGCAGGCGGTTGCCGTACGCTGCTCCCCCTCCTCCAGACTTGGCAGGCAGCTTTGGGAGCTTTTGGCGCGCAGCTTTGGGAGCTTGGCCCTCTCTGCCCCAGCAGGATGTTGCAAATCCCACGAGACATCAGGATTTCACTGAAATGCAAACTGATTTTAAAAGGGGAGCTACTGAGCTACCCTTTTTCTGCAGTTCAGGCATCCTGATAAATCCACATCTACACCTTCTGTCCGGTGGCTGCGGCTTTACACCAGAAGGCACAGTGTTATAATATGCTCAGCTTGATATTTCTTCCAACCCCAAAACAAAGCTTAATCAGGCAGTGAAAGCAGTAGTGAAGATGAAGTATTCTGGGGATGGTTTTCCTTCTGGGTTGCTGCCTTTTGACACATCCCCTGGTCCAGCAATAACATGTTCTCCACTTTGCATTAAGAAAGACATCAGCAATAGAGATTTTGCTACCGCCTGAAAGGAAGGGGAGCGCCTGGATGCCCGAAGTGGGGAAGGACAGTCCAAAAGGCAGCCAGGAGTCCCGGGATGGGGATGGCGACAAGCTCCGGTGCAGCTGCGGCTGTAAGGAAGATGCTCTCTGCTCCGCACCCGTGCTGTAGCTCTCTTCCCTGCGGTTCTGAGCCGTGCAGCCCACCAAAGGCAACTTTTGGCGCTGGCTAATACGAAATGCATCAGGTGGTCTCTGCCACATAACCTAGCTGTGCAATCGAGCGGTGCCTTACACTGCACCCAGCAACCTTCCCCATGCTGGCCTAGGAGACGAGCCAGAATTCACCTCTTCTATTACAGTCTCTGCTTATTATTATCATCGCTAAACCTGTTTTGTAATTCAACAGCATTAATTGACTCAGATCACCAGTGCTCAGGGGAACAAGCAAGCGTGGCGAGCAAAGACTGGAAAGCAACACCCACCCAGCGACCGCCGGCATTACCGGGATGCTGAGCGACAACTCCGGGACAGACCCACAGCTGGGCACGAGTGAGAGCTACACGCCGCTGGGCAGCTCAGCATCTCCTTCTACCATCCAATAGACTGACGCATTAACCCCAAAATCTGTTTAAAAATAGTCAGCTGGCCACATATATCCATCAGGATATAACCCCGCTATTAGAGCACATGTCCAGGTATTATCACGGTGACCCGTCAGCTGTAAGTGACCCAGGATATTTTTGGAAGGAAAAACAATTTGCTTCCACTATTTACTTCTTTCTCCTGTTCTTGACCTTGTGAGCGTACAAATGTTTTTCTGCGCCTCCGCTGTGAAAGAGACACTCTCATCAAGGAGGAGTAAATCACAATAACAGGGAAATAAACCTTCCTCCGAAATGATTCCCATTTATTTATTTATTTCTTCGGCTTCGCACAAGTCTACATAAAAGTGCATAAATTGTGGCGGCGGCTGCTCGCTGATTAGCAGCCCGGACTCCAGGCAAGCATCCTCACTCTGCTCCTCTCCCCCTCTGCTCCGCTCTCTACGCTGGCGGGGCAGTCGCGGGGCACGCCGACGCCGTTTCCCTTTAAATCTAACTCAGGTAATGAAAACGCACAAGAAAATAGTGCGGGTGCATCTGGGAGCAGTAGAAAACAGTTAGATCTTCATAGAGCCATAAAGAAGTAAACAGTAGGCTGCTATGAAGATCTATGGGACCCCGCAGTGCCATTGTCTTCAAAAGGAATTAAAAACAAATTGCTGAGGGCCAGCACATAATTTAGAGACTCACGGCAATTTTATGACTTGCTAATGTTCCTAATTACATGCCCGTGAAAGGCTTAATTAATTGGGGGATGTAGCAAAAAGTGGAGCCTGTGTTTGTTATCATGGTTCCACTGCATTGATTTTAGTGCCTATGGAGAATTTAGGGCCTCTTTATTTGCACAAAGAAAATGCAAGTCTCTCGAAAAAATGCACATTAAGATCAACCCCTCGCTGCTATCTAATATACTTTCCTCTACTTAACCAAAGTGCTTGTAATCATATTTTGTAAATGTTGGTGCCGTTAATTGCATTGTGAGAGAAAATAGGTTCCGCTCGACTGGTCGTGGAGAATTTTATAAAGTTCTTTTCCTGCTCCCAATTCTGAGGACTCTGAGAGAGAAACTCGTCAGAAGTTGCTGCAGTGGGCAGGGAGCGGTGCTGCTCTCCTTCTCCCCATGTGCCGGCTGGGTCAGCGGGAACCGGAGCTGGAGCATCTCCTGCGCCCACCCACCCGGCTCGGCTCCTCCACCCGCACCCTCAGCAGGGCTCAGGATTACCTGCACCCTTCCAGCCAGGGCACCCGGCGAGCTCCAGCCCGTGGAAAAGCCTCTGAACCTGCTCGCACCGTGGCAAAGTTTAACCCTCAGCCCCCCTCCAGCCCTTCGAACGTGCTCAGCGTATTCCGAGCTCAGGGTGTTGCTGTGATCCTCTAGAGGAAAGAACTTTTCGTGATATTAAATACAGGCCCATGCTGCAATCCCTGTTCCCTAACACACCTCTAGGATTGGCGCATGGAAGGGCCAAAGTGACTGTCTTCAACCAGAAATAACTTGATACTGAAGAACATAAAAGCACACAAGAAAAACGCGGTGCTGTAGAGCACAGAAGCACCGTGGAGCCTTGGCACCCTGGGACAATGCACCCGCGTTTCTCAAGGCTGTAATAGACATTTGCACTCATTCACATTATAAAAAAAAAAAGATGAAGGAGTTTAGACAACACCTTCTCCCAGCTCACAGGTGTCAAGGAGAAATTGAGGCAGGACAAAGACAACGGCAGAACATCCAAAAGCACCCGTCAAGGACAAGAAAGAGAGCGGGGAGGCGGGATGGAGCTGGGCTGTGATTACTGCTTTTGGGTGAGCAACACACACGAGCAAGCGCTGGCTCTGCTGCTCTGCCTGGCCGAGCTGCGGGCAGCGAGCTGGAATTAAAAGAACCATTTTCACTGAGATGAAAAATAACTTGATTATAGAAGCTTAAAACCAGTATTTTAACCTACTAAATGATGAAGCTTTTCCCTTTCACCCCTCCTCTACTGCTTACATGGTTTTTTTCCCCTTAAAGGCAGTTGGGAACTTCACACTGACTGCTAGAGAGCTGAGAAAGTCAGGGCAGCTGAAGCCTTTGCAAGACCGGCCGGGCTCGGTAACAGCACAGGCAGGGACGGAAAGTCAAAGCAACAGCCCCTGGATAAAGAAATCTTCCCAACAAGGCAGTACCGTTTGCCGTTACTCTGCACGGGAGGCTGAGGGCTCCGGCATCGTCTGCCGCATCGACGCACGCACGCAGCCGGGAAGCGATCGCGGCTGGGTGTGAGCCCGCACGCACGAGCTGTGTTTAACGCACGCCGCTCCGCGAGGATTTATGAGCAGCGAGGAAGCGTTTCGCAAGGCACTACAGAGTGGAGTGTGAGTATTCACAGGGGGATGCCCCGGGGTGGTGCGTGCCACTGAGGCACGTTCCCGGACCCCACGCTCGGGGAGGTATCGCTGCCTGCCCTCACCTGGCACCTGCCTGCTGGGCATCCCTGTCCCGGCATCCCGCGAGCCTTAACCACGCAACTCTTTCCTAAGGAAAACAAGACAAATAAAGCTTAACGTTTGTGCTAAGTTGTCCAAATCCAAATTTAAGACTGCATTAAAAAACACAAACAACAATATTTTTTTTTTTTTTTAACACCTCACGTTTTGATTGGGGTTAAAATCCCTCCACAAAAGCAAACACAGTGATGCCAGGCCAGAGGGGGTGGTCCAGAAGAGCTCTCAGTCTGTGCATACAGCAAGAGCCGATATCCAGACAAAAACTCGGCTGTGTCCGAGTTGCGAGGGCCCGATCCAGCAGCTGGCCACCCTGGCTCTCCTGGGAAGCCAAGCAAAATGCAGGCAGCAAGAGACAACTCCAGCTCTAGCATCCTTCCACGTTCGGTCAGGGAGGATGGTGTCAGTCAAAGACAGACATTTGGAATAGCAGTTTTGGTTAGGACGACGCTCCTTAACAATAATAACTAAATCGCTGGGGGTGCAGGATTGGACCGATGGCCAGAAGGAGCCTGGGCAGCCTCCGTGCACCTGCAATTCCTTGCAGCAACGTTGCAACGAGGAGGAAAAAGAAAAAAAAAAAAGGCAAAGCCAAGTTTGTTGCTCTTGAGAAAAGGAGACGTCTCTCAAAATATAGTTGGTGCTTTGACGATAAGACCTTTGACAGAAACATGTATGACATGAATACTTTGATCTCTAGTCTCAGAAGCTTCAAGAGCAATTATGAGTCAAGAGGGGTGAATATGGGCAGCAGCTAAAGCAATGCCCCGGAGGGTGGTGGTGCAGTAATTAGAGACAAAACCCAGAGCATCTCTGCCTGCACCACTCACACGAACCAGAGAGGAGGTGGGCTGGGGGGAAGCTTCATGAAAAAAACAACTCTTATTCTTCTGAAAGACACACATTGACAAGACTTTGTACATTTCAAAGCAAAGATCTTCAAAGACAGGTAAAATGCTAATTCTGCTAATGTAGGTTTTTATGTATATGCTCTGAAAAGGTAAAGCAAATTAATCACCAGCTTTACCCCCTAATATATATCTGTGTTACAAATATATTACAGCATGTCAGATCTAAGGAGATATATCTGAACAGCGGTGGTTAAAAGAGCATTTCCCTTTTCATGCTCTAATACAGTTATTTTGATCTTTCAGTCTTCATATTTTTTGTTCTCATCAAAGGAATGATGGTGCCAGAGATTAGGATGTTATTTATTTCCCCTCTCACTGTCCTACCCGTGTTAATCACTCCTAGTGTCAACAGCCGCGGCAGCGGCGGTGCCGGCAGTGCCCGTGCGAGACCGGCCGCGCTGCCCGCGCTCTCCTCCCTGCCTCCACGTGCCGCCCCGCTGCCCACCCGGCACCACCAGCCCTTAGGGTCACCTCCAAAAAACTCCGACCTTCAAAAACCGATGGAAATGCTATGCAAATGGAGGGCAGGGAGGGGACGGAGACGCTCGTGGAGCAGAGGGACGGTGCCAGGGATGCGCAGCCCTGCGTCTGGGCGGCAGCGGTGCCCGGCTCAGCCTTCTGCGTCCCCGAAACGGTCGTGGAAACCGTCGGGAGAACAAAACGCCGTTTGCATGGCGGCGTGGCGTTAGGCACTGCCAGAATTCCCTGCTCCAAATGACGTACGGCTTGAAGAGACCAGGGAAACAGAGAACACAAAGAGGGAAGGAGGCACAGGGACAGGAGATGGTGACCCGGGAGGTGCTGCCCAGTCCCAGCACATCACAGCCCAGCCCCAGCACACCACAGCCCAGTCCAGCCAGTTCCCTCCTGTTCATGATAGGATGCCTATTACTGCTCACCCGAAGTCCACTGTCAGAGGAGTGCTGACCCTTTGCTTTCTAGCTGTCTCCCGTGGGGCTCTGCTCCTCCCAGCTGGCCCCGGCCACCCTGGAGAATTCAGCATTTAGGTGTTTCGGTGAGTCAGGACAGAGCCCTGCTTTCCTGGGCTGTTTTCGGATACCTCCCACTGAATTTGCACCTGCCTTTCCACAGGACATCTGCGCTCAGCCAGCCCTCGCACCTCTGACAGAAGCGCATCCCAGGTTTAGGCACGTACTGAAACACCGGCTCTGCGCTGCGTTACAGGCATGGCTTCAGAAACGTGCATTGCCTCCAGATGCTGCAGCTCCTTTTTCGCCCAGGTTCTCCATGCAGAGACGCTGGGAATTGAGCTTCTGCATCCGACAGACACAGAGCTCCAGGCCGGACCCTGGCGTGACTCCTTACCCAAACCCAAACGCTGCCGGGGGCAGACAAAGGTGGGAAAGGGATGCAGCCGAGAGCTCAGCTCCACGCACCGCTCCCACCAGGGAAGCCGCTCAGCCGCAACGCCTGTCCTGCAGCCGTGGAGATTAATGATGCTGATTCTCCTACATTCAATTACAGCTCGGTCAGGACGGGCAGAGCCCAGAAAAGTTTAGGCTGTCTTGAGAAGGGTTGAACTTTGCTCTGGGAAAATCACCCAGGGAGCCCACGCAGGTGATAGCGTACGTGTACTCAGGATAACATAACACCTGCGCGTTTTTTGGAGCAACCCAACAGCATTAGCCCTCCTACCCTGTGGTTAGGATGGGTCACGCCGTGCCGGAGTCCCCACGTGCCATCCTGGCTCTTCAACCAGCACACCACACAGCGCGTCCAGTGGGTTTGGGCACGCAGGACTCGGAAAAGTCTGAGCAGTGTCCGTTCGCACCTGGGGGTAAGACTGCCTCGTCCCCGGAGGGTTTTGCTCTCAGGTAGCAGGTCCGTGCGGAGATTTGCCGCGGAGTTCGGGCTGCGGGAGCTGCAGCCGGCCGTGCCCCAGGCCAGTGCAGGGGGGCTGGGAGAGCTGCCTGCCGGAGCCCTCTGCAGCAGGACGGTAACTTCAGCAGCTCTGTCAAAACGCTGCTTTAAAGGACCACGCGAGATCCCAGAGTTTAAAGACCAAGTTAGGTAGCTGTTGGCTACGTTTGCAACTTAACTAGCTGAGGTGAACGGATGAACTTGTTAAGAGTGGAAGATGGTGCGAAGCAGGTCTCTCAATAATTATTTGCAGAGATTAAGTGAACAGGTGCGCTTCAGGCATAACTAATCCTTGAGAGACAAGGAGCAGGAAGACTGCAGGAGCTAATGTCTTTGAAATAGGTTAAACCAGTGACATTGCCCACCATCAGCATTGTGTTCTTGCCTTTAAAATGCTGACACTTACAGGTTTGATGGTAACTAGACTGCATAGGGGCACCTTTGCTTTCACATCAGATCTGCTGACATGAACAAGAGTCGATTCAGATGGGCATCCAAACATTAAAGTCCTTCCCTATTTCCATAAAATGATTGGCAGGATGCCTACTGCTAGCGGCTGGTAGCGCTGCTGATAAATGGCATCTTGATAAAAACTTTGGGCTGTTTTAAGAAAAAAAAAAAGCAAACTCTTATTCTAATTCACTCAGCTTCTGACAGATGAGATGTCTCATCTCTAAAAATTAGATCCTGGTATCTTTGCTGTGTGTACCTAGAGAAAACAGCATCCAGCGGCTGGGACAGGAGCACGGCGTGCCCCCGCTCTGCTGCTCCCCTCCTGTGCAGGAACCCGTCCCCGCCGCAGAGCATCTCCCCCCTTCCTTGGCACTGAAAACGTACATCTGGGTACTCAGCAGAAAGTACCTAAAATATGGTAAAGATGACCCCTAGGAAAAGAAAAAGTGATTTTCCTTTCCAGGTCTTGAACTATTGAAGCTTTCCAAGGAGTCCTGCGGGTAAAATCTCGCTGGAGCAGCTGAAATCCAGGGTCGTTTCTAAGACACAGAGACCTGACCCACGGAACCAGCTCCTTCCTGCAACTTAAATGTTAACAAATGCATAATTCTCAGCGAGGAAAAAAAAAAGGAACTGCACAGATCACTTGCTGCTGATTCCCAGCTAATCCATCAGTAGATCAATGCAGGTAAAAGAGGGGGGGAAAAGCTAATTTCAAGCCCTAATAATATTATTCAGTTTTTGTAGCTTTTTTTTAAACAGGCAATTCTAGGTATTTTTCCTAACTTAAGATTTAAAAATTACTTCTAAAATGAATCTGAATGTTATAATGGGAACTTTTTACCCCCACAAATCAAATATCTCTTTCTCTCATGCCTTTGCATTTCAAATCATGCAAAAATCCCTTGAGTTGGGAGGCCCTATCAGGCTCCCTGGCAATGCAGGCACTCTAAGCACATTGTGGACCCAGATCTCACCTGAAAACAGATGCAGGGCAGATAACACCTATAGCCATTTGTTACTTGTTCTTTTAAAAAGATGTTACATCATCCTGTGGTGTGCGAGAAGGAGCGAAGCTGCAGGGGGCAATGCCAGGGCGGGGAAACATCCTCCTGCTCAGCAGCCAGGGAATAGCCAAGCAATGCCACAGCAGCCCTCGCCCACCGCAGCCGTATCTCACACCCTTTGCGGGACACCCATAGTTACACAACTTAGAGCAAGAGCTCGATAAAGATTGAAGAGGAGATGGTCAAGATTTCTGGAGGGTATCCCAGTCTCTTGGATGTAAAAAGGAGTTTGCTGTTGAAATTCTTAAATAGCTTTGAAAACCTCAACAACAGTAAATGGAGACCGGCAGCACCTGACGGACCTCACTCTGCCTCCACGATATCACTGACTTCATTTTCTCACGTAAAAGTCATCTAATTACCTTGCGATGCGCCAAAGGGTGACACAGAGGGGTCCAGAAACATTCCCTGCCTGCACGACAGCCGCAGACAAGGACGACCCTGCTATATGCAGCAAAGCCTCAAAAAAATCACAGTTTGCTGCTGCTCAGAACACTCCGAGTACGGACGGACTCTAACGAACCAGCAGCAGAGAGCTTGCTTAAACCAACCTGTGATTTATGGAGCTGCTGCCCTCCCCTTCTCCTTCCTGCCTCAGCGCTGCCTCCAGATGTGCTGCCAGCTGTGGCGACACCAGCACTGAGACTGAACTAACGCATCCGACCGCAAGAAAGCGGCTGTCCCAGCCAGGCGAGCATCCCTGCACCCTTCCCAGCGGCGGTGCCAGACCCCAACCCGGCTCCGCACCCCATGAACAAAGGTCCCACGGGGTTCCTGTGCCCGGCGCTGCCCACACTGGCAGAGCAGCGCTGGTTTGTAACCACAGCTCCGAGACGCAGATCGTGAGGAAGACACCCAGATACAGGCGCTGAGACCTCTCAGCACCAAGGCAGAACAGATGAGACCACCGAGAGTCTGCCGGCTGCCCAAGGAGGGCATTAACGTGGTCTCCCTCCGTCAATACTCACCCGCTTGAGATGCTCAGGGTTCCTGAGCAACCCCTCTGCCCGAGGTTGGCCGTTCGTAAGCACCACCATAACAAACGCAATTAACAGCGGTGACGTCCTTACCTTGATTCCCGTCATGGTCCGCTGGAAGTTGCTTTGAGAGCTGGGGCTTCAAACCTGCTTTGCCATCATGTGATCCGACATCGCGGAGAATTTACTGTGGAAACAAAAAAAACCCACAAGTGTGAAATGTGACTGTCGATAAAGTAATCCTCAGCAATCAGACAAAATTAATTGTGTGAACATCATTGATCAAACCTACTTAATACATTGGGTTTGTAGAAAGCTGGAATGTAATTTCATTACCAATCTGCTCCATCCTAATGAAATTTCTAATAACACTCTAATTTTGATTTCGGTTAAGGAGAGAATGATGGAAATTTTCTTTTGCTTCTCTTGTAAGGTTTTATTTTATTGGTTTTCTGCAATACCAGGGATACGAATTTTTTTTTTAATTTGACATTTTATTAGCAGGGGGTTTAATATAACAACACAGATAAAAAACAAAATTGCAAAATGGACAAACGTTACAGAAATAGAATTGATGTCCAAATTAAGGAAGCTAATTTTAAAGAAATTGATTTATTTTATGAGTGGTGATTTGGGCTTTTTGTTTTTAAGTCCTAGCTGATTTTCTGACCTAAAGTGATTTAAATAATACTAGTTCCTTTTATCTGTAGTTCTCACAGAACAATGCTAGAGGAGTTCAGCCGCGTGGGAGAGGCACCAACACGCCTACATTCATAATGGATAGATTAGGGCGAGAAGACCCTGGCCCTACCCACGTCAGTGGCAAGGCTCCCATTAATTTGGACATAACCAAGATTTCACCTTTTGGGTCAAGTTTCAAAAGACACCATTCAGTCTTTCAGCCTCAGTTGTGGCGGTGCACGGAGAAGGGTTAGAGGTTAATCAAATCGGGAGTGACGGAGCATCAGGTAGGTAACTAAATGGTGGCATTTTGGATTCGCCTCGAAGCCCGTGGGTGAGGTGCCCCCCGCGCCAGGACCCAGCCTGCACTACCTGGGACCTCCGTCCCGGGAGAAAGGGGCGCAGACGGGGTCTCCCTCTGCTCCGTTTCCAGCAGACGAGTTCCCGGATCGTGGCAGAGCAAAACGCAAAAAAAATTAAAAAAAGACGACCCGCAGAAATCAAACCGATAGATCTGAGGATTCAAACTGCGAGCAATCGAGGCCGAGTGCCCTCCTGTCGCCCAGCCCAGCCGCTCCTGCATCCCTGGCTTCCAAGGGGAGCGGGTGCTGCTGTAGGGCAGTGGGAGAGCCGGGAGAGACCGGCGGCCGAGGGACAGATCCTCGGGCCATCCTGCTGCACCCACCGAGGGGAGACAGCAGCTCTCCCCCCCGGGCTGCCCGGGGAGCCGGGAGCAGGACAAGCCGCCTGCCCGGGGCTCAGGGCTGCTGCGGTCAACACTGCCTGGGAGACGAGCCTGCAGGCTTCTGCAAAATATGTTTCGCTGAGAGCAGGGGAAAAGCCTGGGAAAACCAACTATTTTGTTGCTTTTTCTGCTACCGAGTACTGAAAATGAAGAGCGCTTGCCTCTAGCACGCTCGAGAGGGCAAACCCTGCTCTCAGAGCATCTGGGTACTACTGATGGCTTGTCTGGCAATGCGTCCGGTGAATAGTAAATCACCTCTCCCTGGCCAGAAGCCACATGTGGTGGGATCTGCGTTTAAACACAGAGGGTGCGCAGGATGCACGCTTGGAGTTTGCAGACATTTGAGGTCCTCCGGACGATGGGACGGGACGCGATGAGCAGACAAGGGAGCACAGGGCATGCGCGCTCGCTGCAGGAAGGTGATGCTCTTTGACTACTGAACTGGTGCCTATCTCTGGTATTTCCATTTTCAGCAATCTGATGTGTTTTGGTGATTTATTCATGACTGGTGTAGTGAAAAATTGGAAAAGGCTAGCGGGATAGCCATGGCCTGAAGATCCAGCATCTGATTGAGGCTACAACTGAATTACTGTCAGAGGCATCATGCAAGGTTTACTCCAGCGAATGTGAAGTTGAATCTTTATATTAATAAGTGAACATGAACTATCAGAGAGACTGGCATATGTCTGCTGCCGGGCAGGTCTGGAAAGGAGCTGTCAGATCAATAGGAAACTTGAGCAGACAAACGGAGAAGCTCCAGTGCCCCTCTTCACGCGCTACAGAGGTGTCTGCAGGCGTTCACCGGAGCCACGGAGGGGGAGACTTTACTAAGGCACAGGACAGCTAAAAAGGCTACTGCAGGCAAAGCTGTCTCATCTTTAACACGCATACTAAATTGCTTGGGTGAAAGCATACAGAGGAGCCTTGGCTTTTGCTCCGTTACTCAAGCACAAGTGAAAATCTTGCCCCTTAGTCAGGTTACACTGCTAAAACACAACCAACGAGCACAAGGGATGCATGCTAATATTGCATGTCAAATTCCAGTCCAACCAGAAACACCATTTCAAAAGTGACAGTCCCTGAGAACCGTAACTCAGGGAGATAGATACCTTTAATACAAACCAAACCCAGGAAGCCTGAACCTGCTGTGCACTACAGAAAGGATCATTTTTGCCCTGTTTCCAAAAAGCAAAAGGACAATACCCCATTCAGTGCTGCTTGCACCCATGCGAGCTCCCCTGTATTAATTTTCACGTCGAGTACAAGAGAGGACTTTCCATCTTGGTTTCCAACCTGCTGGGTGTAAAAGGGAGGTGAGGAAATGTCCCTTTCCACAAGGTTCCTCTCCAAATCCGAACTTTTGAGAAAACAAAACAAAGCAGCCATTAATCCAAAGGGGGTAAAAAAAAAAAAAAAAAAAAAAAAAAAAGGCAACAGCAGAGAAGGAAGCTAAACGCTGCATTACAGTAGCATCTAGCAGTTCTTCATAATTACAGTTTCAATTCCACATCCAGCTTCCCGCCTAATTACTGCCCGGCGGTTGGTGTGCACAGACTCAAGAGCAGCAGGGATTTTTATTTTGCTCACACTGATCGCTCCTCAGCAGCTCGTTACCACGCGCTCGCTTTGGGCCCATTAGACAACCCGTCACCCTCCCCGGCCCCGCAGACCCCACGGAGCGTCGCACAGCCTGGCTCTGCCTCGCAGGCACCACCAGACCTGCCTGCCCGGCTTGCCCGAAGCAGGCAGCGGGTCCGGTCCCTTCCTAGAGAGAGCAGGGAGAAGGGACGGTCCCCGCAAATGGGCACGGTGGGGACCCCGGGGCTCTCGGACCCCTGGGACGGAGGGGACAGGGGTTTCTCCATCCCTGCTCGCTCTGGACTGCGGCTGTGGAAGGGTGTCCTCGATCCCCTGAGGTTTCACAGGGAAAGAGCCGCCAACACCTGAATCTGAGCCACGAGCTCCACGTTGCGGGAAGCAGACACCTAAGCCTTCATACCAGAAAACTGAGAGCTCAATTGGGTTGTGACGTTTCAACTTTCAATTTCTCGGCAACCAGATTTAACCCGCCTAAAGTTTCTTCCCGTTCTCCTCTAGAGCTTTCCAGGCTGTCTTTGAAGCCACGTAGGCGAAGCTCAACCTCGTGAGCTCCTCCTGCTATCTCTGAGCGAAAGCTTCCAGTGAAGGTGCTTCCTGCACAGCAAACACCCCTCTCAGAGATGAGATGCCTCCTATTTTATTTTGGGGGGTTATAATCCTTCTACTGCTTTGTCTGCAGTCCAGTTGCACTTTGCTAATCATTAATGCCATCGCTGTCTTTGGTAAGAAGCAGAAAAGGGACCTTCTTCTACCAGAAACGCAGGAGAGCTGATTTCCTAATAATTTACGGCTTAAACAAAGTTGCAGAGCAGCAACCAAGTATGCAGGAAAGGTTAGGGTGAAAAATTATTTACAAAGCGAATGCCCTGAAGACACTTGTACTGGACAACAATTACGGCACCTTAATTAACTGAAATTTAGTTCACCCGTCGACCGAGACATGTCCAGTACTAAAGTTATGCCACTGCTGCTGTCTACTACTGGTTAATGAATATAAATCAGATGGTTTATAGTTAGTGAACATGTAATAGGCTTGCAATGAGTTGAATTCCAATGCAAAATGCCTGGGGATAGGAACATGCCATCCATAAAATATATATAAATAACAGATTTACATTTCTACAAGGGAAAAAAACAAAGCTATCCTCCCATCTTGGTATTCTCCCAGCTTGACAAACTTGTGCTCCGGTTCTCCAACGAGACAAGGGATCGATAAGTAGGAATTTAAGAGTCTGGTCACCCAAGGTGCGGCTAATTAGATGCCGAAACTCTTCCATGCCCTCCGTGTTTCCTTCCCAGCCATTGAGCCCTGTCCTATGGGTTCGTCATGTGCCCGTTCGGTGCTGCTTGGGAGCAGAGCCCGAGGGGCAGGAGCACTGAAGGTGACTCCTGAAGCTGTAGAGCACACGGTGCAGCTACCAGAGCCTGAGCCAGAGGCAACTGAGGCCGTCGAAAGAGGAGCGCTGCCTTCGCTGGGTTTTGTATCAAAGCCCTGGGACAGATGGGGGAAGCAAGGCTGTGCTTTTGCTACGGCGCCTTTTGGATGAGCCTTTAGTGATATCAAAAAAAGCAGGCAGCTAAGGCTCCACCTCTAGAGATAATTCAGGTTAAAAAAAACCCCCAACAACCTCCCCGCTCCTCTGCTGCAGTCAGTCATGAGTGCAGGTTGCAAGCAAGCAAGCAAATCTCTCCAAGTTTCTTACTTGAAAAATAACCTTCGCTTTGTGCCAGTTACATGCTGGCAGGAGCAGGCAAGCCTGCCCAAAGAGCCCTTGCAGCTGGGTAAATCTTTGCCCAGCCTTCGCATCATCCAAGATGTTCGGCTGCAGGCCAGGGGTGGGAGACTCTTGATATTTGGGGTACGCTGCAAAGGAGCCTCTCACCCCCCTCCTGGCAACTAAAGCTCCTTTGGGTCATTCTGTGCTGGACTGCCTAGAAGATGACGTGCCCCAGATCACCAGACTCTTGGGGAGTTGTTGGCCTGGGGTCTCGGGGAGGCTCCAAGCCTGAGGTAGGAATGGCCATCAAAAAAAACCCCAGTATCAAAAAACCCTGGTCTCAGCTCTTTACGTTTCCTTGCTGCAGAAGCAAGAAATTGTGGACTTTATTTATTGCACAAATTAGGTACAAGAAAATTATTTTCTTAATGTGAGACTTGATGAATGTTCCCAACTCTCCACCCTGCTAGGAAGAGGGGGTTACAATGAAAATTATTTACAAAGCATGTGCTACCCTGCAGGGATATTTATTCAGGCAGGGGATGTTTCCACAGATTTTGTTGACAAAGGCAAATCAAATTACATTTTTGCGAACATTACAACAAGCATCTTGATTTGATATGGACATCAGCCGTCTCCTGACAAAGCCTGGGAAGCAGCTCTGGCCCAGCACCCTCCAGGCACCTACAAAGGTGGTCATTTTTAGTATTAGGGAACAGATGGATAAAATGCTCTGCAAGCTGTTCATGCACTTCTAGATATTGATTTGAAGTTTTTATTCCTTTAAAACGTATAAAAATTGTTATAAATCTGAGGCCCAGATTAAAGACGGTTAATGACTTGCAGGAGTAAGGTAAGCTCTCAAGAGACCCGGCAAGACCCCAGCCAGGCTCACGCCCCACAAGCCCCCGGCCGGGCTTCTCCGCGGAGCCCCAGCAAAAGCAGCAAACTGCAGGACTGGAGCCTTGTCCCCACAGGGCTCAAACGAGCCCTGCCTGCACTGAAAATGCACCCACAGACGTATGCATATGAGTCCGCATGTTTATGTTTACGTATATAACACGTGTGTAATGACAGGGGAAGATGCGCTAACATAAGACTCCTAAATCTATAAAGCGATTAAATCACAGCCCCTTCCTTTCAGCAGTAAAATGTGCTCAGCAGGGTCTTTGAACAAACAGCTTAGCCCTTCAGAAAAAAAAATAGATCAGGCCAGCAAGTAGGCACCTATGTCCGGAGGCAGGAGCCAAACTCCATCGCCATCGCTGCCCTGCCTGCGACAGCATCGCCATGAGGGTGCTGCTGCTGCCTGAGTCCCAGCCAAGCCCCATCAAGCTGAACCACCTTGCAGAGTACAGATCCCGCACAATTCAATAGCATCTTTAATCCGATTATTGTTATTATCTTAAAATGGCTAATTTCCACCGGAGGACGCGGGAACAGAATCCCTGGCAGAAGCTCCTTTATTAGTGGGAGCGGGGAGCTCGGCGCGAACGCGCTGCCTTCACCTGCAGCCCCTCCGCTTGCAGGGAAGAAAGGCTGTTTCACGATTAGGGCTAGGATTTTTCCCAGGGATTACACTCTTTATGAATGCCTGCGTATAATATCATGACGCAGCTTTTCCTCCCCTCCTCTTTGCATTAAACATCCTTCCTCCCTGTACACGCGGTAATTCACTGTATGTTTTTACGGTGACATGACTGCAGACAGCATTGGGAAGTGTCTGGGGAGGTGGGCAGGCAGCCCCGCCACCGATGTGGGGACCTGGGAATACGAAGGGCACAGGCGGGTCAAGGTGTCAGTAAAAAACAGTAGGTAAAAAATGTTGAACTAGGTTATAAACATCTATTTTTCATCCTCTGCAGTGTGGCTACTGCGTCAATACATACACACGTTGGGCCAACTAGTGTTACTCCTAGGGCGTGAGTTATTTCTTAAGAATGAGATATATATACTCAGATTCGGAAGGGAAAAATGCCGATACCGAGGGCTTTTTCCTGCAGCAGAGAAAGCCACGGCGTGAACCTATAGCTAAGAGCCCACACTAGGCAAATTCATATGAGAAACAGAGGTATAGATTATGAACAGTGTGATCAGCGAAGCATTCAAACACTGCACGATGAGAAGGATGGATTCCCACCTCTCGCTATCTCTTATTCAAGCCGAGGTTGCCTAGAACTCATCCTGTGGCACAATATAGGCCACTGGTCTCAAAATACAACATCACGAGGAAATTATGTAAACCTTTGTGATACATAAAGACAGATTAGACGATCTGTAGATCCTCTCAGGATTTAAAAATCTGAGTGTCTTGTGCCATGCTGTGGTGTGGGCATTTCTGGCTAGCGAAACCCAGGAGCTCATCGTTAGCCTGAGAGCTGACACAGCTCTCTGTCCACAGCTGCTGGGTCGGGCAGGGTTTGGGAAGCGCACAAGAAGCCCTTCGGACTTGCGACGTGGATTCTTATACCGGGAAGAAATGGTTTGGAGCTCCTTGCTAAGAGGAAAAATCATGTCAGCACAACATCGTTGATTCCCTCTGATTAAACCTGTGGGTCTTAAACTTGGTCTTCAATCAGGTCTTTGAGAAGTCCCAACAGATTACAACATCCCTGTGCTTAGCCATCATAATGACTTGCAAGTGATTAGCTTAACCAGCATTTCACCCAATTCAATTTCCATGGATGGCCTATACGTACCAAGAAAGAAGTTCACATTAATTTTTACATAATTAAATCAGGAATGACCCCGGTGCCGATGAAATAAAACCTCAATTCTTCCTGGGATGCGCAGTGCTCATCTTGGCTTTAACCCTCAGAACACGAGACTGACTTTGGCTGGAAGGGATGGATCCAGCTCTGGACCCTCTCCCGCTCTCCCCCGTCTCTTCCAGCCCCCTTCCCCCTCCCCAGGCTGAGTGACCCCAATGCCTGTCACCCGCCCTGCTCCCCATTCCCCAGCCCAGCCCCAGAAAGCCCCCTCGCACAGACAATTGCGCGCCTCGCTTCAACTTTTATAGGATGACTCGTGCATTTTCTGGGAAAAGCCTTAACGAGCAGCACAGCAACGCAACGACACAACACAAGGCTGGGACTGGAGCTTTGTGATTGCCGAGGAGCATCCAGCCCATCCGCTGCTGTGAGCCGCAACGTGTTTCTCAGCCCAAATGTCGGCCCACAGAACGCAGTCCTTGAAATCACAGCAACAGCAGCATGGAGGCAGTGAGCAAGAGGCACGGTAGCTCCTGAACACTTGGAAAATCCAGGTCCCCTTCCCAGGAGGAGAAGACCTCCCTTCCTTGGCATCCCTTCCCGCAGCTCTGCAAACCTTTCGGTCCCGCTGCCTGCTCCCACTGCTCAGTGCCCGGGTCCTGACCGCTCGCCGGGACGTGACACCGGACTATGCAAACTAACGTGGAAAATTACTATGTGTTTCGTTAAACAATCCCCCTTTGGAGGCAGCAGCAATTACTCACTTCTACTGTAATTTTAATTGGTGGGCAAACATGATCTTTGTAGAGACAAAGCCTCATTCTTCTCTCTCTTGTAACAGTTTAAATCAATACTAACCCGGGGCTGCTTGGAAATATTTAATGAAAACTGTTTTGACAGAAAATTGGATTCTTGATGAGGCAAAATATTTGTTTTCAACAGAAAAGTTTCACTTTGTTGAAAAGCCAAAACTTTTTCAATTTTTACTGGAAGGTCAAATAGCACAATGCAGCCGTCACCCTGGCGCATCCTTTGCTGCCGATGCCCCGGATAAACGGAGGGTGTGCAGGCAACCGCGGAGCTGAGATTGCAGCCTGGGCTTTCCGGGCCGCAGCCAGAAGCCCTGTGACACCCGTCGAAGTCTCTCTGCGAGGGATGACGGTCAGAACCTTCACGCTGCGACTTACCCTGCTGTGACAAACACCATCCAGGGACAGAGGGTACACGGTGCGTCCTGGAAGGAGGAGCAGGAATTGGCGCAATGGCACGGAGCGAAGCGAGTACATACATCACAGCAAACACCGCGCCGGAGGGTTTTGCCTGCGCGTTCACCTTGAGGTGAAATTAGCGATGGCAAAAAAAAAACCTTACTCAGGTCTTGGCTAATGATTATCCCATTAAAGAATCAGCTGACATAATATCATTTGGTAGTTTTATAAACCTCAGCGACGACAAGACTGATGAGACCTAAAGCCCTGACAGCTCGTCTGCCCAGAGAAGAGGAAGGTACAAAAATTTGCTATTTTACTGTATGGCAAATTTCATGGTATTAAAAAAAATAATAAAACAATCCTCGGAAAGGCAGGTAACCTTTGCCTGTCTCCAGAAACACACGTATGCTCGCACCCAGCCCTCCCACTTGCTGGCAGATTTCCATCAAGCCTAAGAAATGCAACTAGAGCAACTCACAGCCAGCAGCCGGGCTTGCACGCTCCCCAGACCTCGGCAGGTCCGCGGGGATGCAGCGGCCGTGGGTGCCGTCTCCCCGCTGCCGAGCTCCCCCAGAGACACCCGGGCAGCACCCAGGCACCCCCCGCAGAAGCCCTTTGCTGCGATGACCCCCCAGGACCGCCGCGGCTGATGCTGAGGAGCAATCTCCTCGGACTCCGTGGGCAGCAGCGCCAATTAGGGACAAGGTGAGGTCAACCCAAAAAGTCACTCGCACGGCGCGAGTGGCTGGTACAATTAGCCCACTTAACTAAAAAGAAAAAAAAAAAGCGCGTGTGCTGCAGTTCCTCTCCTTACCCACGTCTCTACACTGAAGACATTGATGCTGGCAGGACAATACACAACCTCAAACGACATTCATCTTGATCGTGATGATATAAGTTATTTTGGTAGTGCATGTGGCCCGTTCTGCTGTCATTTAAAGGAGGCAACATCGCAACATGCAGACAAGCACCAGCCAGTAAGTCACTGGCTTCTGCTATGGGTTTATGAATGCATATATATATGCATTTTTAATTTTTTTTACAACTCTACCAAAAAAATTAGCCAAATAAAAGAAAGCATCTGCCTAAGGCATCACTGCATCCCTAGCATTCAGTATTATGCATTTTAGAGAAAAAAAAAAAAAAAAAGCTTGCTTTACCCCCCCTTGCCTGGGTGTCATGGGCAAGAAATGAGCAGCTGACCTGAGTTTGAATTTAGAGTGTTCATTAATAGGATATTATGCCATATGCTCAGCACACTGTCTTTTTTTTAATGCAGCCGCCAATTTGAGAGAATTTCTAATTAGTAATGGTATAATGAGAGTATTCAGAGGCTAATGTGGTGGGTGGGGAAGCGAAATAGATCGCTTGGTGTGGACTGGAAATATTTCTGTTCGAATTCCTCGTGAAATAATGACCCGCCGTAAAAGGCTGCGATCTTTGACAAATGAAGGACGTTCGGGGAGGTTACATTAACTGCAGAGGGAGCATTTATCAGAGAGGGGGGGAAAGGTGAGACAATTTGGGCTGGTTAAGCTTAATGCAGGAAATGCCTTGGAAGGAAAAACATTTTAGCTGGGGCTGGGCTGAACGGGAGGAAGCACAAAGGAGGCCACGGGTGGGAAAACCCCAGCGGGAGGAGATGGAGGAGATGCTCAGCCGGGCTCGGTGCTGGGCGATGCTGGGGGTCCCTGCCCAAGCCTGGGGGGGCATTAACCCTTCGCCGCCGCACGAGCGTCAAGGCAACGGCGTGGGTGCAAAACACAGCGCGATACAGCAGCGGTAAAGATTTAGCTGGTGCAGGAGTACAGAAACCCTCTTACTGGGAACGCGCGCCCCAGCCCAGCAGCTGCCCAGCAATTGCTTTGCATCAGCATATGGCCAGCACCACGGGCGAGGGGCGGCGATGGAGCGGGGTACCACGTCGATGCCGCGGGCAGGGCCCAGGATGCCCGAGATGCCTTTGAAAAGTGCTTTTGCTGTGTATTTGGGGGTCGGATCATTTAATATCTAGTCTGTTATAGAAAATTGGGACCAAAGAGGCACGGATGCGGGTTGGTGTTTTGTGTGGGAACTTATTGGTGTAAAAGGTTCAGTGTATTTTTAGTAAAACAAAGCTTTGAGGTTTGTGAGCTGGCGGAGAGCGGTGTCTGAGGCTGGCACGTGCTTTACCCTCCCTGCAGGGTACGGACAGGAGATAAACCTACATAAACCACGACAGCAGGCACGGGTCCAGAATAGTCCACCTTAACATCTCAGAGGATCCTTCGATTTGAACTACTTATGAATTTTGTCTCCCAGGCCATCCAGTGGCATGGGGATCGTGATTTTACAGAAGAGAAAAGGGACAGATTTTCAGTGGTTTGCAAAAAGCCAGGCTGCAATACAGAAAAATGCTCTTTCCCCTATTAAAAAACCACAGACCTTATAAATGGGAAAAGAAAACATTTTCCCAGAAGAAAAGGGATTTGGTTTGGTGCAGATATAGGAGTTGGACTGTCTGGTCTAACGGCACAAACCCATTCCTTTGGTTTCAGAGCGAAATTCCAAACAGTGACAGGCAAAATCTGTGTGCTGCAGGTTTTAAAAAAAAATAATAAAAAATTCTTGTCCTTTTCCCATGCCCCAGCCAGCACTAAGTTCCTTCTGAGGGAATACACCTCGTGCTGCAGAGGACAGCATTCCCAGCCTCCGGCTTTGCCAGCTTCGGGAATGCGGCGTCTCCTACACGCAGCCTCCGCACAAAAGCTAGGACACATGCAGATTTCTTCAAATGAGCCATAATTAATTTGCCTTTTGATTAGACCAATTAGATCTTTAACACTGTAGGAAATAATTTTTTACTAATGATTAAGCTGAAGACTGGGAGTTTTCCTCTCCTGTGAAATGTTTTTATTGTATTATCATATTACCTTTAAGAAAGCCAATAAAGTTCTACGACTGCAGGGTCTCCCCAGCGCCTCCTGCGCTTCTTTTGCCTATTGCGACACACATGAATTTTATAGAAACAGATGCTACGGGAATGAAGCAGACCGAAATGGGCAGTAAATAATGAGTTTTGGTAGATATGAACCAAGCGGAGCAGAAAGGCAACGATCTACTTGAGAAGATCTGCTGGAGCTCCAAACCAGGCTTGTTGCGCAGGGACTGGCCGAGCCGCCAGACGCTCTGGTATTGTGTAAACCCTGCTCTGAAAATTAAATATTCATAATGCTCATATTAGATTCTAGAGCACCTTTTCAGAAGAAATAAATGAGATTTGCTTTAAAAGAAGAAAAAAGGCATAGGGGCCATGTAGAACCAAGCCACAGCTTCATAAATAATATGTTTTTATGCCAACACTCAACAATTAAAAGGCTTAAGATTCGTTTTGGAGAATGAATCAAGCTTAAAATCCATTCTCCTACCCTCATCCACGTGCCACAGAAAATTAATGCGTTCACCCAATATATTTTTAGAAGGGATTCATTCCTTGCTCTCACACCATCCTTATTTTCCAGAGTAATAGGTGTGAGTGGCGAAGTGTAAGCAAGATTTTTTTTCTTCCCTTCTTTAAAGTAAATCTCCATCTTGTTGACAGCCATGCCCAAATCTGTCAGACCTGAAGGGTCTGCATCGCCCAGCTTGTCTTTTTATCCTAAGCTGCGCTCCCTTCTCCCTGCACCTTGAAAACAAGCAGGAGCAGAAGGCACAGTGCAAACAGCCGGCACCAGGACAGGCTGGCATCGGTGGCACCATGATTTCCCACCGACCACGACATTTCCGACACTTGGGTAAGAGAGAAGACGCAAGGGGCACGGGCTCGGTTCCAAAGCCCTGGCGATCCCAGGGCTACCGGGAGGCAACGGGCTCTCCACGACATGTCCCTCTGCCCCTGCCCCACTGCTCCCACCCTCCAACACCACGTCCCACCATGAACATCACCCAGCTCATTTCACAGCCCATTAGCCAGAAATAAATATTAATATAATATGATATTATTCTGATGAAAGTGAAAAATGTGACTATAATAAGGCTATCGTGTTCTACTGGATTAATATGCCCGTTAATTACCAGCAGTTCCTGTGGTCTTCAGCCTAACGGATGGTCCTTGGTGAGCAGCGCTCAGCTCTCACGTTCAGGAGGTTCCTCAAGCTCAGAGCGAGCCCGAGATGATGCTGGCGTGTGAATAACCAGCCCATCACGTGCACTTTGGTGGCCCAGCTGCACCACTCCTGTCTGGGAGCTGGTGCGAGAATAAGGAGCAGCCACCAGCACCTTCAACCACGGGGACACACGGTGGGGCCAGCGCCTGGAGAACGTGCACGGGGCTCTGGCCACCTTGCAAGTCTCCTGGGTGCCCTGGGAAGTCCTTCCTCTCTCCTGTGCGTCCCCGTCAGTGTTTCACATCTAAACTTCAGGGGTTAAGGTCACAGCGTTTTTCGTTCTACGACTCAAAGGGAAGAGCCCTCTGGTCCTGACAAATGTTTGCTTTTGCAAAAAAAAAAAAACCCCAACCCAAAACACCAACCCAATGCCCCTCTATTCAACTCAAAATGAAACTTCCTGCTTAATTAAAAAAAATAATCTGCAATATCAAAGGTGAAAACACCCTTGATAAATTTGGTCCCAAACCAAAATTCCAAAACAGAAAACTCAAAAAATCCCATTTTCAAGTTGCCAGAGGGAAACTGTATTTGCATGCCACCGAAAAATTCGTTTCTTATTTCTTGCTGCCTGAAAGCACTATCCAAACTCAGCCTGAACTTCAAAATGGGTTCTGTCATCCCCAAATCCCCTTTTTCTGCGACCGAGCTATCCATCCAAAGAAATCCCTTTCCCAAAACACACCGCGGCTGACGGCTGTGCTGTGTCCCCCTTCGGCCCCGGGAAGCACCGGAGCCCTCTGCAGCCACTGGAGCCGGGTGCTCCTGGGAGGTTTGCAGGGATCAGAGCACCGACACCAGGGAGCTGCAGGAAGGCTCTGGCGCGATTAAAATAATCCTCACCACAAAAAACCAAACAGCCTGCCGTGGATGCTCGCTCCTCCATGCCGGGGACCCAAAGTGCCTTCCGCAGATGGTCCCACGTCACGCGAGGTAGGGCTCGACCAGAGGCAGCCTGAGCTGCCGCGGCACGGTCGATCCAAACCAGCTCCAACCCACCTCAGCTGCACAACTTTTGCCCCAATCTTCAACTTCGCCCCACCATTTCTTTAAATTTCCCACCCCACCTTTGCAAACTTTCCACCTGTTTTCCAAACTGACACACGCAAATTGCCACCCAACCGCTGTTGCGGGAACATTTGCTCCTTCCCGACACGTGTGCGTCCCCCAGGGAGGTGGAAAGGATAAGCTGACACCTCTAAGGAGGTCTGGAGATGAAAAATGTTATAGATATGACAAATACGTGTCAGCGCAGCCCCAGGGCTGGCAGCTGCCGTGCCCTGTCCCAAGCCACCCGCGTGGTGTTTGCTGGGACCCAGTCTCGGAAGACCCTCGTCAGAGGGAAATGCCGCAGCCTCCTGCCAGCGCTCCTCTCCCTTTAAAATGTTATTTAAGAAGTTTTGCCAGCTTTACTTTGCACAGCCTGGTGCTGTTCATTTTAGGTTTGCTAGAAATGTTCTCCAGCTGAATACTGAGTGAAATAAATTCAAATCCTACTCTGCAAATGACACTGCACATAAATATTCAGTAAATTAGCAGCACACTTTTATAGATTTATCAGTCATTGCTGGCACAGAATGACAGGCAATGTTGTAGCTGAAATATTAATGCTGACAAATTAATGATTTCTGAGTAAATGATGTCATTTTTGCACCGTTTCATTAAAATTTACTCACTTTCAATATCAGCTTCATTTCTACGCCAAAAAAAAATTAAAATCATTTTCATTCTCTTTCTCTCTCTCTTTTCTCTTTTCCTCTAGGAGCCTTTCTTGAACCCAAAGGGCATAAATTTCCTCCGCTCTGAGGAAGAAGAGGGGCTAAAGTTTGCAGAGAGGGCAGGCGGCGGAGCCCCAGGCTGCTCCAGCATCCCCGTCCCAGCCCACACGGGAGCCACGTCCTCTCCCCGCACCGCGCTCGAGCTGGGCACTCCCCGCTTGGAGCGTCGATCGGACGCTACAAAATAACCCCCTGCCTTTGCCGGGACCCTTGCCGCCGAGCTGCAGAGCACAATTAAAACCTGCAAACACCACCACCATCGGCCGATACTCTGCCGCAAAGCTCGTTTGTGCAGCGGACAGGAGGAAACGCCGCAGCAGCCTGTTTATCGCGCCGGGCATTGGCAATGCATCACCGAGAGCATCTTCTACTGCCCTTGCTCATCCCGGAGGCTTCACAGCACCTCAAGCCCCGTGGTGAAGGGGAACGGGCTGCAAGCATGGGGCAGGTGAGGAAGAAGAGGTCGGGATGTCATCCCAGCTGACCCTACGCGCACCGAGAGGTCCCCAGAGCATCGACGGACGGAGCACGGCTCTCCCAAAAGGCACTGGAGCTCTCCCATGCATTCCCCAAAGCAAAGGGGTGAGCACCTTTGGGGTTCACAGCAGTTTTGAGAAGAGAAAGCCATTTTTACCTGCAGCTGCCTAACGGTGATCACTTCCCTAGAGCCTTTGCCACCCGCTGCCATCTTTAATATGCCGCATTGGGTATTTTTGGCAAATTACCCCATCAAAAGCCTTCCCGCCCTGTCTGTCATCCTGGACAGGACTGGTGACATCTCTGACAGGTGACTGACAAAGACAGTTGCAGTGGATAAAAAAAAGGGGGGGAAAAAAAAGGAAAAAAAAAAAAAAAGACAGAGAGCAAGAGAGAAAGAACCCAGAGAAGGTTTTACCCAGGATTCCCTGGGCTGAGCTATATCAGTCAATCTCCGGGCTAATTCGTGTCAGTACTTGTTTCCTATCTCCTTGAGTCTCCAGCGGAAGGTTGATAAAATTGAAGTGGAAATGAAGTTGGATGCACAGGAGGATACATACAACAATAGCCTGGTGAAATGGGTTTGTATCCCTGATACACTCTTTGGAGCATCAGGATTCGTGGTGACCTTGACAGTGTCCTTGGGAGAATAAAATAAAATAAAAGGGAGAATTTCTATCTACGAGAAGAAATTTAAGCAAAGTGCTACATTTACCACATTGACTTTGTAGCGTGAAGGAGTGATGCTGGCTCCCACCATCGTGTACCCGGCTTATTTACCCAGTGGGAGTTTATGTTTGCACAAGTACTTCCCCAGCTATCTATCTAAAATGCAAAGAGAGCGCCTTGTTATAGCACTATAAGATGCCTGTTTCTTGTAAGAAAATCTCCGTTGGCTCAACTAGTTGTTGATGAATAGAAGAAAACTTGTCACAGTTTAAATAAAATGTACCTCCAAGTGTGTGTACAGCGTGTTTCTCTCCAGGCTGCCCGGACCAGTTGTCAATACTGCGTGAGCATAATCTCCGAGTGAAACTCCACCGAGGCGCTCGTGGTTAAATACGAGATGAATCTCTGTTTGCCAGCCCCTTTAAAATAAAAACGTGGAGAATAACTGTGGTGAGACGGATGGGGAGAGAGCCGATGAAAGCACTCAGAACATGGAGAAAGGGAAGCCGCTATTGAAGAGTAGATACCAACAAGAAATGTTAACGCAGTCCTTCACCACATATGTTTTTTAAGTCAGGTGTACAGACACACACATAAAACTCTTTGCAGCCCCTTGCCTGACGCTAGTGCCTTCTTTCGGAGAGCTGCGATGCTCAGGGCTGCGTGCTGGAGCCGGCATCCCTGGCGTACAGCCTTACCGTGTCCCTGCAGCGCGGGGAAGGCAGGCAGGCGAGCTCTCAGAAACAGTGATCATGCTGATACTTGATCTGCCCTTATTTACGGCGTATGGCCTCTTCCCTTTGCTCCAGTAATTTTGGCTGAAGTGCCCGCGAACTGATGGAAAACCTAAGTGTCCACGTTCACGGAAAGCCAACGGGTGGATCAGACAAGCAGCTCCGGCGGGAGCCTTCCCCTTTGGCTTCCCGAGGGATTCCTCTAGCAGCCGTGCTGTCCTGCCTCAGTGATGGATCAAGGGTTTCCCAAAAAACTCAGAGCAGCCCACGTTTTTTACGGGGTTGGAGGAAGGAGGACCGTATAGGTGTCTATTTTAATTGCAGACAAATGCAAAGAGGCAGTCAGTTTTCTTTAGCTGCTTTTTTTCTGCTACTTACAGATCTCGTAGACCTGAGGCTCAGTATTGACACCAGGGCTAGAAGATTTTGCATGTGCAGCAGCAGCATGGTGCTGGCAGTGCCTTGCTCGTAGCTCTGGGGAGATATGACCAGGGAAGTTCTCCCTCTGGGGACTGAGTTCATACAGCATCATATTTTAGCTTGCTGGAAACGTTTGTTAATTCTAATTTGCTGGCACTGATGGTGGAGAACAAGGATATGTAGGTAGAACCAATATTTTCCCTCAATGTGGCACGTACAGCTGACAAAATACAGTTGGGATGCAGCACCTCGCTCAGTAATCTCAAAGCTTTTGCCTTCCTGGCTTTTTTGGAGACCTTCGTGGAAGACAGATTCGAAGCAGCAGGTTTAGGACCCTCTGCTCAAGAAGAGGCTGGTCCCAAAACAGGTGCAGAAGATGGAACAAAATCATTTGACAGCATCAAAACAAACGGATCCTGGAAATGCTCTGGGCAACGCCAGCTTTGGCGAGATCATGGAAAACTGCAGCTTCTCAAGGTTTGTCTGGGCCCGGCCCTTAGTCCCAGCAGAGCGAAGGTGGAGTTAAGACCCCGTATTAACAATAAATGAAATGAAACCTACAACGCATCCTCCGTTCGGAAGGGAACGGCAGTGGCCCCGTTCCCCACGGCAGCACCCTGGAGCAGATGCATCCCGAGCCATCAAGCACCCACCGCCGCCAGCTTCCCCGGATTTGGCTAATAAGAACCAGCTGGGTTTTTCCACTCTGATAGCTGTGAGAAACTGATGACAACCTGTTTGACCGCTGACCTCTGAACTTGACCCCCTGCTAATACCTTCAGCTGCTGATTGTCATGGGTGGCTGGCAGAGCCCTTTGTCTTTTGCTGTTTTGGAGTCCAGACAGATAAATGATTTCTATTTGTCCTTTGGCGCAACGGAAGAGCTGATCGATATTATCCACGAATGATGTCAAGGATTTGTCGCCACAGCTTATGAATGACAAAACACTACCCAAAAAAACACCTTTTGGGGCAAAAGATTGAAAGCTGGAAAGGTTTATTGATTTTTGCTTTCTTAAATAGCAGCTCAAGCCACAAAAGAGAAAACGAAAAGCTTTGTGTGCTAAAATGCAGCAAAAAGCTTCCTCGAGAACAACGATTAGATCAGCTCTTGCATTTAAGTACTGTGTGCCTTGCCACAGTCAACTGCTCAATTTTGTCTGCTAAGCCCACTGCAATTTCCACCCATTTTTCCTTATTTCAAAAGCGCTTGTATAGTGAAATACCAGCCTCTAGAATAAAATGCTTCTCTGCTTTTGGCCACTGGTCAGTCAGCAGAAGGCTACGCATCTCCCATGCGGGCAGGCAGCAAGCTCAGGAGAGCAGAAGTAAAGCTTTTAGGTCCAAGCACTGGAAAGGTGGGCTCGGACCCCACCTCTGCCCTGGGCACCCTCGGCAAATCACCGTGGCCCCCCCGCGCCCACCTCGGGGCGAGGGATGCTCCGGCTGCACGGTGCTCAGCGACGTTCCCTCCTTCCCTCGTAACCCCACCACGCGTAGCAGGAGGAGATCACGACACAGGACGTTCCCTAGGCAAACACAAATTGAAGAGCGAGTTGATGAAACAAAACGGGTCCCCTCTTAAATAGCCACCCACGGCCCCGGTTTTGTGCCTCCTCTGGAGGCAGTGATGTTTAGCTTCTCCAGGAGCCTGGGGAAACCCACCTTCCCACCTCGGAGCATCCCTGCGTGACGCACAAGGAATGTCCGTGGGTACCCCCATACTGCTTTCTAGAGCTAAAGCTAAGGCTCCAGCCTGCCGTAAATCCCGTAAAGCCCCTCTAAAAAGGGACCCAGAAACCTCACACGGGAAAGGCCGCTGCGATGCTCTGGACCACAGCGACGAACACGTGCTGGCCTGGCTTCACCAGCGCTGGCAGATCCCAAAGGGAGGTAAGAGCCATGTCACTGGCAACCGCTGTACTCACCCCAGCTCCCAGCCACCTTCTCTGCTTCGAGGAAAGCGTTTCACCAGCACGACACACGTGGGAACCAGTTGCACGGACAAAGAGCTGAATTAGCTCATCGCCGGTAGAGAAACGTGTTTGTGTTTTACAAACGAACGCACCTCCTCCAGGGACGGCACTGGGTTCGGACATGAGAACTGCGCCGAAACATCTCCACGCGCAGCATTTCTGCAAGTTCTTTTTACAAGAAAAGTCCCCTAAAGTTTCCTAAAACAGAGCACTGCTGGGATCAACCTCTAAACCACGGCATTCTTCTGAAGTTCTAACGTTCAGTATTTTGGGGAAACAAATTCCTTCTTCACAGATACACTTTAAAAACATTTTTTCCGCAAGCTTTCAAGCAAGATTTTACAAGTAGCAGAGAAACAAGGAGGAGGACTTCCAATGCAGGAGGTATCAGCACGGTACATGGACACATGTACGCACATCCTCCCTCACACCCACGTCCCATCCCAAGATGGATCCCTCCGGTGGAATTATAAAATTCATCTCCTGGGAGAAAGCTGACCTTTTTCCCAAACAAGCAAGATCCCCACTGCCCTCTGAAGCCCGCAGAACACAGGCTTGGCGAGGAACGGACAGCAATCATGTCTCGCAATTAGAGCGGCGCTTTCAATTCGGCAACACAACTGATGTTTAAAGGGAATTTAAAGGGGGGGAAAAAAACCCAGAGCAATTCTAAAATCCGGAGATAAGGATCACTAGACTAATTTTAATTACGAGGAAATGGAAGAACAGAGATGAGAAGGTCTCGATCCAGCTCTCTGGAGCTGAGGAGAGCGTTTGGGCAGACCCGGGTGCAAGCACAGCAGAAGGGTGCTCAGCCAGGCATGTGCTCAAGGCACAGCCCCAGCGTGGGGCAGCTTTTCCCACCAGACCTTTCCTTTTCCAAGCTTTACACTGCTCGGCTCGCTGGCCAAAAAAGCTTCAAAACTCAGCACCAACCCTAGATGAAACAAGAGAGTTTCTCCCGGCTCCCCAGCCGGTCCCAGTCTTGCTTGAAGTTCAGTGAACCTTGCCCAGCCCTCAGGTAGTGATAAATGCCTGCTCGGGGTCAGAGGGGTTTGGTTTCAGCGGCACAACGCCTGGCTCCAGGGAAGGGATTACCTGGGTTTAAAAGGCTGGAGCTCGTTGGGGTGAGGGAGGCTTCTCCTCCCAATACGGCCGATCTGCACGAGTAACAAAACTCGGCAGATATTTTTGCTCGGGAACTTTGACTACTGAAATGAGACAGCGCTTGGAAGCACTTCTACTGTGAGGACATGGAGAATATGAAAACTCAGGGACTAAAAAGGGACCTCACCTGCAGCTCCAGGCAAGTTTGCTGAGGGCGTTTTGGGGAACTTGGTACTGTTTGAACCATGGCCCTCTGAAAAGCCCACACAAGCCTCCCGAGGTCCAGGAGCGTTCACGGCTCCCCGGCTTACGGGCCCACCATGGCATTACAAATTATCTGAACCACTGAACGCTCTCTGGCCACGTCATTCCTCTTCTCCCCTTTGAGCTTTTATTTTGATCTGCGAAGTGTGTCCCACCGCCGGTGCCAAAGGAAGTTCCCGAGACAATGTACGCTGTGTTGTGTTCATGGCACTCGCCTTTTCATTTGTACTCCTCGGGTAGCTTGACAGCTCGTTTCCCTAAATTTACAGAGCTCACATTTCATGTATGTATTATTCATTATGAAAGAATCTAAATTCCTACACAATATCCTGAATCAGAGCGTAAACTGATTTAAGCACCTGGCTAACAAGCTGGGTGGCTCCAGCTTTGGGCTCTTAATCAGATGCTCATTAAAAGGCACAGCCTGGCTTCTACTTTTAGAATTGAGACTTAATCAAAAATTCCTTAAATCTGAATGCAGCCCCCCCAAAGAAAGGAACCAAGGATTTCTGTTCATCCCTGGAAAACTTGGCCTCGGCTCTCCCGCAAGTGATATTTTACACCCCGCTTGCGGCGGCGAAGACGCTTTTAAGAAAGTGTTTTCTAAGTAATAAAACGTCTCCAAGTGTGGGGATTAGACATAATCCAATTCCTTTATCAAATAAAGATGCCATCGTGGCCTTTGAAATACAAAAGAAGAAGTTCCCTCACTGTTTTCCATCTTACAATTATATCACATAACACACTCGCCAGAGGCTTGGCCGGCGCCGCAGACATCAGCGCTGCGACATAATGAGAAATGGAAAGGGCTCGGCCTCCCCTGCCACCTGCTCACGCTTCTGCATAATCTGGCGAGAGAGGGATTAATCCCTACATTTTGATTTTCCATCTGCATTGCATCAAAGGTAACCCCTGTCAATCCTGAGACATAACCCATGTGTAAGAGCAGGAAATACCCTGCTTCGCCACAGATTTTGCTGTGACAAATGTAATGCTTTCTTTAGGGGTCTGTTTGTTTAATTAAATTTTACGCACGGATAAAATGTTTTGTGAAATTTCCACTGTGGGGTGTTGTAATTAAAACTGGCGAACTCGATACAGACAGGCAACTATTGTAAAGCCGTCTTTGTCTACAATTTGAATACCGGCAGCAATGTTTAGGTCTGCGGTCGGGGTTTGCTTTTGGATGCCAAGCGCTTTCCAAAGAAGGTGCAACCTGGAGCGATGCTCATTAGTTGGGAAGTGCATCTGGTTAAATGATGAGGATGCTCCTCCCCCCAAAAAAGGAAATAAAAAAGAAAAAAGAAAGGCAAACCAAGACAAAAAATAACTCTACCCCAAACTCTGTAAAATCTCCAACTTTTCTTCGATGCTCGGGAGCTGTCATATTCTTCAAACCGATCTAATTTCCCCTTAGCTCCAATTATTCTGCGTGTTGCAGCGAGAAGGGTCCTGGCTGCTATCGCTGCTTGAGGAATGACTCTGAAAGGGCATTTCAGCGGGCTAGCCAGCAAATGCGCTATGCTACCCCCACCTGAACAAATGAGAAGAAAAATCACAGGAATAGACTGAAATCATGAGCAATCAGAATAGATGTTGCATCCGTTTACTTAAAAATGAAATAAACCTTGCATTCCAGCTGCGGGTAGAGAGGAGATGTTTCTCTAAAGAGCTGGCTATTTTCCTCATGTAGAAGAGTAATGAAATATCCTGGGGACCAGTAGTTTCGGAAGCTTGACCTCGCCAGCAGCAAGGAGGAGTCGGATGATGGCCCGGGTGCGGAGTGGGATCAGAAGCATTCCCACATGGCAGGGAGAGGAGCTGGCGAGAAGCGGGCTCGTATCCGAACCCCCCTCCCCACAAACTCGCTGCAAGTCCGTGCCTCCATAACAGACTGACTCCGAGTATAGCTCTACGGCCAGAAAATCTTAGATCTTAATTTTATAATATCAGCCTCCATTCCATTTGACATTGATTTTTCATCTAAGTCTCAGTGCAAATCCATGAATCAGCCCATGCATGATAGGAGAATGAGAAAACTAAAAAATATTTTTACGATTCTTTTTCTGGAGCTGGCAGCAACATCTCAGTAAGTCACCCCAAATCAACGGAGGAAACGCATTCCCTTGAATTTTGCTCCACCCTTTGGTAGTACAGCTTATGTAAAGAAGCCCTGTAAGGGACTTGTATTACGGAGTAGGGTTGGTGGGAATTGAGGAGCACTGGTGAGCGCAAAGCTTTTCCTTTTTCCACGTTGACCTATTTCTCTGTCATTTTATCTGCTCGAGTCGCAGCCCAGGCACGGGACAACAGCCCAATGTGAATTAGCGTAAGGGCTATTCACCACCTGTTTGAACTGTCAAGTTATGTGGGAAAGCATATCAATTAACGGCCGCGATTATCTCATCAGACTTCCCATCTGACAAAACAGTCACCCCCTTTCCAGCCTAATCCCCCCGGAAAGCCCCGGCTGGGGCTGGGTGCGGGGCAGCGAGCGGAGCGAGGGGCGGCGATGCCCGCGCCCCAGGCTCTGCGCGACCGAGTAGTTTCACCCTGCAGACAGCAGGTATTTGGGTTAAATTCCCAGGAGCCTCCTATGTTCCCTTATAGCTTAAAAAGCTGGGACACCGGCCAGGAAAAAGGACCTTCCGTGACCTGCTCTTAACCCTCGAGGAAAGTTACACAAACTCTTTCACGCTTCGCTGGGATCGCTGTGTAGGAGTTGGCCAAAACAATACTTTCCCTTGTGTTTGCCTACCTTATTAAATATCAATTAATATTTATGGAAGTTTATAAACAGTGCAGCTTTGGTTTCAAGGCTGCTTAGAAATCCGATCTCCTCCTCCTTTCCCTCCCCCCGGCAGCATTTCTCCTGCTCACTGCTGCATGGTGAGAGCCCCGCTCCTCTGCCAAGGGACGGGGCTGGGGGGGTCCCGGGACGCGCACCCCGCTCTGCGCCCCAGCCCTCGCTGCCTGCAGCCCTTCAGGGGCACCCCCGGACCCCAGCACCCTGCTCATCCCTGTGCAAAAGTCGGAGGCCAAGAGATATGGCGGCACAGATGGGTACTAGACCAGCATCAGGCCTGATGGATTTATACCAAGTAATCTGTATTTATTGTAAGTCCATTCTCCCTTTTTTTTTTTATCCTTTCTCCCCCTATTGACACACTACTTTGTTTTAAATTATGTTTAATTTAAAGGATTTTTCTGTACCCTTATTTCCTAGGAAGAAGCTTTCTAAAAGGCTCCTGCTGATTAATTGTTGCTGGGCTCCTGCCAAGTGTTGGAAGTTTTACATGTAAAGAGAAAATACGTCTCTCTCTCCACTTGCCCATGCCTTTTCTGTTTGGTACTTCAGTCTATTTTACAAACATATGGCCTGTCATTCAAGCCAGAGAGCACCATCCTGCTGTCAATATTTCCCTCCCCATCACAAAGATTAACATCAGAGGCTCCGGCGGCGGAGGCTGGGGTTTCTCGCCTCTCACCCGAGCACCACGCTGCTCTTTGCCATGCAGCAAACATGCTCCCTGCAACAAGCAAACGCGACTGAGAAATTACTCCTGCTCCTGCTTTCACTCCTCTGCTTATTTTTACCGGATAAATCAACACAGCACAGATGTTCATTGCCCCATTTTTCACAGTCCCTTTTAAATTTACTCTTTATTATTTGTAGCAACTTGGAATACTTGAAGTTTAATAATATTAAAAAACAAGGTGGGTTGGGGTTTTTTTTGCCTGCCCTTGGCTTACCCTTCATATCAAGCCAAGTATTGCGGTATACTACAGTAGGCTTTGACACCGCTACGGCAGCAGCTATAAAATATTAGGGAGTTTGGTTTCCTTTTATTTTCCAAACACAGACCACAGCCAACGCTGCCAGCGTTTTGCAGTTATTTCTGTAGCACAAGTCTACCTGCCACGCACACGGCTGGGTGCCGCGGAGGACAGGGAAGCCACGGGGAGGTTGGGGAAGGAGCCGACGTTCGCTGCTGCCACGATCCGCCCCAGGATCTCAGGCAAAACATTTTGCCGCTCCATGCCGTGAGCTTCCTCGCACATGAGCCAGGTAAAGCAATGCCTACCGCGTCTCAGGTGAGATACACCAAAAAGCATCGCCCCTAACGCCACCCCGTCCCCAGGCATCCCCCTGCGCGGAACAGGCACCTCTTTGGGTGAGCTGCGAAGGCTCGTGGTAGCTCGTCCCATTTGTCTGGGGAAAGCGGCTCTTAACTCCCAGCCGTGGGCAAGCTCTGCCACGGCACAGGGGCTGGAAGAAAAGCAGCACCAGCCCTGGCAGCTTATCTGCGAGGGCTATCGCAGGGACCATCTGAAGGCGATTAGGTAAGAAGGTGTCAGGTTTAATGCATCAGACAAACCTGTGTGCTTGGCCTGCCAGACCTTGCAATCTGAGAGTTTAAGAAGAGAGGGATTTAGGGCTGGATTCCTTTCTGGGCTTCCAAAAATAAACTTCTGCAAGCCCCATTTAAAAAGCAACACTCGTTACAGGGAACCAACTTCGGGAAAATCTGCTACATTTCTGCAAGCATGCAGACTGTGGATGATAGTAAGGAATAGCCAAGAAAAAACAAAACAAAAGAAAACAATCTCCACTAGCAAATAAACCCCTTAATCTCAAGCACGGTTTTTAGTTTTCACTCCTTCTCTCCATATCACCTCCCAAACCTATCGCCATTTAATGCAGAAAAGTAGCCGTGATGTTTTAATAGCTCAGATCAATAGGAACCCCCTCCATCTTTCTGTTTTTTAACCTCCAAAATTATTTTAGGCAAGGCTAGGTTCATTTTATCCTTATTTATTTATTACTTAATCGGTAGAGAACCCTTGAGGCAAAATAGCCTCGTTTGCAAGAAAGATCAGGTGCCAGAAGCAGCAAAGGCAGAGCTACAAATCAGTATGCAAACCAGCTTCAATCCACCAGCATAAAGGATCTCCAATACGGCACATGTGTTATTTGCTTACATTACTTAACACAGTTTAACACGTATTTTTAAACAGAACACTTGTTTATAAAAGCCACAATATAGAAGGGCAAGAAGTTGTTTCCAAACCATCCATGATAAAAATTGGAAAAGGCATTTACGCAGGGAAAGCACATCTATCCCAAGCTACGCTCTGCAATCAATTTTTGCCTCGTTAACACATTCCATGAAAGATGCCCTGTCTATCCATTAAGCATTGTTCCCACATGTCTCTCCTAAATCTTTAGATTTGTTATTGTTAATTATTATTTATACAATTTCATTTACTCTGGAACTGGTAAAAGGTGTTGAATTAGCCTCTACATGGGAAGAACTTCTTGTTCTGCAGCACATTAAAAAAGACTCCCCAGATCTTCTGCTCCATTTTAGGCCTGAAGAGAAACAGGCAGATTTTGTTAAGATGGGATTTTTGTGCTCACTAAAAAGAGGGGCGGTCTCACCCCCTGCTCGCACCCGTGGAACGTGATTCAACGTCATTAATCTTCCGTGAGTCCAAGGGACATAAAGACCTCTCTTTCTGCTGGAATAAACCCATCTATTAAAGTGAAACATGTGAAACTTGCTAACTTTTAAAATAAGTCGCTTGTTGCTAGAGGTTTTCTTAAGCTATATTTCTCCAATTCCAATGATCAAAGGATTCTCTCATTTCTTTTTCTCATCCCTATGTAGGGAGACAGGTAATAGATCAATCAGATAACTGGCATTAAGATGTCACTTTAACAATAGCTTGTTCTGAATGGTGAAAATAGTGAAGACTCAGATGAAAGATCTGGGCTGAGAAATGAGTATGAGTCCCCATGTCATGGGCTGGAAGATGGCAGGAGGATAACATGATATTGTCATGCTAAGGACATCTAGAAGAAGAGGGAAGGGAGGAATCGGCTAACAAAGTGGTAACAGATCCCCACAAAAGATTACCCATCTTCTACGCCAGACACAGGCAGGCAGGCAGAGGGGGTATGGCTGCAGTCAAACTCAATAACGAGCAGCATTATAGAGGGGTATTTAAGTGTCAGCAAACTTAAGGCTATACATCTGACGGTACATTTCTTTAATGAATAGTTTTGCTGTCCAGAGATATTTACAGCCTGTGTTGGCAGCACCGCAATAACCCCACAGTACAGGGCTGCTTACGGAATAAAATTACTTGCCTTAACCAAGCATACTGTAAATTTTCAAGAGCCAGTGTCCTATCGAAAACAGGGCCTTGCTGCGTGCTAGCATTTGATTTAAACTAACGCGTACCTCGCTGCTTTCTGTTTGTTGTCTTACAAGAGATCCTCTCTCGGTACAGCACTTCACCATGGGAACGAGCAGAGGAGCGTACCTCGAGCCAGCGATGCTTGCAGCAGGACGGGGCTCACCGTACCCGGGGTCACCCCGCAGCTCCGACCAGTGTGTCCCCAAAGGTATTTGCGTGCTGGGAGACAGCAGAGAGCTGATTTTGCAGAGAGATTTATGCACGAGGGTGAACTTTAGCCGTAGAGGGGGGTCCTTCTGCTCTCAAACAAAACCCTTCCTCAGGACGTGAGCACACGCACAAGACGGTAGGACTGAGAAGTTCAGCCAGATTTGTATTTTCCTGGTGTGAAAAAAAAGTCAGAGGAAACCCAGGAGCTTGGTCAAGCATTTCCTTTGGGTGTGGATTTTTGTTACGCCCGAATCTGCCAATCCTGCCTGAACGTGGCCTGGAGCCTCTGCTCCCGAATTTCAGACGTCACCCCAAGAGCCTCCTGCAAGATCCGAGTGAGCTTTATAAACTAACATGAGCCATATCTCAAGTTTATAACAACGGTGATGTAAGAACTTTCTATAATTTTTCAGTGCGACTGTGTTGTCTCGCATGGATACACATACATGTATCGGTAGGTAGGAAATATGCAGAAAATGGGAAATTCTCAGGAGAAGAACTGAGGCAGGATGAGAAAAAATTATCAGAACTACAGAAAAACACTAAGGTTTCCGAACAGCAGAGGATGAATGACAGCCAAGAGCCGGCCATTTGAAACAGGGCTTTCCATGACCTTAGCTCTCTGCTCGTTGTGTCCTCCAGGGACGAGGAAAAAGGAGCAAAACACAGTTAATGGTTAATTGCACAACCCAAAGCTCTCCCACAAAAACCCTTTCGACCATGAAAGATATGATTCTCCCACTTAATAAAAGCTTACCCCAAAATCCCACCATTGATAGCATCAACCTCCAGCCTGCGACGCTGGAGTGACCTGAAGCCACCGGGTCTGAGGCCCGCTCTTAACCCCAGTGTACGAAAACACTTCGCCTGTGACCTGCCGATTGATTTACAGTACAGTGAGGGGACAGTGGATTAACAGTGTGTATAGCTGGATCAGCTTCCAAGGTGGAAAACAAGCTCAGCCTGGTTTAGATCCGTGCGTGGGAAAATATAGCATCGCCCTCTCCAAAGCTCATTTGCAATTTATGCTCCCAGAGTTTTTTTTACAGCAGCAGCAATCAGTCGATCACCAGTCTCTAGCGAGTCAAACATCCCAAACTTCCACAGAGCGGCACGGTTCCTCCTCCCAACTCATCCCACCCCTCTTGTTTGTGTTACTTGCAAGGGGAGATATTTCCCCGAGAGGCCAGAGGAAGAAGGGAGCAGGCAGTGAACACGAGCGTGCAACCTCTCGTTGGCTGGAGGAGATGGGAAGGTAGAAGAGTGTGAGATGCAGCTCTCCTCCACGTTGAGCGAGCAAAAATACAGTAGAGAGGAAAAAAGTCACTACACAAAAATAACAGTGACCCAAACGAGGCAATAAGGTAACATCGTAATGGAGCACAGTTTGTCCAAAGGTATCAAAGTGAATTTGTTCTGCTGGAATAAATAAGGAAAAATACACTGTCATGAACAGCAGAGTCTGCTCCCCTGGGCTGCAGCGGGGGTGACACAGTAGCGAGGTGTCCGCCCGGCAAGGCAATAAGAACAATCTGGCTGCGCTGGCATCCCAGGTTGCGCAACGTGCGGCGTTTTTCTTGTAAAAACACGGTAACGTTAGATCTTGTTTAAATAAAACCGAGTAGAGGTGCTGATTCGTGCGTTTGCAAGCGCAGCGTGTGGGCAGCGCTGCCCGGCTCCCCGCGGGGGCTCCTCTCCCCTGCCCGGGCTGGACGTGTCTCCTCCCGCCCCGCAGATTTCAGAATCCATTTCTCAAACTATTGCACAGCAAACATTAAGTGAGAAGTTGGAAAACAAAACAAAACGCAAGATATTCAGAAATAATAAAAACTGTGTTGGGATCAGAAACTGAAGCAGAGAGAATCCTGAGACTCTTCATACGCTTCATGGTGTAATAAAACGTGATACCAGGGAGGCAATTTGGTAAGAGAATTGCTTATCCTCGAGAGCCAGAAATGCTCCGAAACCAGATCACACATTTCATTAGCGCTGTTTATACCATACCTACAGCAGCTAGAATTGACATGTCCAAGCGACATGGTCACAGGGGTCCCTCAACAGCAGCTCAGGTACTGCAGGATGCGGGCACAACCCCTGATGAAATCAAGGCACCCAACTGGAGGGGCACTGGGATCAAGCCTCTGCCAGCAGCTCTCCCAAACACCTCTCACGTTTTCTTTTTTTTTCTTTTTTTTGGGGGGGTGGGGTGGGGCAGAGATGGGGAACACCACTGACAATCCCCAGTAAAGATTACATTTACCCTTGGGGATCTCCAAGAGACTTTTGAAAAACACTTGATTATTTGGGCTTTGGGAATGGATCGGCTTTCACAAATCACCGATTCCTGCCGTACCTGTTCCCTTAATCCTTTTGAACGCCCTTCTGCCCAACACAGAGTTCTTGCCACACAAAGTGGATGCTTTGCTATTATTATCCTCGGTATCCTGTCTGGGGGCTATGTACAGTGCACACAGGCTCAGTGTGTTTAAAGTTTGCCTTTCAAGTGGCATTGCCTCCTCTCTGTTTCTCTTCCCTTCCATTGAAGTAAGAAAACACAAACAAACCTGCTTCCTCAGAGCTGTCTCGAGCAGCCTGCGTCTGCCGAGAACAAGGATGTGCTGCAAATTAATAAGGATTAGGAAAAAGAGGATGATGGACATGATGCTGAGAATTTCCACTTACTGTAGTTCATAACTACACACAATTTGAAATGGATATTGAGTCCACTCTTGGCTTAAGCTAATTCCTCTCTGAGATCAGCTGTGAAGCACACGAAGTTCTCGTCCCACCCTGAGGCACCAGTGCCGGCCATCGCACTGGGCAGCACGGCCAACGCCAGACCTGAACCAGCCCAGCCGCACCAGTGCGGTTTCGGCAAAGCTCTCTTAGGAGAGCCCATCACGAGTACCCGCTACCCCGTCGCACCGCAGGCCTGCGAGGTCCCGTTTCTTCATCTTAGCCAATCCACTCCTGTCACGCCTCATTCGTTTATATCGGTAAGTGTTAATGCCGCTAATAAAAGACCGCCGAAGCGCTCCGCTTTCCTCCTCCCCCGGTGCTTTTTGTGGTTCGCTTTTTGCTGTTTTTCCGAGCCGGTACCTCCCCGCCTGCCAAACGCCGTTTGCAGAGCTGGTGCGGCTCCGCCATCCCCTCCCCGCGCGCCGCTGCCCGACGCGGTGATGCTGCCGCGGCACGTGGAGACCAAACCCCGGCACCAGGGCAAGGATGTGCCGGAGGCGGTCAAGCTCGAGCGACATCGCACCTCCCCGCTGAGGGACCCTCCAGACGCAGACCCGCGCGATGTCCTTTCTCCATACGGAGCTTATTTGAACGCCTGCTGACAACCGAGCTCAGGACACTGCCACGGAGTTCTGCTGTTCCTTGCAGAGCGTAAGGACGTGACACCGCGTCAAGGTGGCCCAGACCACATCGGTTCACAAACCACGGGGCTGGTGCGACACGGGGGACCGGAGGCTCCTCTTCCACATGGAGCACAGGGAGCCACGGCATCCTCCTCCCCGTTTGCAGAGCCTCTCCAAGGGACTGCCACCGTCCCTCGGAGGAGGACGAGCCCTGGCACACCGGCTGCAGCTTGCCCCAGGGGACGCGGCGGGATTTTTTCCCCACTCAGCTGTACTAAGAGAGGCAAACTGATCCCATCTCACCATGGCCTGGAAAACCCCACCGGCAGCTTTGATTTTGAGTTGTTACTAAACGGGGCCAAAGTACAGCTACTGACACTCGCGAAGGGCTCCAAATGTGCCTGCAGAAGAAAATCTGCTGCCTCCTCCCTCCCTGGCGTTGTGCAGCCAGCCTGCAGCAGAGCACGAACAGCATGCTTGGGAGCAAACCCCCTCCTTTGGCACGGACGGTCCCTTCTGAATCTCTCAGAGGCAGGTGAAACACTAGAGATGGTAAAATTTGGCACAGCCGCTCACCGAGAGCATTCCCCTACACCCGATGTGCGCATGTGCGTGCACACACAGCCACACTATCTATCCAAAGCTGATACGTCTCTATCTGAAGTGACGCAGGCAACAAAAGAGACGTCCCCCCCCGCCACCCGTCCCCATCTATTGAGTGATACAGATGGGCAGTTCGGGAGGACTGTGTGCACATATGCAGAGATGCTCTCATGTCCTTTGACCCCTCGTCCCTCCATCATGGGAGATCTATAACATTTACAATCCAAAAAACAAAAGAGAAA
Source organism: Haliaeetus leucocephalus (assembly GCF_000737465.1). NCBI lineage: Eukaryota > Metazoa > Chordata > Aves > Accipitriformes > Accipitridae > Haliaeetus > Haliaeetus leucocephalus. The sequence goes on along the minus strand of NW_010972831.1, from coordinate 7,386,563 downwards.
GGAGAGTAGGGCCAGAATTCATCTTCCAGGCTGACACCTAGCGTTAATTAACGACTTAAAAATCAATGACATAAGGGACAGGCAGCAAATGACACCTCCACGCAGAGCCTGTCTGCTTTCAGGAGCAAGAAAAAAATATCTTTGAGGACAGCTTTGACGCACGCCATAGAGGGGGGACCGGGAGGAGCGGCGAGGCCGGCACCCCCAGCCCATTGATCTATGCCAGTTCAAACACCCTAAATTCCCCCACTTTATTTTTTCATTTTCCAGCCACCAGAGTGCCATGTTTGGGCTTCCCTGGGGATGTTGCCTCCCAAAGGTACGGGAAGCTTGATGTGTTTTAAAGCTGAGCGTACAGCAAAAGCACTGGAAGGTCTAAATGGCAGATGCATTTTTAAAAGCTGTCAGAGATGTTTTCTGCTCTACAGTTTGGGGGAGAAAAGGCCAGTGGCTCTGCATTCACCTGGGCCCACTGGGTCCTGGCCCACAGCTCTGGGGGTTCATTCCAGGCATCCCATACCACAGGTGAAAGTAAGGCAGCTCCATCTATCGCTGATTTCAACAGCAGAAGGCATCCCCAGGGGCTTTTTTCTCGTTAGGCTGTTTTTACACCCATAGTGTCTCCGCTCTCCAGTAAAATTGCTTGTGATACTCATCACCACAGGATAACCCAGGGCCAGCAGTTTCTCTTTAGACCCACGTGAAAAATTAGCCGTGCGAGCGGCCAAAGCGTTGTTCACAGGGCAAACGCAGCCAAGGTGCTTCCAGTGCTACCACTGGGTACCACTGGGTACCACGTACCACCAGGCTGCAGCTGCGGACGGCTCTGTCTGGCAGGCTCAAACCGCAGCTCCCCAGTAATCCACAACACACTCCGTTTTGCAAACTGATCTAGTTAAAACGAATCAACCCAGCACGCGTGGGATCCTCATAGGCGAAGGGTAGAGGTGCGACTCCCAGATGCTGCCCATCCCCGCGCGCCTCGGCACTTCTGCTGGAAAAGCCCCGCCACCGCGAAACTTTTGTGCAGGAGCTGTGTGGAGGGACTGTCCTGGAGAGCAGATGGTGTGCCTTTTTTTTTTTTTTTTTTGAAGAGCAAACCTTTCTGGAATACTAAATCTTACAGGAGCTGTAAATGTCAAATTTAAATTCATACTTTGTACCACCTTTGATTTCAAAGAGGATTACACCTATTCGCTGAAAGCAAAGCAACACCAAAGCTACATGAAATGGAATTACGACTACTTAGGCCTTTTTCTATTGCCTCTTTATATTGTTAACTCCTTCCAATTCATTAAGTTTAATCCTTATTAGGCTAAGTAACACACATATGAATAGACAGGACTGGACACAGGAGCATATGTGCCTTTTGTATCACTTCCCAGTTAATCCCTAGCCCGGGGAAGGGACAGACCCGGGGAGAAGTGGCCAGCCCTCGTCCGCGCCGGCCGAGCAGCGTGCCGCCCGGCGGGGAGCACCGCACGGGCCACCAAGCCGCCCCGGGCGGCCGGCCCGGCACGTCGCTTTGTTAATCAATCCGCTACGGAGCGAGGGCACCCGGGGTGCCGCTCTGTTATGGAAATCCGCTGGACTTCGGCGGTCCCGCCGCGCCGGCCGTCAACTTTATAAGCGCGTCCTGGTAAAGCGGGAAATTTCACGAGGTGGGGAGGGAGGGATGGGAAACAGATGTGTTTGTAGGGGAAAAAAAAAAAGAGCCTATTTCTAGGTTGCCGCCTCTGTTAGCAAAAACCTTCCAAAAGCGTTCCTAGCCCCAGTGTTTCCTCCATCCCTGGGCGCTCTCTGCTCTGTTTATGGACCTGCAACTCAAGTAGCAAGACCGGGAAAGGGCTAAAAACCATCCCCCTTAGCAGCGTGTGGGAGCACCGGGGGTGTCCACCTTGCACGTACACGCAGCTCTAGAAAAGGCCTCTTGCAGAGTTATAACCCAGGATCGCAACAGAAAAACTCAACTCCATGCTGAGCTACGCATACAGCAGTAGCGTCTCCTCTCGCATGCACTCTGCAGAAAAACAAGGGGTAAAATTCTGCTTTTCCAGCAAGATATAAACCAAAAAATGACCTGCATGGAAATCAGTGGAGTTACACAGCAGTGAGAGAGACGGGAATCAGATAAAGTATATAAAATAGATATTTATACAGCACCAGTGTTGCTCATAGTGTTTTAAAAACAATAAAGCAGCAGCTTATATAGTCTCTTGCATATTGCGGACATGAAATAAAGCCAAGACAGGAGCTAGAACATCTAATTCCCTGGCTACAAGGAAGAGAGAGTGATTCAGGTTTACAGGGTGCCATTCAGTTTTATGACAATATCTCCTAATACAGCAGGTTTATCAATTGAGCAAAAAGGCACAACGGGGTGTGTTATTATTGGAGCCTAATCTCACGCCTCGGGTGTGTTGTGCGAGGCACGAGGGCAAAAGGCCACACCACTGTGTGATTATCCAACAGCAATGCTCACTCAAGACGCCGTGTCTGGATTATAAAGTGGATTGGCTTAGGTTTTAAAATGGAATGTTAACATTTGTTGCTTAGGTTTCAACTGAGGATGGATCTTCCTGCTGTGGATATAAAGTATGAATAGCACATAGACAGCGGAAAAGCAAATATGCTGCTCAGTTTCATTGGGTCTCCTCTTTGCTGGTTAGGCTGCCCGTGGACCTAGGGTGCTACATCACCTCTGACCAAACACTTAAGAGAAGAAAGCATCTTCCTGGGCCGTAAGAATGAGCTAGGACGTATAGGTACGCATGTAAAGTGAAAAGTACAAGTTACCTTGCCGCAGAAAGACCCCCTGAGCAAGTCACCAGTAAATCAAATGCTCCTTGCTGAAGGACCGTACGTTCTGAGCTTCCCTACCGGGAGCCCTGGCCACGGAGGAGCCCAGCTCCGGCACCCGCTGCAGGCCTCGGTCTTCCCATCCATAAAATGGAGCTAACGTCTTGTTTCTCCATAGATGTTCCTGAGGTCTAAGAAGCTGTCCGAGATCCTGGGCACATACGCTGCATATTAAATGGCACCTGCGCAAGAACCACTGAGCAAGACTCACTGGTGTCCGAAGAGAGTAAATTATTCCTTGCTGGATCAGTCCCATTTATGCCAGTGGGATACAGGGGCACACGCTGCATACCTGGAGGGAGAACAGTACCCTACAGGTTTTAATTAGCACTCTTCTAGCAGCAAAGTTCCTGTCTATTGTCACTTAATTACTGTGTATCTACCCCAACAGACATTAAGCTTTCCCTATGACCTCTCGCTCTCTACACCCTTGTCATTCTCTCTCTCAGAGCCCTGTGTGACACTGGGGAAACATGGAGCAACTTCTTAATTAATTGGACTAATTAGTCTCCTAGATGGCTGGACAGCTGGACCCTATCTCCTCCCTCATCTCCTCATGGAGGGAACAATCAAATCGCGGTTTGTTTCTCCAGAGTTGACAAAGTCTCGGCACTGCCCGTGATCTGGTTCCTATTAACCCGACTCCCCCGAGAGCGCCGTGGAGGATGAAGACGTTTTCCCTTTGGCTAATGAAGTCCGCAGCAAGACCACACTATCGCCAGAACAGCACCTGGTAGCCGTATAAAGGGTCAAGGTTTCCTCTCAACCCCTTCCCTGTTTCGCAGGTTTTATAACGTGGCTGTAAAACTTTGGGTCTGGCTTGAAACCCTCCCCGCTGGGTCCCAGCCCCACGCTGTAATTCTTTACACCTTCCAAAACTATGTTTATGCCTTTTTTTTAATCCTTTGAATCAAACATGATTTTTTAAAGAGTCCACTCTTTGATCCTCCTGAAAGGCTATTTTTCTCTTCCATGTCTATATGCACGGTCAGCACCCGAGACCTGTCACTGTCTGGGGCTCCCGTGAGCAGAGCGCTTACCTCCTCTTCTTGCTCTACAAACTGGGGCACTTCCCATTCAAGCAAAGGTTTAGATAATGCCACAGTTGCAAGGGTTAACCTGCATAGCTGGATTTTTTGTAATTCTCAGAATGGATGGACTTTTACTGGTTTTCGATGCTCTCCTGCCTTTAGAGAGCTCAGAAGTACCTTTGATTCACAATGGGAACACGGGGAATAATTGGTCCAGACTGTCAATAATATGAGAAAAGAAAGCAAGACGAGCGCGGAGCCAGCCTTGGAAAGCGGCGGCTGAGCCAGGGTGTGGGGCTTGGGCCTGGGACGAGCAGCAAGAGGCCACCGGGCTTTATCAAGCGCATTAGTATGAATTAACGCAACGCGCAGAGGGCTGTGTTGGAGAGCAGGGAGCACGTCAGACCCTTCATGTTGTCCCTCTGGTTGATGGATAGCTCTTGGGCACAAACACACCTCGCTCGCTTGTAGTTGTACTAATACAAATATCTATGTCCGTATGGTAATCTGTCATCAACCGATACAAAATGAGAGACCGAACGAAACGAACTGGGAGATCTCTGAAAGGAAAACGGTCTGCGGTTCGCTACGAAGGTCAGAAAAAGAAGGGAAAGGAGGCAGCTGGCAAAATACTCTCCACAAGTAAAGTTTGATTTCTGGAATCAACACAGCTCAGCATGGACTGCCAGGACTTCAGGCTCGGCCATCGTCCTGTTAGCCACACTCTGGGTTCAAACTCTGCAAATTAAGCTCTACGGACATAGCCAAAGATACAGGTAAGCGTACGTACATCCACACAGATCTCCCTGCTTCAGCCCACAGCAACCCCTGGAAAAAAAAAAACCAAAACAACAAACAGAACTTGTAGCTCTGTTGGGCACTGGATTACTGCACCCAGCATCCCACCTTCTCACTCTGGATCAGATGTTTCCACTAGTCCTATTCCTGCCTCACATATTTCTCCAAAGACAGGTTTTGATCAGAAGGGGAAAGTTACAGTTTCAGTATGCTTTTGCCACACATTCACACACTACAAACTGGGGAGAAAACAAGATTAAAATATCCTCTATTTCTGAGAATTGCAAAAAATTCTCCAAACTGCTTAGATTTTATTTTTGATTTGCTAGACGTGAACTCCACCTAGAAGCAAAGAGGGAGGGGTTTTTTTTCACCCTGTATTATTTCCTTAAGGGCTACAAGATGCTCTCCCCAAATGATACAGCTTTAAAAGAAACTGGGAACAGCAAGTATCCATCTGGAGATTTAAAACAAATACACTTGGTGCATTTTGGAAGCAAATTCAAAACAGCTGAACAATGCAGCAGGAGGGAAATGCGAGGCAGCCACAGTAGGTTGACAGACGAGAAGCAAAGGAACCGTTAGCTACAGGAGCAGCAGCAGTCACATAAAAGATGGCTATTGAGCGCTGAAACAGGCACGGTGTAAGCAGCGCTTTCCAGAGAAATAAAAAGATACAGGCTTCATTTACATCAGCACAGAAACCACGCGCTAGGGTGGCTCCGGTTTTACTAGTATCCAGCCTATTGGCAGGGATCATATAATTTGGTTGAAGAGAAAACAAGCAGGCAAGAAGAGCACTTCCCTAGCACAAACACAGACCCAACGCGCCACCTTCCTCCCCTTCTACAGCGGTTCACAAAATTGTCACAGGGACTAAATTAAAATAAATGAGTAGGCACATCTGGGCAGGCTCTTCCCTCTTGGTCTCAGCAGGCAGGAGCTCAGGGAACTTTCCTGAGTACCAAAAGTTAAACAGGGAAACAGAAATAGGAGGAGCTGAAGTTTCCCAAGCTGCTCGGGAGTCTGGCAAACCTCATTCATTCCCATTCATCCATATGCAAAGCTGGGCATCTAAATCCCTTAGCTTGCTTTAGAAAACCATAGCCGTAGAAGCTAATGGTCGCTGCTCTAGGACCGTCACGTAGGCCTCCGAGCAGTCGGGTTTTGTACTAGATTGAAATGAGAATAAGTGGGGAAAGGGAGTAAATAATATCAGTGGAAAAGACTATTTTTCAAGAATTTATTCTTTCAGTGCATGCTATGGCAGACAGAGGTGACCAAGTTTCAGGTGCTTTGATCTTTAGTCAAGCAAATGATCAGTTATTCCATCAGAGTTGTTTTACTCTCTGTGACAAGTGCTGCAAGACCAGCTCGGCTTTGGTGGGGTCTATTATGTTCCTCAAGCAGGGCTTTATTCAGCTTAGAGCCAGCGAGTCCCTGAATTCTTGCAAGAGTAAAAAATGACTGGAAGAGTGCAAGGCAATACCGGGGTTTGTATTGCCCCAAAGCCAGGGGTCCGAATCAGCAGGTCCTTGGATTTGAATGCCAGCGAGATCCACTGAGTTCCTCCTGGCTGGCCTCTGACCTGAACTTAGACCCAGGAATTTAATATACCCAGTTCCAGTGGCTCATCCACAACCCTCCCCCCCAAGAAATGGCATGTTGTTTTATAAAGACATTCAGCCTTTATTTATAAAACTTGTGAGTGATGGAGCATCTACCATATCCCCTGGCAATTTTCTCCAATGGTTAATTACTGTGACTGTCAAAACACACACTTCAATTCTCATTTGAATTTCTCTGCCATCAGTTCCCAACCATGGAATCTAGTTAGAATTTTTTTTTTTTTCCTGCTCAGCTTTAGAGTCTTTTACTGTCTTTTATTCTTCCCTGCATTGGTATTTGTAGATTATGACCACATTGTCTTTTAACCTTTTCTCACGTAAAGATTGGTTTGAACTCTTTGGCACCTGATATAAGATTTATCCTAACGCACTTCTGCACTACAGAGAGGCCCCAGAAAGGGACAAGGATTGCAGACATGAGGGACTGCAATTGTATGTACATACCTGAGAAGAAAGGCAATCAAGCCCTAACAGAACAACCTGTACAACTCCCTCATATCCACGTTGCCTTTTTTGCATATTAGCTAAATAACAGTCATTTAAACACAGAGAAGATAATAGTTTAGAAGTCAAAGGTATCAAAACATCCCCGCTAGCTCGCCTGTTGGTCAAACAAATGGGCTAGATGAAGTCCTCTCTTGCTAAATACAGCACTCCCCACCATGTGAACTCAAAAACCATCAAAAGGACGGTACAGCCTGTTTCCCAGTGACTCTCATGCCCGGAGGACTGACTGAGCCCCCACCTCCCACCCTCCTTGTGGAGGGAGAAGAGACACTGAATGTGCCCCCCGAGAGCCTCGCACCTCCCGCCGATCCCAGGGAGCAGCTTCCAATTCACTGGCAAAGCACCAACTATTACCTTTTTAACTCATGTATTTTCAATACATACAAAGAACATGTACAACAAGGTTTTGCTGTGGTCAATAATCCCTGAAATGATGTTTTCAACAAACCTCATTTCAAGTCTAGATCTGGAGTAGAGAAGTGATTGGATGAAAGGCCATTATATGACTGCTGTAATTTATTCTGCAGAGAGCTAAAACCACCAATTATCTGACATGAATGACACCACTTCTTTTTCTTACTAACACAAAGGTGCACAGTATCTATTTTCCGAGATCTAATTTAAATTTTAAAAAAACCTCCTATGTTTAAATAAAAGGTGGCGGATACAAACCGGCTCGAGTCAGAAATACTGAGCCGAAGTGAGAAATCGAAGTCAAGGCCGGCGCTCCATCCCTCGGTCCCCTGGGCTTCACTCAGGCTCCTCGGGGAAGCGGCAGCCGGCATTTCAAACCGCGCTGTTTTGTTGCTACATTAACACTGTTTACATGCAGGCAGAGCTGGGAGGAGTTGCCGTTTTATTACTTTGACAAGTGAGAAGAAGTGGGGCTGCAAAGAGGGGGAATTTTAATTTCACACAAGCTAAAATTATCCATGTTAGGCGAAGCAGAAATTGGCTGGCAGACAACCGCCGCGTTAGCCACCGGATCGTGGTTGAGTTTCTTATCTAGTGTCTTGCTAGGTCCGAGGTGCAGTAGCCAACTGCCTTGAGTAGGTTATAAAGTTAAGCAAAAAGCCCAGAAAACCCACTGTATAAAATCTGAGGTGTTTATTTAAGGGGCAGCGTCCTCTGCTGTGTTCCCCATCCGTGACACTTTTCTCTGGCTGGGGAAACTGGTGACCCACTTGCTGGACCAAATTAATTAAATCTCATTCGCTCATTAACACTAACTGGAGAGCGACTGCTTATTTTAGAACCTCAATTATTTCCCATCCTCTCCTCCAGAAGGACCACAGCATCAAATAACCATTTGCACGGCATTCGTGACGCTTCCCAGGATGCCAACGCCGGCTGAGACTCGGTTAGAAGTTTTGCAGCGGCGGTCTGCGTCCGAGCAGTGGTCAAGTGTCACCGGGGATGATGCTGAGCCAGCGCAGAGAGCTCAGCCGATGCTTCAGCTGTTAATTTACTGCAGGGAAAGGCTACTGCCGCTATATACTGGTTTATGGCAAACAGGGCAACACCTTTTAAACTGACAAATGTGAGTGACACATGGGAAGCGTTTGACAACATCTTGCCAGTTTGCTGAAAGGGGATGGAGGAAAGCAGTCTGGATCATAAAACACTGGCTTTAATCTTCCACAAAAAAATTTACAAGCAAGAGCAGGAAGATAAATATAATTACAATATTCTGAAAAGCTCTGTACATATGTGCATCTATTTCTAATATTCACCAGGGGAATTACAATGTCTTTGTTCCGTGGCACGGTATATTTAGACAGCAAGGTACCCTCAGCTCTAGACAGGCAAATATAACTCTGCGTATTTAACGAGAGCATCATCTGATAGTTAGGAGGAGGCAAGTTGCAGGGAGATTGAGATTTACCTTTCTCATGTTTGATCTTCAATGCTGATTTCTGGAGCTCGGTATAGGACAGGGAGTAAAGTAAGTAGGGCCCTTCTAACAAATTCAAGAGCTGAGCAGCCCACGGCAGGAGAGGGAAAGGCAGCACGTGCGCAGGAGCCCGGCCGAATTGAGGCCATCCCCTCGCCGACTCACAGCGTGTTCACAGCGTGCTGAGGATAACGCTGACCTGCCACACCAACAAGTAACAGAAGTTAATGCTTAATCTGGCATTCTGAAACCTCGGAATTAAATGACAATATCATAAATGCAGGATACTACTTTTAAACGTCATTAACGTTGCTGATGTTTCAGGTCAAACCCGAGTTTGAAACCGTAAACAATCCAAAGAAAAACATTAGCTCTCAGAGGCGAAAAAAAAATACCATTTATGGGATAGGGATATATAGTTTTCTAAACTAGTTTGAACTTATTGCGGCAGCTCCTATTTATCTTGAACAATCACTTCATAAACTCCAATTCCAGGACTAAAAAGAAGGCAAACACTTTTTATGGACTGCCTCAGTTCATTTAGTTCAATTCATCATAGCTTTGTTGATGTAACTTGTGAGTGAATCCGTTCATGCCGTGCAGGTTTATGCCGGCACAGTCCTTTAGGGATGGTAAGTGAGATGACTCCAAGCTGTCACTTTCTTCTCCCGATGTTTTACAGCCGCTGCTGCTGTAGGTGGTTTCTGCTTTTCCTATCACGGTGACATCTGAGTGCTGCTCTCAATGAGGCCAAATGGCCAAGTTCTAGCAGGTTTTGGACACTGGGAATTAATCAAAGTTCAACGTTTATGTCCCATACTCATTCATCAGCGGGAACAGCCAACACCGTTCCAAGTGAGGACACCTGGGTTTTCCTTCTGGTTTTCTTTCCCAGCTCTGCAGAATTGGGGAAGTTTGGCCACAGAAAGCCGGTTTGGATCATCACAGCTGGTCCTGTTTAGCATAAACCCCCTCAAATTCCCTGTCTGATCTGGGGCATGTCACTAACCTGCCTGAGAGCCAGTTCATCAGCTGTAAAGGAGGTATGTGTGACATGCAGAGCAGTGTCTGCTGAGCTAAATGCTGATTATTTTAACCCTTTCCTGTAAGGGTCAGCCAGAGGGGAGGAAGCCGAGCTGTCTGCCTTTGGTTTTCGGTCATCCTTCCTTACCAGAACAAACTTTGAACATCTCCATTTTTACCTTTACCGTATGCGCTTTCAAAAAAAGCACGTGGGGCCGATGACACTAGAGTAGGCACCTTGGAGTTCATTAAAAGGTAACTTTTTCTGGAAGCTTTTAAACATACAAATCTGCTACTTTTTAGCCTCTTCTTTGGCCTTCGAGTTCTCCTGCTGGGGAAGCACAGGAGTAGACGGGGCAGTAGGCAGTTTGGGAGGTGCTTGCAGCTTTCCTTCTCCTCTCCCCGCTGAGGGCAGAAGACAAAATGATGCTCCCGTGACTCCCAACTCCCTGGCGCACACGGTCCCTTCGCTGCCGATCTGCAACATATTGCCTCTGACTCATTCGCGTTTCAAGAGCAGAGTTAGCAAGCTGCGAGGGAGGGAGGGATGCCTCCGCGGTACCCACGCTGGGACCAGGGCGAGAGCTGCCAAAGCCAGAGCCCTCTGCCAGGCACGGCGCTATCCACCCACGGAAAAAATAGGGCAATCGCGTTTGCAGCCCTGGAAGCAAACGCTGAAACCCTTGAGAGATTTAACTCATTAAACTTGCCACATGTGATGGAGATGTTATCCAGCCCATTGTAAAGAGGTCTAGAAAATAGCCGCCGCATAGTTTTAAAGTGGCTGCTATTAAGCTGTTTTAAAGAGGGCGAATGGGTGAGTTTGCGTGTACAAGTGCAAGAGAGAGGGAGACAGCGCACATGCAAGCAAGCGAAAGAAATATTACTTGAAATAAAGAACCAATTAAAGGGGGGGGGGGGACAGTCTCTTCAGAATGATTGGCTCTGTCTAAGCTGAGAACTGGAGCATTTAACCTTTTGTTTGTGTTTCACGGAAACGTTGCCTTGCTATCTGCTGGGGTCACAACCAGGTCACAGCCACAAACCATCCCCACCGCGGCCAGTCGCCGTAAATCACCGCGGCCGGGATGCAGCCTGTGCCCAGGCTGGCCTCGGCCCAGCCCTTTCCGATATGCCTGTCACCCCTGGAAATGGTATTGGGAGGGCAATCAGGCACAAATAGGATTTTGGTGGCTGTGGCTGCCATTTGCTGCTTTCTGAAGAACTGGAAGAACTCCAGAGCTGAACAGAATGGATTTTGCAATAGCGTGGGCACTTTTCCATCATTACAGCGGCTGGCTGGGGCACTACGGTTGAGGTTATGTCAACTTTACGATAGGATTGATCTGCCCCAGGACTCACGTTGGGAGCAAAGTTGGCACTTGGACTCTTCATCCAGGAGAGAAATGAGAAGCTCAAATCATCCTTTTGGAGAGGCTTGAATTCTAAGATGGTATTTGAACACAAGATTATTTTAAAATTGAAATTTTCATGTGCAGGATACAACCGTAAAGGGAATTGTTTATTCTCAGCTAAAACACCCCCAAACTTCTCACTTCGAAAGGGAACTCGAGCAAAGAGACGATGTTAGTTATTTCGCTATTTGCAGCCCAGAGGTGGGTCTGCTGAGGAAGCACAGCTTTGGTTGGGACATGCAGCTCTGAAGCCGACACACAAGCCAGACTGAAACGCTGGCAACCCCTACAGGGCAGCAGGAACGATTTATTCGGAACGTAAGAGACTGGAGTCCTCGTGCGGGATAAGCCAACAGAGCCACACCAAGCCCCAAACCTGTCCCTGCGTTCCCTCTTGCAGCTCTCCGGCAGGGAGAGGTGGCAGGGCTCCCTGCTCATCCGCAGCTGGTTAAGACTTTGTTCCCTCTAATAAACCCGGGATACAAAGCAGAAAGCCCTTACTAACCCTCAGCCACATCTCCTTTCTCAATTAACAGCAATTTTGCCATGTTTTGCCCATCCACCAGATGACAGCAACCTCTTTTTCTAGTAAATGGTATTAGTTAAGAGCCCATTAATTAAACGCACCACGGAGTAGAAAGAGAATCGAATGAAAACAGGGTGGGCTGAGAACAGCGAGAGGTCCCCTTTGTGGTCACGGAGCATTAGAAAACCAAGAGCAGATTTTTGCTTTTAAATGCAGGTTTACCTTCCCACTACAAAAGTAATATTTCCGCAGTTGCTCTGGGGTGCGGTAATAATCTGATATATGTACGCTAAATCATGTGTATTGAGTGTGCCCCATTCAAAGCTGGACGTACTCATTCCGTAGGTTACCTTCAAGAGGTTGTCCTGAAGGGATGCAGCCAGTAAGAAAGACTGGATTTTATATAATGAATAAATAAAAAGCTTTTCCTGCAATCAAGAGCTTTTCAAATGAAGTGAAAACTGCACAAGAAGATGTTAATTTAGTCAATCTTCCATCTTTTCAAAGAAAAATAGAATCCAAAATATCCAAAGTCTTGTAGTGAAACAGATCAGGCAGACGGCAATTTTTTAACTTACATTTTGAAAATCGAGACTGATTTCTAATCAACCAAATTCCTCCCTTCTGCCCAGGTTTCCAATAAAAAATAGCTAACTTTTTGAAGTCTACTAGGAGGGAAGGAATTATTGTCTCCTTGGTAGCTGGCTAAAAAAGCGCTGAGAGGCAAGCAGAGAAACGTACTGCTTCACAGAGCAACCGCGGACACATCTATCCACAAGGAGCTTAGCTTATTTACCTAGTAATCAAATAAATTGTTTCACTCCATCTCTCTAGGCTCAAGTCCTCTATTTATTCCTAGTGCTCGAACCACCAAGCACTGGCACAGCAAGGCCCCCCCGCACACGCTGCAAAACGGGGCAGCAAAACCAGCGCAAACACGAACTCGTCCTCCGCTTCCACGCGCCCGCTGCCGGTGCAGTCAGCGTTAGCCTGACCTTCCTAGCCACATGCTAAAATACTCGTGTCCTTTATTCTCGGTGCAGGAACGATGCATGTCACCCGTGTCCTGCTGCACATGGTGCGTGGCATGGTACGCACACTACATTTGGGACACCGGTGCATCCCAAGGTAACGTGCAAACTCTTTTCACAGCTGATTTAAACACACACGAGCACTGGACACCTCTGCTGTCGTTCTTCCTCACTGCATGTCCTTCACCCATATCACGTGTACTCTTTTTTCTATCAGCTCATCATTTGTGTATTAACTCTCGATTAGCTCAGAGCTGGCCCAATTTCTCTGCCCCCCTGCTGTAAGACATTAAGGGAGGATTTGTACCAGCAAAGCGAAACGGCCTCTTTGCCCAAGAGACTTTCGCTTAAACATAAAGCCAGAGCAGGAGAAAACAGGCAGAGACTGCTGCCCCGTTGCTCACCTACATGCAAAGTGGAGGGATGGTCTTGTGGAAGGGCAGCCTGCGGTTCTTGGTACGCCACCCATTTCTGACTCGCTTTCACACGTTGTCATTGGCTGCTCTTAACTATTTTGACTTTCAAAACCACAAGCAAAATAAACCAAACTGAGCACAACTTGCAGAAGCACGTCACCGGATTTCGCACGCCTCCAGGATGGTGCCTGTGAAGGTCCTGCCGGAACGCCGGAGCACCGAGCAGATCAGGACCGTCTGCCACTCCCAGAACTGCTTCATTGCTGGAACCGAGGTACCAGTGCGCTTACATCCTTACACTGAATCTCCTCCATCCCACCAGAGAGAGATGAGGGACCTCTGGCAGACCAGATAAGGCGAAACCTGGCCTTATTTAATGTTACCTAGAACAAGAGGGTCCTGACCAATGCAAAAGCCTCACGCTTTGCCCCCTCCCGACAGAAAGATGCGAGACGCTCACAGTGAAGCATCCCACACCAGAGGAGCGGATGGGGAGAACTGCAGCGGCAGACTAGGACACTACAACAGCCACACGTTGTAACCAAGAGCACGGAGCTGGGAGACCCCCCCAGAGATGCCCAAAAGCAAGCACCCCCTTGCCAGGGCTCAGGGACCGTGTTCTTGTCCTGGTGCTAAAGAGCATCACGCTGGCGTGAACTCCCGAGAGAGAAGGAAGCTGCCACCCACCCAGCTCCGCATTCTCCCACAAATACCAAGACATGCAAGGAGATAGAAGATATAATTTCCAGTATCAGAGACAAATCCAAACAAACTGAAAAACAGAGACAAACACACGGCTGTGCTTTCAGACAGAGGGAGAGGGCTCCATTGGTTTAAAACAGCCAGAAAAAACAACCCAGAGGTCCTGGTTCAACTTCACAAGTTAAATGTGGATCTAGTTCTGTTCACACAGATACCTCACTTAAAAGAAAAAAAAAAAAAAAGGACAACCCATCCTAAACATTCATAATGTGCATTGCTAACTGCATATTGCACCTCCAATCATTTGTATGACAGAAAAGGAACCTAATCCTGAATCTGAAAAAACTATGTGATGGAGGATTTACAGTATTAGAAGGCAAACAGTGGCAGGTGTAATTAGGAGAAAAATTTGTCATGCTCTTGACTCTAGGAGAGAATGAAAGGTCTGGAATAGCAATCTCCCAAGTGTTTACCCAATGTGAGCGCACACAAGATGGAAAGCACATTTCCGACCACGGACAGATTAATATTTGATGCCAGAAAGAGAAATGCACGCTGTTCATGTTTATTTAGGATATTGTGAAATACAGTGAAATTTGCAATTTTATTGGATTCAGGGGTTCCATGTTTTTGAAAAGTCCTAAGCTACTGTATGTTGTATAAGAAGCACATATGTTAGTAGTTTAGACATGCCAGCTGCAGAGAATGAAAGGGCTTCCCCTCCCCCTGATTTTAAAGAAGGGGGGGGAAGATATAAAAAGATTAGCCGCAGGATAAACTGGGAAAACTCCACTGAGCTTTCTGTGTCTCTTAATACTAATTTTAGTGGCTAGAACTGACACAAAGGAAAATTATATCTAGGTTACTTTGTCAGCCACTGCAACTCTGAAACGTGGTATTAAAGCAACACACTCTTCTAATGGGCTGCGATGAGACCCAGCCTGAGGGGTGTTTTGCTCTGCCCAGCAAGGGTGTATTTCAGGGACACGCGGTGCTGATCATCCCCCTGCCCCAGGACGGATTCCAGCACTACAGGCATTTCTGGAACTTTGCTATGTTAGTACACAAACACCCAGTTCTGCCCCCAAAAGCGGGCGCTCCTTTGAGATGGTGTGCCAGCCTTTCCCAAGGAATACCCTGACGACGCTGAGGCTTTGCCACAAGGATTCCCAGGATGATGACAACAAATAAATCGGCAGTATGGGGTGTGAGCGTGGTATAATTTTCTTTGTCAACCCCTCCACTAATTTGTGAACAAATTGGTTGCAGGAATCACACGTGTAGTCTGCTCTTCAGACAACCTGGCTCCCAAAAGCTGCCCCTGCCCACAAACCACATGAACTCCCCTGCTCTTTGCCATATTGCAGAGCCCTTCCAGGAACGATTGTTTTTTTCCAGAAGTTAAAATTTTGATCACGCACTAAGAAAAACAACATAGAAAATTATAGGGACACATATTAACCACGTACAAACCCTCGTGCAGATCACGACCCTTCATCAGAGGGCCCTCCTGGCTTTTATTTGTGAGCTGGGCTCTGTCTGCTGCTTCTGGGGTTGGATGCAGCCATCCAGAGCTGGTGCACGGAAACCCACGAACGGGACTTGCAAGCAGGTCTCGGGAAAACCAGGAATGGGACCAGTGAGCAGGTCTCAGGCAGCTGTACTCTGTCCTCCCCACATAAACTCGTGTCCTCTCCGGTGCTGTGTGACGCACTCACCTTCGTACCTGTCCCTTTACCCTTTCCAGCTCAGGGCCCTCAGAAAGTTGGCCCTGGAAAAGCAAACTCCGCTACCTGCCTTTTGGCACCATTTCTACAGCGCTAGCATTGGGCACGGCAGACAACCTAAATTTCCGCATAAGAGTGACAGAGGTCGGGCTGGAAAAGCAGCGCTGAGTTATCCAGCCTGTTTCTGTGCCTGGCAGCACAGGTCCCCGCAGCCCTGCCTTTGCTCTCAGCTGTGCAGCGCATCCCTGTGTCGCTGGAGACTGCCGTCCCTGCATCTGCACAGGCTTTGTCCCCAGAGACGCAGCCGAAACCTTTCGGGAGGGCTCCACAAAATTACAGCTGGGATGGTGGTGAGAACGTATGTTAGAGTTAAAAGGAAATCAGGATATTCTAGGTGAGGAAAGAGGAGGCAGTTTGCTTGTCTCATTCCTCTGCCGAGTTGTGAGCCCAATAAAAGGGATATATTATTCTCCTACACATCATTGGGCAGGAGAGGAAGTGTGTGACAGCTTCCATATTCCCTGCACGGGCCGGGTAGGGAAGGAGAAGGACGGGAAAATTCTGCTCTCCCACTCGCCGAGGCAGAGCAGCAGAGACGGGGGTACCTAGTCACCTCGCAGTGATCCATTGCACGCGGAGAAATGGGTTGCAGAAGCAGACACGTAATTTGTAGCTGGAGGAGGAAGGACTGTTTGTAACAGAGGGAAGGGAATGGAGAAAGAAGGGAATAAAGGGCAAAATGGAAAAAAATACACCGAGGGAGGCAAAACCTGGAAACGAAAGGGATCTGTGCAAAAAGGCAAGGAAAGAATAAATGGTGAAAGTAATAAATAAAGCAGGTTAATGAAAGAGACTGAAAAAAGACATGGGGAAAGCTTATCAATGTATCACGGTAGGAGAGGAGGGGAGAGCAGAGCAAAGGGTGTGAAGGGAGGAAGAACACGTGTGAAGGTTACGTGGCACCTTCACTCATTTCTGTACCGAGGACGTTGGCTTCCATTAAAATATGTAAAGCAACCAAAGAGGCACACAGGCTGCATGACCTCACGCTCAAGAATAAATGACCCAAAATGGTGAAGTCGGGGTCAGCCCCAACTCCTTTGTGAGAGGAGGCACATTTCACAGCTCTTAAGACAATTGAAATATGAGCAAAAACAATTCATTAACCCAGTGGTGCCTTGATGGGCAGCAGGTAGAGGGGAGAGGAAGATGTACAACATTGATGTATTGCTTCACGGGGCTTCCAGTTTGTTCCAGGATTTCTTGGTACTGCACTAAACCCTGGGGTACGATTAAAAAAACCTCTCTCAACTTTGGGAATTAAAATTACTCTGACTATCATAAAGGATTATACTATCTGTGAACATGTATCACATGCACAAAACCCAATTCATTTATATAAACCCCACAAAAATACATTTTATATAGCTCTGTATGTATATACACACTGAAGCCTCCTAAGAGGTTTGCATGAGACAGACTTTTCCATGAACCCTATGCAGCTAAAATTAGTATGAAAATGGTGGTGTTTCATAAAAGAAAGATATGTGGATGCCCGTAAGTGCCATTTTATTTCTCAGTGAGAGGATAAAGTGTTTTTTCCTACATAATTTTTGATGTAGAGGCTAAATTAGGCCCGAGAAGAGGGACAATACAACTTTAAACATCATTAGTATTCAGTCTACGTAAGCCAACCAACAGCAGTTATGTATTTTTGCAAGTATGCATATAATTTATTGTGGAGAACACAATTTACATGGGTAGTCGATGCCTGTTTTATAGCCTCACAAATAGATGTATGAACTCAAGCATATAATGGCTCAACCAGCAGGCGCAAATACGTTCTAAATCTTCTAAATGTGCTTCACAAAAATGTAACTGAGGAATATAAAACAGATCAATTCTTGCATGTTATATATTGGTTTTTGATTTACAAATCTAATCTGGGAAATTTCTTTAGAAATGAGTGGATTTTTTTTTACTGAACTTCTTCTTTTACAGGATTGTGCCAGTCAAATCCTAGAGGATTCCCTTCTGTATATGACTGGTTTTAGAGGTTTTTTATTATTATTTTAATCTGTGTAGAGAATACAGTATATATTTGTAGCATTTGATTTCATAGCTTCTTGTATGTCCTGGTGCTAATTTCCTAAGGAAACCCTTTTCCGTTATTTACAAGCTCATAATACACAGTGTGTTTTATCTACGTTTGCCCTAATTAGCTTCCCAAAAAGAAAAGGAAAGGGGGAAAAAAAAAAAAAAGAAAAAAACCCAAACACATTACTGTGTGGATTCTTGCACATCCTAGAAAGTTGGCAGTTTCATTTCTAATTCAGGTGCAGGGGGAAGATAAAATCTGGGTGTCTGGAATAAAACACATTTCTAATGGGATGGAACGACAATCCCTTATTACCTCCCACCATTTTTCTCATAGTTTTGCTCCAAGTACAGCAAATCCCTGTGCTATATTTTTTCATAATGTATAGCTTGCTATTACCTCTCAAGAACAATTTTTATAGAGAGGGTGCCCTGTTCAATAGATCTGTAGTGTCTCCAAGGGGGAATTCACACAGGGTTTTATTTATGGTTACACTCAACTATACCATGTTGCCAAGCTTCCCCCTTTGGATTTGTCAAAAAAAATACTCCTTTCTCCACCAAAGCCTCCATATCACATGGGTATTAAGATATAAAGAAAATAATTATTTTGCCCTTTTTAAGACCCTTATGGCACTTGTCTGATATAACATCAAAAGAATAATAATAATTAGAAGAACAAAGTTGGATGTTTGAATATCAGAGAATGAATATTCCAAAACACAGGTTTTGCTTTGAAGCACGGATTATCTAGAATCTCCAGAAAGATGATTGTTGCTGACTGATTGTATGTTTTCTGACTCACATATGAAGCATTTATCTGTCTCCAAAGGTTTCTGGTATCATCTTTGCTGATACCAGAGCACAAACAAATTAATTCTACCATACCCCTCCAACATTCTTCAATTTAGATTCAAATTTTAGCCCTTTCCACATACAGCCCAGTATTTTCTGTCCAATTAATTATAAATTTAAAAAAAAAAATCACTGGAACTTAAAATCAAAAGGAAAAAAATGCTTATCATTGAATAAAATAAACCGCACCTTGTGATGACCTTTCCCTCCAGGATTAATTTCCCTGTGGGGGTGCGTGTCTGAGCGTGTCTGTCTGTCTCATTTTGGGTCCCCATCTCTTGCGTGGGCTCTGGCAGAGGGAGAAGTAGGCAATTAAACTCATTCATTATAAAACACATCTGGGAGCAGAACTGGGGCATTCGGCTCCCAGCGCCGAGCCCTGCTCACCCCAGCTACCTCCAAAGCCCCTGGCACAGCACGGCTGCTGGTCCTTCAGCAAAGGTGAGAACAAAGAGAGCGTTCTGCTCGAGGAATGACTAAGGGCATCACCAACTCTTACTGTCCTAAACTACTTGGAGCGACAGAGCAATGTGGGAGCTCAGAGCCGCAAAATAATTTACGAGTCATACTTGGAGAGGAAAAAAAAAAAGCCATGTCATTTAAGGGCTTGGTAATGCTTTTGTTTGGGTTTTCCAGAAATAAGAGCAAAGCCAGAACCCTTTGCTCTGAATCCCTATGCAAAAAAGCAAAGACAAAAACACCCTGTAAATTTTGCTGTCGTTCTCCCACAAGAGTACATTAAGAATACTTCTTTTTCCACCAGGAAAAGTACCTGATTTTCCAGAAAAGAAATCAGTATTTCTATTTTTTACTGTAAAAAGTCTACAGCTTGCCTATGGAAAGATCAGTGTCCCAAGTAACAAAAGTTCTTGAGGAAAAAGGAAAACACTCTTACGACAACAATGATATTTCATATTAAGATCCTCACGTTTAGTTACCACGAAACAGCAGTGGATTGTCTTTACCATTATAGTAGCTTCCATGA
Organism: Haliaeetus leucocephalus; assembly: GCF_000737465.1. Taxonomy (NCBI): domain Eukaryota; kingdom Metazoa; phylum Chordata; class Aves; order Accipitriformes; family Accipitridae; genus Haliaeetus; species Haliaeetus leucocephalus. Next base: position 7,367,069 of record NW_010972831.1, on the reverse strand, counting down.
CATCTTCTGTTTACTGAAGATGACTGTGGACCTTAAACCGACCCAATTCCTGTGAAAATCCACCTAGCAAAGCCCAAAACACCCATGCTACTTCCCTGATACAGGATCAGGTTTTTAACAGGTCTTTACCTGCCAGGGGAAGCTCAGAGGCAGCAGATCCCCACGATCCCCAGTGTTTTCCCTAGGCTACAGGAGCGATAACCGTGAATTCAGCGGCTGGCCGAAGGAAGGAGCGGGCAGAGCAGAGCTGCTCGTGTCCCATCGGCGTAGTTGTTCACCAGCCACAGGCAAAGCACTGCCAAAGCCCGCAACACCACGCGTGCTCTCGTACACGCGAGGGCTTTTTTTTTTAGAGGAAATGTTCGCAAGAGGCTAAACGGTAGCTCTGCCAATCTTACCGTGAGATAAGTGGTGACACAAGTCTGGCTAACGGCCCTGTATCCCCTCAGCTCCACGCCAAAGGTTTGCCTTTGTCAAGTCAAGGGCAATGGAAAATAACCCTCCTCTAGCAAAATCTTGCACAGCATTGCACATGGCTGGGCTAGACCTAATGACCAGGCTCAACTCTCTGCTCCAGAACAGCAGCAGCAATTAAAGAAAATTTGGCAAATGAAAAAAATTCAAGTCATCCACATCCCTATTTCCCTGATCACTGAGCAGAGTCTACACTGGTGAGAGCAGCCCTGAAGGTCGGAGCCCGTAGAGATTATAGACAGCACGTATTCAGGTTAAAGCATAGCAGTTCTTTCAAGGTGGATATTTATACACCAGGAATTTAGAGGGAGCCCAAACTCACTTCATGTAGGACACGAAAGAATTACCACGACAACTTCGAAGAGAGACATTTAAACAGAAAAATATCAATAGGTCATGGAAACATCCAGGAGAAAAAAACCCCCTCTCTTTGGAAGGTTAAAATGAACAAGATGAAAAAGAACTACCTAGAGACAGTTCCGCTTAAAATAAGAAATGTAAATGTTTCTCTGCCAAAAAATCATCAGTTCACCTGAGGATAATTCTCTAGGGTCAGCCGTTACAGCTAAAGACAGTGCGAGAGCACTCTCCTCTGGAAAACCAGGCTCCTGGAGTGCCTGGGAACTCTTGGGCAGCTCCAGTGACTCAAAGCCCAGCACCAGCACACCCACAGGTTCCCTGTCTCAGGGCATTGGGGGGGTCCTGCAGAGGGGACCCCAGCCCTGCAGAAGCAGCCCCAGCTTCCCCAGTGCTACAGGTTCTCACTTAACCCACTTGGACATCCCGTACCGTCCCAGGGCTGTGGGCAGAAAGGCGTTTAGATGATGATGACCTACGTGACGCAAAGCCTCTCTTGCTGATGCTCTCGTAGCCAATGTCCTTAGTAAGGAGGTTCTGCCTAAACCTTTCATGTTACTGATAATTGTAATTAATAACTACCTTCTAAGAGCCAATATGAACATATTCCCTTTGTTAAATTGTTAGTGCCGTTACAGTCACTGGAGATGGTGATAATCTAGCCCAGGAGTTCTGCAAACGTAGGTTTAGACGTGGGAGTACAACTGGAGTTAAATTTCCAGACCAAGGTACGTGGAGCATCCCCACTTCATTTTAATTGATCCTGCCAAGCAAGATTGATTATCTGCGAAAGGGCATATTAACACTAGAGAAGTAAACAAGGATCTCTGCTAGCAGGAAGCAGACATGCCATAAGTGAGTAGTGACTCTGCTTTTAGAGAGGACAAAATCCTGTGGAAACAGGAAAAAACAGGGAAACTTTCAAAAATCTTTCTGAACAGAAGGCGAGAAGGACAGCTTATGAAGGAGGGCAGCGCTGGTAGGGCTTCAGTACAGCTCCCCGTACAGGCAAAGCCCAACGCGATCCTGGTTTTCACGGTTCAGTCTCCGACAGCGCCCACTTCCCAGCTTCTTCCAGGGTTTATGGGAAGGATCTCGATCGGAGCAGCAGCATGTCTAGGCACCACCAGGATACTCAGGCTTCCACTGCACAGCCCGTGCCAGAGGAGCCCACTGTGTGCACCTGACTCAAGGCCTCTTTTCAAAGCAAGTTTCAAGAAAAAGGTTGCCACGAGCTTTGATGGGCTTGGTAAGTTGGGGCTGAAGCTGCCCAGCTGGAAGTAACAGGTCGGATTTGCACTTCGAGGACCCAGCAGCCCACTGGGCGCTGGGTCTCGGCGTATCTGATGGTCACACTCACTCTCATCTATTTCCTCCTTCCCAACTACAGCTTTACCAAAATGCTAAAACCACAAACGACCCCTATTTGTGGTTGCAAGGAACAAATACTCTCTTTCTCCTTTTAAGGCAGGCTAAAACAATAATAATGTGAACACACACACGCGGGGAGAAAGCGCTGGCTGAAGTCACATCCTGTTCGTTCATTACAGTAACAAATGTGTTCGACAGTAATTATCCAAAGGGGAGAATTCCAAATCTTCTCATCTTGCTCTCTCCTAATTAATTAATAGTTTAAATGTCATCATGATGGGAAGTGCTCATCAGAAGCAGAATCTGCTGCCATGATTTACAACTCTGCCTCCAAAGGCTCTGAAGCAGTGGCACCCCGGGGTTAAATTTAATTCAAAAATGTAAGGCTCTTATTGCACTCCTAACCATTTTTGCACTGAAACTACCCCATTGAGTGAACGGTGTGAAGGGAAGATGCGGGTGAGCACTGCCTTCCCCTGCATTTTTTTTTTTCATCATTAAGTTGGAAACTGAAAGATTAAATTAAAATTAGTCGTTTGTCAACTTGTTACAGATGGCAATTGAGGGACAAGCCTGCTGCGTGGCTGAGCAAAGCTGATCTAAAGAGGGGCCCTTGTACTTAGCAAGTGCCTATGTCAGAGCTTCTAATCGGGCTGGAAAGGGAGCTCAGCACTCCAGCTCGAGAACAATGAGGAAAACGATGCCGTCTGCTTGCAGAGAGTGACGTGGTCCTTGTTCCCAGATAGCTTCCCCCATGCACTAAGCATTTAGCCAATTAGCCAGCACAGCTCTTCTCTCCTAGCAATCCTGGGCTGGAACAATTAGAATTTGCACTTAACGTAGCCTCTCCTGCTTGCAAGAGGTTTGCACGGTGCTAGCAACCGTAAGTGAAGTCGGGAGCTGAAGGCAGCATCAGACCACGGTGTCCAGCAGAAGCCCTCCAAGGCTGACCCCTCGGCTTTCCAGCAACTCTCCAACCTGGGAGCCACCAAAAGCATTTCAGCGTGCAGCAAAACGTGCTCCCACAAAGGAGAGGCAAACGCGAGTTTCCAGACCGCTGGAACCAGAGCAGCTTTGCAAGCCTGCAGCCCCACGCTGGCTTTCAGGCTGTGCAGCCTCTGCGCCAATCACAGAACCTGCAAGAGCAGAGATTCATCCCTCTCGAAGACAGGAGTCCAGGACAAGTAAGACAGATTGAGACTGTCCACCAGTAACCATACAAGAAGTCAAGATGAGCAGCTAATCCTGGCTGCCACACTTTCCAAGTGCTCACATTGGGCAAGACAATGCCTGAGCTTATGATTTCTGCATAGTTTGATACCCACTGAAATTGCCTTTTGGGGGGAATAAGCACACTGAGCATTAAGGGAAAGTCCTCAGAACACTAAGCTGTAAAGTAAAACTAACCACCAAAGTGCCTGGGAACAATTAACACATTCTCCACCCATTAGATTTTTTTTTTTTTTGAAAATATTTTTTTACTTTAACTGAAAAACCTAATAATGTGCTTTTCAGGTTGCAGCGGAGAATTCTGTCCATGTCATTCTAAATGAAACCCTGAATATATTATCACCAAGCATCACATGCCTAATGGCAGAATAGTCTCATGTGGACTCACACGGGGCGGGGGGGGGGGACGGGGACACAACTCTTACGCATTCAGAGAAGCCTATACAGTAATCTGGATTTTCAAGTACCGAGAGGCCAGCTGGGAACTTGATCTTCAGAAGACGCCCACTCCCATGCAGGTATCCAAATAACAACCTGAGTTGCAAAAAAATGCTCAGCACCTTCAGAGTGCCGTTACAACACCCACCAGGTCTTCCAGAGAAGTTAGCACCCTGTGTCCTGCAAAGCTCATTTCAGTTGAGCTACATCTGAGCTGACAGAGCTCAAATTTTCTGCTACAAGAGGACAGGATTCAACACAATGGCAGCGAACTACCTGGGACATATAACTACAGCTCCCAGGCACGTGTCCTTCACCGATGGATCGACTCCATTTGGCTGTATGTCACATCAACCTGCTCGCCTACTCCAAAAAAATGATACCCTTTCCTTCATCTCTCCCACCCTCCTTGCACACACACATGCACGCGTTTCAAATCCATGAGGTAGAAAAAGGGAAATTACAGATCTTTATTTGCTAACTTTGCACATTTTCTCCCTCCCCCCTTTCCATAAAACAACTCTTTTATTCCCAAGAAGGAATGGGGGGTGGGAGCTTGTTATTTTTCTATTTCAGATAAAAGGTTGGCAAAAGAAGAACCCGATTCATGTCATTGTATTTCCTTATTGTCTGCATTAACCTTCCCCATGGTTACTTGTTCTTTGTAATGTTACACTTGTCTTGCTGCAACACATGAATACCCGAGCCAATTTTGTCATGCAAATGAATTCAGTTGGATTGTAAATTGTGTGAAGGAGCATTAGTTTATCAGGAACCCGCCTGCATGCTGCACCCAACTGATTTCTCCTATTCACACCAAGAGTGCAATGTTTTCTAGTTGATCCTGAATGTCCATTCGAAAGCTGTGGGTTTTATTATTATTATTATTATTTGTAAGGACTTTTACATTTGCATTTACTTATTTATTCAGTCAGTCACAAAGCTGTGTTCCTTTTCTAAAGCCTGATTTATATAATCAAAACCCACGGCTATGCCATCAAAAATGAAATATTACTGCAACCCATGTTTGTATGTATTGTAAGCCTGAATGGAAGGCTTGTACCCGTGTTGGTGAGGAACAGATATTATAATCCGTGAAACGCCAGGTAGATATCGTTGTTGGCATTTCGCACTATAAAATGAAAATATTTCCATTGAGGTCGATACCTGTATTTAGAGTGACATTTCTTCAGCCAACCCTGGGGTTATCACCAATCTGGAAAGCCCACTCAGGACAGAGACACAAACACCATATCTACAGAGCAACCTCCTCCCCTCCCGCTGCCAATCATCCCAGGAAAGCCATTGCAAGGAAATTCCTGAGCTTCCCCGAGTTCTCCCCCAAATGCCCGAATCCTCATCTAATTGCACGTCTGCCTCCACCAGCGGTGTCTGCACAATGGAGGGGACCGCTGCCCACCGGCCTCCCTAAGCTCTGGTCCCAATAACTTCACGCTCAGTAGCTGCAACACCCCCACACCGCTACTTAGCCCCAAACCAGTGCAAACGCTCAACCTCCCCTTCGTTTCAACCCCAGGTTTGTCAGAAAGAGCTCGCACAACTTTGCTTTTGAACTGGAGACCAAACCCACGATCTAATTTCAGTGCTGATGACAAAGCTGAAGCCGGGAACGCAGACCAGATATCAACAACCAACTCTTCGGCCTGCCTTGATTTGTAGCGAGACGCAAAATTATCAATAAGTTGGTGGCAACAGCAGAACAACCTCCAAATCAAGTGCAACAGCCTTATTGCTCCTCTTATCTCCCTGAAGACTAGGCACTATTTCACTGCGAAGCTTCAGAAACAAAACCAGAATTCGCATTTCCTCACAATTTTCTTCCAGAATTATATATGGGGTCAATACACTGCTAGGCATCTGCTTGATCGTACCTGGTTAAACAACAAATACCCGGGGCTATCATGCGCCTTGCCTTCCAGGCACAGCTGGAGAAATGGCCGTGGCATCCTCCCTCTCCCCACAGCGCGAGATGTGCTTTTTGTCAGGACCGTACGGACCAGCCCTACGCCCTCACAGAAGAGCAGCGAGACGCACGGTTGGTGTTTCGGCAGGGATGCCGTCGTGCCCGCGGAGCCATTGGGAATTCTGCAATGCCAGAGCACTTCCAAGAGACCCCAGCGAGCTGCTGCCCTGTCCTGACGCGCCACGACTGCCCCGTTTCGAGGGTCGTATCCTGCTGAGCGGTCATCGCGGCAACCGCTCCTCCTGCCCACCAAACCATCCTACAACAATGACAGATTTGTATGAATTTTGCAATATCGTGAGAGCATCGAGTGGGCTCTGACCCACAGAGAACAGCACTTTGTGGTCCATGGCGCAGAGGAAGAGAGAAGCAGTGAGGGCAGCTGCATCCTTTTGGGCACTGCAGCAGCAAATCTAAAATGAATGGGCTGGGGAGACTATACTGGGTTTTGATCTCGGGGGACTGTCCCATCTAATCAGCCTTGAAATACAATGGAAGATCAGCGGGTAGATCCTTGCCCTGCATGTGCCATATGGATAGCAGATTAGGAGCCTCTAGGGCCGCTAATCCAGCACAATCACTAAAAAGGCACTTGGTTTAGTTATTAAAGAAGGGCTTTGGGACCAGGCTCTGGCAGAGCGAGGCATTGTGAGCAAATCTTCGCAGCTTCACCCAGCTTCTGGGCCTCAGTTTCTCCAGCTGCAAAAAATCATCCTCCTCCTCCTCAAAGAGGCATTGGAAACTAATTCCAATTTAGAAAGTACCTGCAAAAGCTCTAGATAATCAGCGTTACAGGTGTACAGAGTGTTTTTTACAAGCTTGCCTAGTAAAAACAACTTAAGGAGTGTGCTTTATCTGCTGTGGACCTGGCTTGAATTTGAACATACTTCTTCCCCCACTGCACTGAAGATAAAAAGATGAAACTGCAGGCAACTGAGGATGAAAAGGGAAAAGAGCAGCACCCAGAAAGAGCAATGGAAAGGAGGCTTTTATCCCTTTGCAGAACAGCAATCTGGAAAAAAATAAATCGAAAGGGCAGAGCAGCAATGCAACGGCAGCAATGAAGACACCACCACCCGCACGGGACGGACTCACGCTGTCCTGTCTCACCCTTTTAGGTTACTCCGACTGCACCGTCTCAGCACAACCCTCCAGGGAAAGCTCTGGCCAGGGTGGGTTTTCCCAAAACAGAAGTCAAAACTCAAACAAAAATGACATTTTTGCTCCAGAGATAGGAGGTGAGGATGAGTCCCTTCCCTGAGCTCCATCGGGGGTGTTACTCAGCAGAAAACGATTGGGTTTGGAGGTTTGTACGTACAATAGAGGTTGGAGCTGATCCACTCCACGGTGTGGTGAGGGCCACGCTGCTTTTTGGAGCAGCCTACCTGCAGACAGATGTGCACGGGGGTACAATCGATAGGAAGGCAGCACTGGTCACTCCACAGTAAGCTCTCTCTGTATTTATTGTCAGTCTTTGGAGTAAATAGGTCTTAAGCTTGTGGCATGTCATTATAACTTTTTCGAAATAATGATGCTGCCTTTATTTTTTTTTGCTATAATTTATGCCCAATGCACTAGCGCCAGTCACTCAATACTGTAGAGTCTGCAGAGGTGGAGATAGCCCTTAATGAGAAGAGGTTTTGCCTTTATCTCCTTTATACTTCAACCATTATCTTCCTCCAGTCTATAACCATGCGGTTACCACTGACAATAATGCTCAGAGGCAACAAATGCTGATGAGTTTTCTATGCAGTCTTCACAATAAGTCTATCAAAACAACCTCGAAAAATTATGAACCCTAGTGACAGACAAATAGAACCAGCTTCAGCACGAATTTACAGCCCAAATGCAACGTTCCTTTTAATTCTTCAGGCTTTTCTTATCTCTGCTGTTCCTCTTCTGGCTAGGAGATAACAGTAATTCTTCTGTATGCTATTTTTTTTTCCAACTGAGTAAGATGTTCCTCGTGTCTTTCTGCTTGCTAAAGATAAAGGGTTAAAGACCAACTTGTGTTGGTCGCTTTGTGTTGGGGGAAAAAAAAAAGTAATCAGTATTCAAGAGATTGTTATCAGAGGTAAAGCGAAGAGAACAGTAATTTTGCCTGCTTCAGTTGGGGGGGGGGTTGGGGGGGTTTTTTTTTTTTTTTTTTTTTTAATGCACATAATGCCTGGAGTGTTGGGGCCAGATAAAAGAATTAGTGGCAGCGCAGGGGGACGGAAGCACAAAGTACACCGGAGAATTAGACTGTCTATCTTTGTCTCTCCCAGCTCATCCAGGCAGCCGGGGCTCGCAGCTCGTAAACAATTTAATCTTTTTGCTACAGTTAAAATACAAAGACAGCAAACCTCCTTCCTTCCAAACGGGGAGGGGGTACGGTTATGGCGGGGCGGGGGGGAGAAAGGAGAGAAAAGGAGGTGGCAATTGTAGAAGGGAGAAATGAAAAAAGGGCTGACACAAACTTTTCTGCCTCAGTTTAACCTCTCGCCTTCCACCATCAGCATAATTTTCCAGCCAGAAATTCAGGAGGATATTTTATCTCACCAGCCAGCCCCACCTCCCATACGTTTTCCCCATCCTCTCTTCTCTCCACCTCCCCCATCCCCAGCTCAAAAGCTTCCCATTGTCGGTGGCTGAGAATTCCTTCGGCTCACAGGTTAAAAAGCTAAACAGATTAACCCATGTAGGGAGAAGGGGAAAAAAAAAATAAAATAAGATATGAGGCTTCTTCCCCCCTCCCTGCAGGAACATGGATTCAGGCTCTGCAACAAAAGTACAACATGGTTGTATCTTGCTCCTCGCCATGCAGGCGAGTCAGGAGGTCCATAGCCTGGGAAGCTGGGAAAATTCACGTACAAGGGGCCAGACGGGAGGGAACGCAGCGCCTGAGCCCAGCTGCTTGCCCACACGGTATGGGATGGGGCTGGTGAAATATCTCCTCCGCGTCCAAGAGAGGAAGGTGGTGGTGGAGACTCTTGGGCACAGTGGGAAGGAGCTTTGACCTTGTCTGGGCCACTGCGCCTGCCATGCCTTTGAGAGTCACCTCTGCTCAGCAAGCATTTTCTGCAGCATCCCGCATTTGGAGGCAGAAAGCACCCGGGTGAAAGAAGTGAACTTAAGGATGGGCTTGGCACCATGCTAGAGGGAGACAGAGGTTTGGAGCTTTCCTAAATCAAGCCTTAAGCTCTGGACACCTAATCAAGATGGACAAAGCAGTCCATAGAGTCCACTGATAACTCCTGCTCTGCAACTACCGCAACAAGCACAACTAAACAAGCAAACGCAGCAAAACAAGGGCCCAGAGGAAGAGGCAAGTAACAGCATGGCAACTTCAGCATCAGATTTCCCTTAAGACCATTGACACAGCACTTCTACTCCTCACTTCCAAACAAAAGCTCCTCTTTGGAGGCTTGATAGTCACTCCATCACCAAAGTGGTCATGTCTTTGGGGTAATAATTGTCGGGGATTAACAAATGAACTAAACAATCACAGGTTGGACTGTGCAGTTGTTCCTCCTGTGTGCCAATCCGTATGTAAAGGCTCCATTTTTGTCTATTGGTCCTTAACCAATCTGCACGTCACCCATCAATATCACTCATACATGAGTGACATTTATAGGATAATAACCCAAAGGCTTAAAAAAAACAGCCCAGGAAAGCATAACTATGTTATGGTGCCTGGGATGAAAATAGCATGGGGCCAGCTTACTCTTTCTGACCGCCCGAATGACATTTTCTCTGCAGGCTCTAACATCCAGCACCACCACATATCAGCCCCTCTAGCAGCCCCTATCCTACTGCATCTGCTGCCTTTGAGACTGCAGCAGAGATGAACTACTTCCAGTACCAAACTACTTTCAGTTTAATTTTTTTGTTTGGCTAAAGACAGATCGTGTACGCAAACAGAAAATCAGAATAAGATAGTAGAAACGTAAGACTTTCTAAGGAAGAAATATTATTCCTGGCTTTAGAGCAAGCTACCGAGAGCTAGTCTCCCATGTCTCCATCCAGAAATTACCAAGGGCTTTAGAAACACTGCTTGAAATAGCCTCATCCACTGCTCCAAGGAGGAGGATTCTGCCTATTTGGTTAAGTACACGAGCAGAGAGCAGAGGAAAGCACGTTTCAGTTAAAAACATTATATTTCAACACTGAGGACCTGTTATCCAACTATTATGTGATATTAATAGCTGCATTAGACTGACTGTTGTCCCCTATATACTGCTGTAAGTTGATTTTAAACACTTCCAAGGAAGTCAAGGGGGGGATTAGGATACGGTGCTCAGGATCTTTGTTTGAGAATCAAGACAGGCATTTAGAGCAGATAACCCAAAAGCCCTGCCTGCTGCTCACCCGCAGGCACCCAAGGCGGGCATCAGTGCCGTCCCAGACTGCCATACCAGGCAGGGATGCCCCAGCAAGCGGGCAATGGGGAGGTTTGTACATCCCTGGATACTAAGACAAGCCAAGTGGGAGCTGCTTCGGCACTGCAGGATGTGGTACCCGGCTGCCCCAGGGTGCTCAGAGAAAGTGCAACCCACCTGGGAGTATCACAGGCTCCCACTGCCAGCTGGAGCAGGATGGACCTACTTCTGGCTCCAGGAGCCAGAAAGCCCTCATAGCTAATTAATACAAGAAAGAGGTGCTGCATATCAAGCCAGAGGTGCATAGAAACCCTTTCACCTTCACGGTGAAAGGAAAGCAAAGTAGACGTTCACACACAGAGTTCTGTCCATGGTCATCACTTCCATGAACATTAATTCAAACGCTTTTTTTCTTGAGCATATTAAGCAGAAAGGGGAAATAGTTAAACGACATTAATATTTTTTAAATTAGGGGACAAGGAGATCCCGTTTAGGAGTCAAAGACTGCTCTCACCCAAGGTTTTGTTTTAGAAAGGAGTGCAGAAGTTAATGAACCTAGAATAACCTTTAATTTTCAGTGTCCCCTCACCGTCTATTCACTCAGCATTCATGGCAGTGGCATTGCTCCTAATGAATGACTTGGTATTCATGTAGCTCTCTCAGTATTACTTATGTGTCTGATCTCTTCTAATGGAAAAACTGATTGTCACTGGGAAGTTATGAGGAAATATTAAAAAGATCTGATCCACAGTGAAAGTTTCTTCACTGTAAATGAAACTGCCAGATAACAAATGCAAATAAATTTGGGGAGCTTATTGGTACTGAAGTTTAGTGCCTTTATAATTTATATCTTTACTGGGGAGCATCTGATCTCCAACTTAAATGGAACCAAAATCATTATGAAAAGAGGAATCACCCTACTTCCCATATCCTTCCACCAGCAATCACAGCCACAGCCTCTCCAAGCCTCATGTTTACATCACAGCTAATTTGTTTTACACCCACACTAAGGTAAAGATTCCTCACTAAACCAAGAAATTTTTTCTTATTTTTAAATTATTTATGCCGTGCTATACATTTATAGAGAAACTGTGCTGCGCATCCATCTCCCCCTCTCCCCTCCTGGGGACCTCTCTTCAGCCGTTCACCACTCAGGCTCCCACAGCACTTGCAGAAGCCGCTGCATGAAGGCAGGTGGTACCGGGTCCCCGCCGTGGGGCAATTCTTGGGAATTTGATATCCATACCCAGCAGGTCATATTCTTCCAGTTTATCACCCTGTTGCATACCCACCTCACTCAGCACCCAAGTCCCTCTGGTCAGAGATGCTCACAGTCCCCTCAGTGTCTGCCACCCCATTTCTACTCTCCCATGGTAGTTTAAAAAGGCACCTGGATCTCCCGACTATCCCGAAGGAGGGTGCGTTAAGGGAAAAAAAAAAAAAAAAAAAAAAAAAAAAAGAGAGAGAGATGCACTGTGCTTCTGCGTTCTGCTTCCATTAAAGCAGTCATAGAGGAGGCCTCCTGGATTCGCCTGCACAGACCAACACACACCTGGCAAACAACAAGGGGCCTGGCACATGGAATAATTTTCACTGTTAACAGTTGTATAAACCAGGAAGAGGAAAATAATTCACAGCTTCCATCCAGAGAACACCTAGGCAAACCAAGCTATATAAACCCTCTGAAATCTTTCCTTATGATTTGTATATTTGAGCAGGCTTTGGTATTAAGTCTGAACTGATTGGGAAGATCAGTTCAGAGGCATCACACCAGAATACCAACAGGAGCTGCTATTCAGCTCCGCTCCCCTCCTTCCTTCTCCCTTTGTAAAATTCCCCTAGAGGAAGCAAGTATCTCCTCTCCTTGCAAGCACTTTACAGCAGCCTTTCTTTGGGATAATAACGCTAATGAAAAATGCATGCGAATGATTAGTTCTAGCAAAAACAAATTTCCTTCCCAGAAAAGCTTTGAGTTAATACCACGCTCGGAGCCCCACGTCAGCCTGAGTCCCAGCACAGACCATGCTGCTGCTCCCCACCCCGGCTGTGCCTCTCCCTCCAGCACCCGGCCAGCTCTCCTTCACAAAGACACCGCCGGCCCGAGGGGACTCGCGTGTTGTTCGCTAAAAGGGGTGAAAGCCCATTGTATTTAGCTTTTTTAGCACAGCCAAACTTCTTGGAAGAAGCCATAGTTTAATGCCTTCTGAGAATTATGTTTTAATTTTGCCGCTGTCTTCCCAGGCAAATTATTCATCAGCTCAGTGTATCGGTCCCCTTATCCAACACCAGATACGCGAGACTGTTACAAAGCTCATCTGCTTTTAGTTCTTCAAAATACGCTCCTCCCTACTCCAGCTTGTTGTCACCTACAACGTGCTCAGCAGCCAGAGGCTCAGCTGGTTTTTCACTCGTCAGCAGTCCCACGATGGACCAAAGCTCTCCGAAAGCAGAAGCACGAGATGGCAGTGCCGGCAGCACATGCCGCGTCCCTCCGGCTGACCCAGGACAGGCAGCCAGCTCACCATCCTCCCCTGCTTCTGCAGTCAAGTCTTGGGCTTCCCCATTTTTTAAACAGATTTCTTTAGTCCTCGCTAACACTTTCTTCCCCAAGTCCTTTTCCATCCCCACCCTAATGGACAACTGCTAAGCATGGTATTTTGTATAAGAATCTACAGAAAACTTCTGAAAAAGCAATTTTTAAGTAACAGAAAGGCAGTGCTGTGCCAGAAACCTGACCCTGCTCCGCTCCTGTGGAAGGGTCAGAGCAACCCACAGGCAACGCTCCACTACCATGCCAGCCTACACCCAGGAGTTACTTAGAAATGCATTTACGCATCTGAGAAAACCAGGAGCGGCTTTGCTCACCGAATTTCCACAAACAAGTTTATTGGATTAATTGAAAGTCACTCTTAGTTAATTATTTGCCCAGATTCCATTGGAGCCAAAGCTACATCTTCCGGTTTAATTCAAGATCGCCAGGCATGGGTGGTAATTATATCGGGGTTGGTTTGGCCAACGCCAGACATTGTTTTTCTTCATGCACCTGCAAATTGCTTGGCAATGACTGCTGCGATCCAACCGTTTTGGCTGGAAAGCCTTCCAGATGTTTTAATGTTTCCACGTACAGTGTCCCAGCACCAAGCCACACGTGGCTGGGATGGCCAAAAACTGAAGCCTTCCAAACCCTGAGTTTCGTGCTCTCGGACAACCCTGCACTGCTGTATCCCACTAATGTGGGCAAGCCCCGTGGGTGCGGGTCAATATTTTGATTACGGCGATGGTGGCTGCACCCTCCCTCATCCGACCGATGGGACCTTCTCTCCCGCAGGAACGGCCGCCGTCACTCGAGCCTTGGCCAGGATGTTCATACACACCTTGCCTTAATCCGAATCAACGGGAGATAGCCAAGGAAGAGGAGAGCCCGTCAGCTCTGTCTGGCACCTCTGGACACACTCACGTGTGAAATGTCGCAAAGCACCTCTCAGCAGACCTGGCCGCCCATCCGCAGGCGGGTGCGCGGTTGGTTTCAGCTTTGTTCTGGGGCTGCCAGATGGGGTGGGATGGGGGTCAGCCCTGGCAGCAGGATACAGAGCTGCTTTACTCACTCCAGCGTGAAAAATGTCACCCTCCTCGGGGTTGGGGTTGGGGTTTTTTTTTTTTTCTTCTTTCCTTCCCCCCCCGCTCCTTCTCCACACAGCTGTTAATGAGACAGTTTGCTGGAGCCAGACAAATGCAGACAGGCAGCGCTCGGCTGCTGCCCGGGGGCCAGGCGCTGGGAGCGGGCAAACAGGGCAATGTGGCACTTTTGGTGTAAACATGTGGCATGTTGGCGTGCCAAAAGCTTGGTTGGTGGCCTCTATTTGTTTTTCAAAGAGCTTGTCAGGTTCATTTACACACGTCACCGCCTGCATGTGCTTGAAGAGAGAAGGGGAAACGCATTCTTTGTCTGCCCGGTCCCCCACGAGCCCTGCAGCCGCATTGCCCTGGGACCGAGGGGCTGCTGGAGCTGCAAGCACGAAAATGCATCCTCCCGGCTCACCCCACGCTCCAGCTCTGGGAGCAAAGGCCAGCAGAAAACGTCTCTGCACAGCTCAGTGAGATCCTCAAACCACCGTCCTCTTCCACCGCTTCAGCTTTTAAGCCATGTAAATGTCAAGTCCTGCCCTGTCATACATCTTGTCCTGCTTTTGCTAAAACTGAGCTTTTGTTCTGGGGTCTAGGGAAGGCAGACCTGGCTACTGAGCCCAGTCCTGCACAGAGAGGCTGCTCAAAGCCTCGTGCCTATCTAAATGCCTGTATTTTGAGCACGAGCGAGGTTTCTTCTCGATTCCTATGCAAAATTTAGATCTTCCGTGGTAGGAAGAAAACAAAAATTAAAGTTTTGATTCTTTTCCAAGATGCTTTCTGAGTTTTACAAGGAAACTGGTACTGGAATTGCGATCGCCTGTCAAAATTGCTACCAGGAGATACATGGCTTTTAACCAGCTCTGAAATGCTACTTGAGTGAAGTGGAACAGAATTGAACCAAAAGGGGTTTACCTCCCCAATGTTAAGTGCATATTGAAGATTTAAGTAGCAATTAAGGTTGCTGTAGAAGATGGCAAAACAGCATGTTTATTTTCCAAAGACAAGAAAAAAAGAAAGAAAAAGGAAAAAGGGAAAAAAACCCCAGCAATTAGGAGAATAGACTGGGGGGAAAATATTAAATGGATGTTTCTGCACAAAAAAAACCCAGGCTGACAACATTTCTGCTTTGTAAGGGGGAAATTACTGTAACGCACTGTTTACATAGCAGAAATCAGGGGAAATTATGCTGTCACACTGACATCTGTAGGAGAAGGACAATTTTAAAATTACACTGTTCAACACCTTTAATGATTTGTAACACAAGAGGTGTGGCTACTCCTATTAAATGTGTTGCCAAATCAATAAAAGGCATAATTGGAGTTGTTAGAGCAAATTATAGCACCACCGTTATGTTGCAATACAATGTTCCCTTGTAAACTGCTATTACGGGTAAAGCTGTATTTCTCTCTTATTTGGCTGTTTTGTAATGAGTTGGCATTTTGCTCCATAATAGTTCCACTTTCTTTTATGGAGCTTTCACTTTTACTTTCCTCTTTTGTGCAGCCTATAATTTCCCTTCCCTTCCCTACCTCTCTGCCCGTTGACAACTGGTCTATACACCTTTGAAAACAGCCCTGAGGTTATAAACTATATTATTTAACATTATTTGTAATCTTTTTCAATTGGAAGTCAAGGGGGGAGGCACAACATTCGCACATTTAGAATCCGAGAGGCCTTTAGGCTGGGCCTTCACCTTCCCTAGAGGGAACGGAGCTGCAGCGGGGCAGGAGAGACAGAAGACGTTGCATAAACTCTTCAAGGGTCTTGCTACTGGCATTTCAAATGAAGGATTTGGGCTTATCTATCTAGAGCACAAGGAGTGGCTGTGAAAGCGCTGGCAAGGCTGCGTATTAGTTGTAAATCACAAAATGTGCCCCGCGTGCTAAAGTTACCAAGGTCTCGGTTACTGCCTTGGGTCACAGTGCCCAGAAAGGGGACCGCTGCTTTGCTCCTAGGAACGGGGGGCTATTTGTGCCTCTAGTAAGAAATAAGGCTAATAAACATCAGCTCCTATACACATTCATCCCCTGTCCCATGGCTTTCCTGGGATACAGAGGCAAACGTCCAAACTGCAAGGTTACTGCCTTGATTCTCAGGTGCTCCCATAGGCTGCTGGACTCCCTTGCACCTATTTAGTTCAAGGGAATGCAAGAGATTTGCCATTGTCCAACAAAAGTATCTCTTCAGTTCACAATAATAAAAAAAAAAAAGAAAGAAAGAAAAGAGTGAGAGAAGGGAGAAGAGAAAGGAGAATTGATCCTGATACAGGCTTAACCCAGTACAGTACAAGCCCTACCCCATTTAACAGAAAATCCTAGGGACGGTTGGTTGTATTCTGAATACCTACAGTCCCAGATCTACTGAAGAGTACTGCTCAGACTCCACTGCAGAGGAAGGAGCCGAGCCAGCTTGACCTTCCTCTCCTCGTTGAGAAAAGGTAATAGCCAATATTCAGCCTCCTTTGCTAGAATAAGTCATCTGTGTCTTCTTTTGCCACTAAAACAATGTAAAACTTCATTAGCATAAGCCATGGACAAGCTTGGGTCATGGGACAGAGCAAGCTCTGGGCAGGCAAATCTCTCCAACGGTCCCAGAAGCCAGTTTTTAAAGGGAAGTTGTTAAATAAGAATAGTTTTAAAATAAATCCTTGCAAGGACTGGGCTATAACATTGGGTTTCCCTGGTATCCTGCAGGAGCCATCTCCTAACCTCTGAACCCGGCATGTCAGCAGCATCAGGGCTATTCTTGGCACGAGCGCTGCCAGCCTCGGCTCGCACGTTCGCAGTGCGCAGCAGCTGTCCCCTCGCCAGCATCCACGCAGCGGGGCTCTGCTAACTGCTGGGATCTGATTTTCACGGCAGGCACAGTGTGACAGATAGGGGTGTGTGCAGCTGCTATTGTTAAACTTATTTCTGAAGTTATTTTTAGAAACGTGAAACGAAGTCACAAAACCAGCTGCAATTAAACGCAGATGACCAGCAGAAGTGGAGAGGAGGGGGTTGGCGAGCTATGCCATTATCAGAGTATTTGTGATCTGCAAACAAAACTGGGTAAAAATAATTGCATTGCTATTAAATAACATAGAGATGTTTGGAAATTAAATAGTCTCACCGTGCTGGCAATCATGAGAAACAAAAGCTGGAGTTTGTCCTTTGACTTGCGTCAGAGAAGAGCTTTAGCATTAGCACACACCTCAAGGCCTCTCACATGGAGATGCTGCTCAGGTGGAAACCCTACATGCAAAGCTTGTGCAATATAAGATTTATTTACCCTTGTTTTATTAATTGATTTCCAGGACGAGCAATAAATCTATTCCTTTGGCTTTATATAAAAGTTTTCTTTGAGACCTGTATCAGCTTGCACTCAGATCCTGTCCTCTCTCAGCCAGGAGCAGTTGTTCACATCAGACAGGGAAACTGAGGCAAAGGGAGCCTCAGGAGCAATTTTCCTCACACATTCTTGGGTGAAGACAGAGGAGCAATTATTGAAGAAGATGTCTACAGAGGACTACAACAGCCTAATGGAGAAAGTTCTTGGGTATTAGAGCCTGTCTGTGCAGCTCCAGGACCCCCGGTCCCACGTCCTCACCCAGCCCACCTCCCAGAGAGCACGGCTTTCTGACAGCATCAGAGAGGGAAAAAATGTTGCAGCTTGTCTCACAAAACTAAAGTCATAATTCCCCCAAGAACGCGTCCAAGCTGAACGCGTAGCCGAATCGCAGGGTGGCACTGGCAGAAGAGGATGAGCAATTCAACCCCATGTCGGGTAAGGAGGAAGCCAACACACACGCGTTTGCCTCTAGTGCAAACCCCCTCAAACCCACCCAAAGGGATACAAAGGGGGCAGCGGGGAAGAGGAGCAGATCCGCGTTCACATATTCCCTGCTAGGTGAGATACAAACACAAGCCACCACTTAGAGAAGTGGCAAATGGAAACATGCATTTTTTTTTTCCAGCAGCTGGGGTTTTGTTTCAAGTTAAAGCCCTCCTCCTAGATTCATATGCAGAAAGGTGGGAGGGGGGACAGCCAAAAAAAGTGAGGCTCACATTTCATATCGGCACACATGTTCATTTCTCTGGGCTTATCAGGCATAAGAATGCATTGCTCGTAGCCCAAATGTAAAGCAGTTAATAAACAGGCTGTTAATGTGTCAGTAGACAGCAGTAGACAAGGCACACTGTCTTAGGCTCCCCCCACCTCCTCATAATCCTAATTGCATCAAATCTAATCATTTTTATGGGATAAAAAGATTTCCATAGATGACAAAGGGTTACATTCTCAGCCCTGTTGATCCATCTAGTAAAATTAGATAAGAAATAGATTTCTAGGCAATGCATTAAAGACGATTGGGGGGGAGGTAAAAAGAGAAAGGGGAGATCGTTTACTGCAATTCTATGTCTCACTCTTTGGTTCAAGAAAGAAAATGTAAATGTGATGTTCGTTTGGCCACAGGCAGCTGCTTCTATCAGCCACTGCAAACTGCAGCAGGACAAAGGGGTAACTCTGGTAAAAGGAAAGGTTAATAGCAAAGCAGGAGAAGGGGGGGACGCTCATCGGCATGTACAGCACGTCGCAGCCTCGACACTCGGTGATGGGTTCGAACTGGGAACTGACATGAGATATAGAAGTGCTCACTGAAAATAATTCAGAGTGACGGCCGCATTGGCCTGAAAATGGAGAAGGGCTGAATCACCAAGCACTTGGCGAATATGCAGGAGCAGGGTTGCCAACTGCTCCTGATTATTTTCAGTAATAGTCTGGATTTTACTGACCACTCCTCTTCTCCCCTCACCTACCTGCCCCCAGCATCTCTCAGAAGTTGCAGATTTAGTGCACTGGTGGAGGCAACATTGCCGTCTGCTTCTACTTTAACAAGAAACACGCACAAATCCTTGCGACTTCTGCGATGACATAACTGAGTAATAATATAGAGAACGCTAATAAAGAAAAAAATTAAAACCGCACTCAGCCTCCATCTCTAATATTCATTTTACCAACAAATACCCTCTCAGAGTCAAACTGCACTACTCATGCTGAAAATGAAACATATGAAAGAATCAAGGCCTAGTATATTGCATATATGTACAATCACACAGCTATTCGTACAGTGACATACAGACACATTAAAGGAAGCTCCATGTGCACTGTACAATACATACATGTATATTATGCCAGAAAAATATTCTTCTTGAGCACGTAAAATATAACAATTCATATAGACACCCACACACTGACATTCAGGTATCTAGCATCTTAGGGTGCTGTGAAAGAGCGTAACCACCACCACACAGCTGAGTCTGCTCTGCAACAAAATGCAAATTCTGAACAGTTTGAAAAGCTCTGTATTGTATCAATTAGAATTTCAAATTATGGTCTTCCAGGTTTATATACAGATACCTTTAGTTAGAGGCATGTATCTCACCTCCCTCCCCAGGAAGGACAGAGAGCAAGCTGTCTCAGGTGGGATGCCGGGGTCCTTCTGGGAGGGCAGCACACGCGGTGGCAGGTCACAGCCATGTCCCTGCCACGCTCAATAGCTCAGCTTGCCCCGACCAACTCCCTGTGTAACTTATTCCAAGAGAACAAGAGGGTCCCTGTATCATAGCAGGTTTCTTTCAGGTATTAACAACTGAAAAAGTCTCACTGGGCGCCTTGTGGGTTTTGTTTGTTTTTAAATCTGGCATGAATACATTTGGAACAACAAAAAAGAGGTTAAAAATATGCTAAAGCAAAAATAGATCCTTCATCCGCAGTTCGTCTGGATGGTTGGCACTCACCCTGAAACACGAGTTATTGGAAGATTCAGAAGCTCTAAAAATCAGCATCCAAAGGAAAAAAGACAACAATGGAGACAATCTCCTGCGAGGCACATATTCATATGACCACCAGCACCATTCCCCCTCCAGCATGACCCTCTCCTCTTAGTCTTAGTGGATCTTTTGCCGGCATACTGCTGCAATAGCAGTACAAGCCAGAGCTAAGGCAGCTTTTGGACCATCACCTGAACATACCACAATACAGTGCTTCTGCAGAGAGGCAACCTGTCATGCGGTGATGCCAAAGAAAGATTCTTCTTCTAACACTGAAGATTATTTGGAAAAGGAAAGCAGTGCTAGCCTGTGAGCCAGACCACGAAGAGACCAGAGCATCCTCCCTAAAGCACGTTTCTCTCTAGCTCACACCCCTCCGCAGAGCCCCCCGATTTCACGTGCACTGGACAGAGGGGAGTACTGCTTGGATCCCAGAACCGAGCTGTCCTCCTCCTCGCATGCGCTGAGCCCCTGCGGGTGCCTGCCCTGCAGCGAGTGCTGCCTCCCTTCCCAAAGACTCAGCATCACCCACCTGAGCTGCTCCTCTGGGTTAAAAAAAACCAGACCATCAGATACCAAGCCGGTAGGGTGAACACCTCAAAGGTACCCAAGGATCAGTCCCACTAAAGCCAGCCTGCTCCTCGCCCAGGATAAAGCCAGCCACCTCGCTAGCCACGTTGAGCACATAGGAATACTCCCAGACGGAGCAGCAAGCATTTAACAGCGTGGTGCAAGTAGGCTTGCACCAGCACTGCTGGCTTATTTTGCTGTTCAAGAAGAAGTTATTAACCAAAAAACCTGCAGAGGTGCCTTGAAGAGCATGGAGTTACTGATTCTAAAACTGTAAGTGGCAAGGAAGGAACTTCCGAGCAAACTTCAAGTTGGCATTGCAAGGCAGCATGGCTGAAAAGCACAGCCAGAAGCTCAAAGAGAAGAATGTGCTTGTGGTTGAAGCGTGGGACACAGGGTCCCTTCCCCAGCTTCTTTAGGCAGGTCACTTCTCTGGGGCCTCCGCAGTGCCCTCGGGAAAACGGGGCAAACTCGCAGAACCCAGAAACAAGGTGTCTGTGTAAACTGACTGCATTTCACAGCTCTTGAGACAGGTCCAAGAGCGTGAAGGCAGGCCTGGAGCCATGGGCTCTGCTGGGGATGAGGTGAAGGTCCCTGGGAGGTCAGGCACAGCTATGGTACCCAGAGTGGTTCCAGCCCCTGCAGTTGAGCTGTACTGTGTGTGGAATAGTGTGTGCTCAGTACCAACATCCTCTCCCTCTTCGCAGGCTCACTCTTCAAAAACTTATTTTCTCCTCAACACAACCTACTGCAGGATTTGGGGTGCAGTTAATACAGTACCTGCCATGCTCAGCTTTTCCTTCCCTCCTTTGTCATTTTAAAGCTGCCATTGTGAGGGCCCTTCTGAAATTATGTAAAGCCCTGCTGGTTAGATGAGGGCAACCTGTATTTATAACACCCGTGTTGAAACACATACTAATTCCACATAAATCTATGGCAAGTTAATCATGCCTGCATTTCCAATCCAGTTTTATGAGGTCAGAACTATTGGTCCAGCACTCCTCCCGCGGCAGAGGCAGCGATGGCTGTCGACCGCTTCAGGGCAGCCAGGCTGTGCACACCCGAGACCTGCACCCTCTGCTCCGGCACCGACGAACCACGTCCCCGTGGGCTGTCCCGAGAGGGTTCCCCTTGCCAGGGGCTTTGGTCTGACTCCCCCGAACTCATCCTGCAACGTCAGATACCAACAGAAGTCAGAAGGGATTTGCTCTCTGTCCACCTGCTATTTCAGCTGATCTGGTTTTCGCTGTTGCTGTTGTGTAATCTACAGAAAGACACCAAGCTGTGAGTCGTTACAGCTGTCAGAATGACCCCATTTTGTTCTCAAAGCATCTTACTGTTTTATTAAGTTTCAAAGCAATTAGTATGCCCTGTACCTGGTTTAATGATTAAGGGAGATCGGAAAAGGTGGCACAGACACCCGAGGCAAACCATGTGGAAGTCATCACCAGAGCCTAAAACCAACACATCAAGCAGCGTATCACCACGGAAGAACATTTTATACCCAGACCTCCTTAAGACCTTCTCCAACCCTTGCCAGGAGCTTTACTAATACCTATGCAACACCTAAACCTGGTGTTAAAGCTGGTTAATATATAGCCCCCTTCCATCATGAGAAACAGTAGATGCCACAACATCTGGGGTCTCCCATTGAGTTGCTATACAAACTCCAGAAGAAGCTGCTGTCAGACTGCCTCAGTTTTCCTTCGCTGTACTGAGAGCATATACACTCTCGCTCAGATCCTAGTGTTGCTGCACTGTCGACCTCGCCACGGCAGCGGCATAAACCTTTGTTTGAAGAACCAAAGACAATTTGGATCCCAGCTCAGGATGGTTTTGGCACGGACGGACAGAGAACAAGTAGATTTCATGCCAGATGGAATCGCTGGAAGGAAACAATATCCGGTGGCAAAGAAAGTGACCAAGATCAGTGACACGTCCTGTCACTTCCCATTTCTGCACTTGCCTGAAATTTCCAAAGATTTGGGGAACAAAAAACAAGCTTTGATGTTTCAGTTGCTCTTCCCTATGGATGTAGTTACTGAAGTAGAATAAGGAAAGGTAATTTGGCTACAGTCACGCTCCCAGTCCATTTCAGGGTTTTAGCACTGACATTAGCCCATAAATAGGGAAGACATCATTTTGTGAAATAAATTTTTTAAACTGTTCTGTTTATACTAGACTTAGTAAAACATGTAAGGTCTTCCCACAGTAAGCTTTTGGAGGTCTATGAATAGACAGTCACCTTAAGACAATTAAGGGAGGGACTACTGGTAATTTGAAGATGCAGCTTTTTATTTATTTTACCTTTATTTTCTAGATTACATTATTTTGCAATAAAGCACAATTAGCTAAACACATTTCTTAGTTGCTAAATAAACCAGTCAGCAAAAGCAACTCTAAAATGCTCATAAGTTCTTCCAGTGCGCACAGAGAGCTGAAGGTGCTGGGCCTCCACATTGCCTGGAATTCTGTGCTTGGATATTTAGCTACAGAATAGGCTTATCAGCTTGCTAATAACCATCTGCTTAGACCTCAGTTCTCCATCCCATTCAGCCTACACTTCCACAAGCTCAAATTAAAAATATTGACAGAAACAATTTCCGCCAGGCAAGAAAGTTCAAGCTGTTACTGTACTTTTTTGTGCGTTTCTGTTGAAGTTTCTACGTGCACCCTGTATTACCTGCCAGCTGCTATTCTATTTATTTTACATTTCTGAAATGTAAAATATTAACATGAAAAAATGTAATACAGAATGTAATTTCTCCTGCAAAATGCAGAAGAAAGCAAGCTGGGGAGCATAGTGAACTGTGGTTATTAGAGCAGCAGCCCTCCCCAGGCAGCACTGTACCTGTCAGAGGAGTGGACCCAGACAGATGCCAGTCAAGAATGGCTTTGGGACATAGCTGGGAGACCCGAGGAAACTGTGCAATATGTCTAAGCTTTATATGCAGATATCAAACAAGAAGGGCTGACAGCTCCTTTGCGGTATGTACTGACTGTGCCTATATTAGTATCCAGTCCAAGAGACTTTCCTGCAACTTCAGAGCACTTTGGGTCATGGGCTCCTGCCACTGATTTTTCATACCCTTCATTTCACATCATTTCTACTCTCCATTCTCCAATACACATAGCTTATGCTGCAAAGCAAAACCCATTTATGAGACCTTTTACCTTAGAATTCAAGCTCTTCCATATCTTGGTAAGAACTTGGATACATGACTTTTCATGCAGGCCCATTTTTACTTCAGCAGCCCATTGGAGAAGACTGTTACTATAATCTACTCTTGAACCAAAACCTTGCTTTGGAGGCTGCAGGCCTCTACAAAAGGGTCCGAAATAAATCCACACAGGCAAAATAAATCCCTATCTTGATGTGTTGTGGTTTAACCCCAGACAGCAACTAAGCACCATCCAGCCACTCGCTCAGTCTCCCCCAGTGGGATGGGGAAGAGAATCAGAAGGGTAAAAGTAAGAAAACCGTTGGGCTGAGATAAAGACAGTTTAATAGATAAAGCAAAAGCCGTGCATGCAAGCAAAGCAAACCAAGGAATTAATTTGCTACTTCCCATCAGCAGGCAGGTGTTCAGCCATCTCCAGGAAAGCAGGGCTCCATCACACCTAACAGCGACCTGGGATGACAAATGCCATTGCTCCAAACATCCCCCCCCCCCACCCCTTCCTTCTTCCTTCCCTAGCTTTAGATGCTGAGCATGACGTTGTATGGTCTGGAATATCCCTGCGGTCAGTTGGGGTCATCTGTCCTGGCTGTGTCCCCTCCCGACTTCTTGTGTACCTGCTCGCTGGCAAAGCATGGGAAACTGAAAAATCCTTAACTTAAGATAAGCACTACTTAACAACAGCTAGGAACATCAGTGTGTTATCAACATTGTTCCCATACTCAATCCAAAACACAACACTATACCAGCTACTACGAAGAAAAGTGACTCTATCCCAGCCAAAACGAGGACTTGATGACACAGGGAAAAGCTGATGCAGTGGATACAACTGGCAAGCATCTCTTCTTTCTGGGACCCCACAGCAGGTTTTATTATTGGGGTCTAGTGCAGCTCTGATACCTAGTTTGTTGTTAGGGGTGTGTGTGTTTTGTTATTTTGTTTTTTTTAAAAAAAAAAAAACAACAACAAAACAAAACCAAAAAACTAACCCTCTACTAAAATTACTTCTTATACCTGCTAGAACTTCGCCCTGCAGTCTCAGGTCTAACAACACAATGACCAAGCAAGCATTTATTATAGTTAAGCTATGACACCAGGCTGCAGTTGCAAGCTATGTGGAACCTACCCAATGTTAATGTGAATGTATGTATTGGGGAAAAGGGATTGCAATGGATCCGGTACCCAGCTGTTAAATATTAACCACTTCATCTTTGTCCTGGGATACAAAACAGGCCTTAATCCTCAGTGCAGCCCACAGAAGAGGTTTGCAGCATTCCGTTCTAACCCTTGCACTTCTGCTTGGCTTCGCGCCTGTGCAAGTGCAAGCTGTAAGTGACCCTTCTTCAGATGGAGCGATTATCCTCTGCCGATCGCATTCACCACTAGGCAGTAAAGTGCATCTACTGGAGATACTCTTTGTAGGTCAGGGAAGAGCAAACTCAGATGTGATTTATGGGAGCAAAGAGTTCATCTGAAATTAAGAAACACTCAAAGCGTTTTCCTTTAAATGGCCTGCATATCAAGGAGCCTGCAACATGCTTTAAAACGAGCAGGATCAAACTCCCAGACTGAAGTCTCACGTCCATTCCCCATGTTCTCCGCTCTTGGACATGAACCTAAGGCCAAAAACACTGGCTTGCAGGTGGCAACAGCTTCCCTGCATTCAGACCAAGCTGTTACTGTAAATGCACCTCTCATGCAGCACTTCTTCACCATCAAGGCAGGAAAACCTGCAGCACCCCCGTGTATCTCAGTTGCTATTACTTGCAGTACGCTGCCTTGACTTCCCAGAGGCCCTCTTTATTCGCCAGATGCAGGGGGTGGTCTGGGTGTCTCCATCCCTGTCCCTGTCCTCCCCCCTGGCCATACATGTTTATCCCCATAGCACCTGGGTGTACTCCTTACCAAGCCAAGGCAGGGGAAGGTGACCCCCTTGTTTACTAGATTGCTCTGAGACTGCAGAACAAGCTCAATTTCATCCTGGATGACAAACACCACACCAAGCTCTTTAAAAAAAAAAAACAAAACAAAACAACCACCGCCAAACAAAACAACCACCGCCAAACAAAAAACCCCAACCTTGACCCACAATTTCTGCAAAATCTATTAGTTTGCATTTTTCTGCTTCCACTTCCACAGATCCAGATGTCCTCTTAAAAATAAAAAAAAGAGAAAAACCACCAAAACACCCAAAAAACAAAAGCACACACTAATCCTTCATGTTCCTGTCCAGCAAAACCAGGCTGAATTCAAACATTTGGGGAGTCCCCTTACTGCCAGTCAAGCAGCTGAGGCTGAACTCATAGCGGAGCTGTTTCCTGAATTGCAGCTGTGCTGAGTGCTACTAAAAAGCAGCAGGAGCAACTTTTCTGGCTGCCATCATCACCTTCGTGTCAGTGCAACCAGTGAAGTGGCCTCCCAAGAGCTTGGCTTCCTACCCTGAACCTCCTCTGGGGTGCACTGGCCCCAGATGCCATGTGGGACCCAGCTGCCCCTTGCACCCCCAGGGTCTGCGAGGAGTGAGGGGGGATGCAGGACAAGCTTGGTTTCTCAAGAACACAGCATAACCAAATCCTACTTGTTCAGGATTGTTTGGAGCATTAAAATAAGGAAAACAGAAAGAACAAAGCTGTAGCAATTACACTCAGTAGGACATACTTTACTCAATTCAAATGTAGTGGGAGCATCACTGAACCACTGGGTAAATGCACACGTGAACGCTCCTTTGCTCTATACATTCTTCATTCAAATGAATATTGAATGCCCAAAAGATACTTTTAAACCAAATAGATACAACACTAAGATTATTTTTATTAGCCAAAATAAAAAACCCACTTTATTGTATATACAACTACCTCAGCCTGACAGGGTAGATGCCAAAGCTACACAAACCCTCCTGCCCAGTCGCAGCAGACTTTGCTATAGAATTTCTAAAAGATTTAAATTCTTCCAAATTTCTTTAGCTTTTCCACCTTGATTTAGATAGGATTTTTTTTTCTTTTTTAAATATCTTCCCTGAGATCATTTACAAGCCTTTTAAAGGAAAATTAAGCCCCTATTACCTCTCGGATCAATACCTGATACAGCCAGCCGTTAGAGCAGGGCTGCCCCAGACCAGTACCTTTCCTAACAGGGAGGGAGGGAGGGAAGGAGAGAAGGGGGGCAGGAAGAAGTATTTGTCCTCACAGCACTTCAGGTCCTCGCAGGGACAGTCCTGCCACTGGAGCCCAAGACCGCCCTCTGGACAGAGGCAAAAATCAAGCAAAGCAGGAGCAGGATCCCACAACAGTCAGTTCACTCCTGCACATCCAGCTCAGATTTCACTAGTGCCTTTTGCTTTACAACCCCCCTGAGCAGCCAAGCTTTCCTCCTACTTTTTTTTGCCTAGATATATCTATTTTCAGTGAGGATGGATGATCTATTTTGAGTTTAGTTATTGCATGTGGGATTTCTCATTGTTGTTGTCTCTTCGACAGACTTTCCCCTCGCAGACTTTTGTCCCCTTTTCTGCAGAGAAGCCCCTGGAGAAGGAGCATCCCAAGAAGGCTGCAAGCATCTCTCGTTTGCATAATCAGCCTATCTGCCATTGAGTGGGCTGGGAAGCAGGAGGGGGATGTAGTAACAGACTTGCCATTATCTCTGCTCTTTTTGCACCTTCTTTTCAGTCTCTCTCTCTCTTTTTCCCCTTACCAGCTTTGCTCCCGTCTATGAAAAATCAGCAAATAAAAAGTTACATTAACCCCACCCTGACCTCTCCGACATAATACACTGTGGGCTGATGGGCTGCCTTTGGAGCTTCGTTGAAAAGCTGTCATTCTTCGGCACCCCAAGTACAGCCTAGGGAGCATTTACTGGATAATTAATATATTAAATGCATGAAAAATAGTTACACAGGCCCCCCCCGCCAGATCCTTCCCACACACACACATATACTGCCATCTTTTTCAGGGAATGAAGGGATGCAAAAAAGAAAGGGGAAAGATAGATACAGCATGCGCACCATCAATATAAAAGCATCCCCTGAATAGCCATCATAAAAACTGTTCATAATTTTATAGCTTCATTCGTGCTGGAGCACCATAAAGGCAGGCCATATTTTTTACACTCAGGATGCCTCATAAAAAAAAAAAAAAAAGAAAGAAAAAAGGAAGGAAGGAAAGTTGGCATGGGAGACATGGAAGCACAGCACAGAAGCTATCGGCTCACCTGAGGACAAGAGCTCAGGAGAAGGGGTTTGAATTTGTCCTCTCTGACCTGTGAGGTTCTGAATCCCGATGAGGCCATCAGGATAATTATTAATTGGGAAGTCTTTAGCTTTTTTTTTTTCCTTTCCTCTTTTTCTTTTTTTTGCTGACTGCATATTTGCCTTTTAAAAGGATGATGGAAGGCCAGTAAGGCAGCCCTGCCCTCCAACTGTGTCCTTCACCTTTAAGTGGGCCAGCATCTTTTTTGGTGCTTTGAATCCCCCTCCCCTTTCTCTCCACCTCCCCAAATGCAAAATTCATGAGCTGGAGCATGGATTAACAAATAAATTATAATGAAGGCAAATGGGTAGCAATAAAAAATAATAATAATAAAAAAGGAGGCCTCACCTTCACGTGACAGAGGCTGAGCAATATAACAAACCAGCTCATTTATTTTCACCAAAGCCTGTTCTCCTGCTTGGGAAGGTAGGTTTTTAAAGCATTTTATCCTTTATTTCCTGTAATATATTTGGACAAGGTAGCTGTAAATCTGAGGCAAGAGGAGAAATCAAAGAGTGGCAGGAGAAGATGGGGGTCGAAGGGAAAGAAGCTGTGTTGGTTTGTGGATATGGCCCCTGAGCTTTTGTGATCCAGGGATTTAGAGCATTCACCTACACATACCAGTTTGCTGGGCTGGCTGCCTCTGCACAGCTCTAAGCATGCCACACCGCTGCTCCCAGCCACTTCAGCAGTTCAAACCATGCCTTTACGATACATGCATGTGTGTATTTTTAAGTGTGGTACGTACAACAGCAGGGATGTCCCTTAAAAATTTACACACCAGCCTTCTTACACCCATCAGACATGCCAGAGTCAAAAGAGAAAACATTACAGAAATCAGCTATTATGTCTATTAAAGCAGAACACATAAGTTTAAGAGAAAGCCCTGGATACCCATTTCTCCACTCAGAGATAGGCAGGGGTAGCTATTTCCTCCTCCAAGAGCTGTATCACAAAAAGGATGTTTTTCAACCACAGGAAAATTTCAAAGAAAAGTTCATTTGAATTTTCAGTAAGAGGTCAATATTTCATCATTTTGGTTCAGGGTTTTTTTTGGTTTGGTTCCCCCCCCCCCCCAAATAAATCAAGAATGGAAAAAAACTATTTCCTGCAAAGAACCATTAGAAAAACTTTACTATTTGGTCCTACACTAAGTCTTCTGATTAAAGAAAGTTTAAGAGAACCATAAGAAAAGGAAAACCTAGTCACTGCTTTTCACCCCAGTCCCTTCCCTTCAGCTGAGCTTGCTTCCCATGGCTTAAGCATTGGCCACTAATGGAAGCCAGGAGACCCGAGTCCCTTTGGCTACGGACCCGGTTGAGGGACCAGCAGGTCAGACCAGCACCCGCCTTCTGTACCTGCCAGGAGGTTCATGCAGCATGCTAGGAGCAAAAGCTGCTGTCTGCTGTGACAAACCAGCAAGTTTAGAGCAACACTGCTCAAGAGGTTCTGGGAAATGCTCAATTGCCTTCGCCTGCATGGTGCCCCGAGGCCAGCTCCTGCGCCGTCCAGCTCCAGCAGCTACCTCTCCTTTGCCGCAGAGTCAATAGGGGCACCAACAGCACTGCTTCTGCGGGTCTCTGCAAATAGACCTGTTGCTTCTTTCACTGTCTCAAAATCTAAGGAGATATTTTCCTGCCTCAACCACGAAAGCATCTTCCAAGAGGCAGCTGGAAGGGTCTGTGGGGTGCATCTAACTCCTGACCAGCATCGCTCGCTGATGGTAGCCGGCTTCCTCACAAGTCTACGTTTGTCAGAGAACCCACCTCTCCTAACTTCGCATGCTTGGGAATTAAAGTGAGTTGGAATCCAGAGTAACTTCACTTATTTTGCTGAAACTGCTTAAAGTTCACACAAGTTGAATTCAAGAAATCTAGTGGCACAGTGCTTACAGGACTTCCAAAAAGCTGCAGAAAACATGCTTGGTTTGCTAATCCAAGCGTGGCTATGCCACATCGTTTCCAGTTTGGGCTCCCAAGTGCTGGGAAGAGTAGTCCAGTCTCCGCATCTGAACAAACACCCCCCAAACCTCTGCTGAGGAGAAGCCACGCCACCAGGAGGTACGTGAGCACCTACTGACCAAAACCCAGCCGTCTGCGTGCAGGCACCGGGTGAGGAATAACGCACGGCTGGCTGCAAAGCAACCACCAGCACTGCCTCATTTGTCTCTTTCATGTTTATTCATGGCGAACTCTGACAGAGGGATACGGCTCCATTCGGGAGTTGTCAGCAGGTGGCCTAATAGTGAGAATTAGTGAGCCACACAGCAGCGAGACATACTGGGGCTGCCTAATGCTGCCGATATTAATGCATGCTTCAGAAATGAATAAAGCTTCTTCGAGGGGAAAAAATAACAATAATAAGAGGATGAAGAGGGGTGGGAGGAACCAAGGGGGAGCCCAACGTGCTATGCTAAGCTTGGTCAACGCTCAGTTTTTGAAGAGGTGTCCTCCTTCCACATGGGTGCTGACCTCAGTGCCACATGCACATCAACCACAAACGGGAGAATGAAACATTTTGCTTTCAAATAACCCCTGAGAACTTGCATGGTCAGAAGCTGAGAGAGACCTTCCTGTGCCAGAGCTTCCAGTATCACCATCGTCCTCTCCTCCAACTTCGACGTTTCAGGCAGACACTCAGCCTCTAGCCAAGATGGAACAATTCACTGCTGCCCTGCTCTGTTCTAACACAGCCTCTGCTGTCAGCTGCTGGCGTGGTGGGACACGCTAGATTGCCTCTCCATCTGATGACGACTGATGTCCTCTAGGTGCCACAGCCAGGCAACTGTCACAGCAGCTCCCAAGTGTGTCTGCTGGGGAGAGGTGGGAGAGGTTTCTTGGGCCGTGCCCGAGCCACCAGCAGCTCCTGGGGCACCAGGCATGGGAAGGCAGAACCCCAAGTCTCTGCCAGCATCATCGTCTGACGCTTTCACTACAGTGTGACCCAACCTGGCTCACAACCTCTGTTTTTCTAATACAATTTCAGCGCACAGTCTGCATCTGGAAACAGTTAACTCCTCGGGAAAGGAAGACAGTAGAGTCAAAGTGATTTTGCTGCATAACACCAACCCTTTTCACAGCCTGTTTCACCTGCTCTTTGGAAATCAGGGGCCTAATTTTACAACCTGCTCCCTCAGTCTCAGTGGTCCCAAGAGCAAGACAAAGACAAATGAAGAAAGATGCAAGAGAGTGCTAGGTAGCATCCAGTTTTCATGCAGAGAATAGGAACCAAAAGTACATACAACTAAACAGGTCTCCAAAGGTCCCTTTTCAGATTTAGCTGCCATATCACATTTTCTCACATAACTACCAAAATGATGGCAAAAGCTGAAAATCTGTTCTGAGAAGCAGCATCTCAGTAGCCAATTTCCTTATCCCTTCCCTCCTGCACACATACCCAATAATCCTAGACATAACTTTAGACACAAGGATTTAGAAACAAGGACCTTAGAAAAATCAGAGGATCAAGTAATACCCCTGTTAAACCCACTTTAAAAAAAAAAACAAAACAGTTCCAACAAGCGCAGGATTAGGCCCTAAAAGCAGCTTCTTCGTTCCCCCCTCAAGGTGCTTGTGACACTTGCATTAGCATTGCTGGCAGCTTTGAGCGTGGGGAGAAAAACGAGCATTGCCCTGCCATGCCCCCCGCCCATGGCAGGCTTGTGCCTCAAGCCATTTCAGCGTGGCTAGTATTTTCACAGCAAGTAGCACAATAAATAGCAGCAAAATTGTTTCTTCTGTTTATAATTTGTTCCCGTTATAAATGTTAATTTTATGTTTTCCCCAATAGTTTTTAATCTAAATGCTAGACATGTACAAGCTGAAAAAAAAAACCAAACCAACAAAAAACAAACCAAACCAAAACCAAAGCCCCTTTCCTGCAAATAAGGATGACACACACATGCATCCCGCACCCTTTCGTGTAATGCCAAACACACACAATTCCTGCCTAGCACTGCAAACTCATCTGACCATGTACCCTTTTTATGAATTAGGTACCTAGTTGTTGGGTTTTCCTTTTGAATTTTAAACAGTTTTCACACCTGGTCTGATGAAGGTTCAGGTAAATTACCGAAAAAGCACTGACTAATTTGAAAAAATATTTAAGAAACTCCAAGTTCCCTGCCTTTTTTACTATCCTCTGCTCCATAATTACATTGCACTGCCTGATATTTTCATGGAACATTAACCGAAGTCAGGTGACTGCCCCCTTACAGTCTACGCCTATCCGTTACCCATAAGACCCCCATGGACCTTGACATTATTAATAGTCCTATTCATTAAGTATTACTCTTGTAGAATGAGTAGCATAATATTGGCCTGGAGATAGGAACAGGCAGAAGGAATAAGTCAAATTAATTTTCCGCAGCAAACGCCCCGATTCTGTAAATGACATTCTATACTGTTAGCATTTTAAATGTGACACAAATGGCAGGAGATACAATTTGAAAGCAAAATAGTAGAAGACATGGCTCAGGGTGTAATGTGCTGCATAAAAATCCAATAACATCAGTTACATGAAGGAAGGGAATGAACCAACCCGATGGAGGGTTTTAATTTGCATTTGTTTAAAATGGCAGGTAAGGGAGCAAAAAGAAAGGCTGCAGCTCCCTGATTAGGACTGTCTTCCCTTCCGATGAGGACGAGGGTGCAGAAGAGCTCAGAGCCATGCTCTTATCTGAGACCTCAGAGCACGCTCGCACCTTCCTACCGCTGCAAACCGTCCTGCCACCTCCACGGCACTCGCTGGCTGAAGGCTGCCAGAGGGTGAATTACAGGCTGGCCCATCTGAAAGACTCAGTGCAAATCCAGGAGAAGCACGCACGCTCAGCTCGCCGTGTTTCAAGTCCCTTCAGATAGCTCGGCTTGAACTCCAGTTTCCCCAGGTTCACACACCGCTCAGGAGAGAAGATGAGATGAGAGCTGGAGGGGAACGAAGCTTGCAGCAGGAGGACAGAGCAAGTGGCTCGAAGGTACCAAATCCACAAGTGCATTGCCTGGTCTGACCACGCTCTGCCAGAGAACTGCTCTGAACGGACACGCATTCGATCTACAGCATCTCGTTCAGGAAAGAACAAAACCACACATGCCAGCTCGACTGGGTTTCTCCAGTGTCAAAGCTGCCACCACCACTTTTTGTGTCAGACAAAAGGCCAGCTCAGAGCTGCAGTACCTTTCTGGGTCTAGAAAGGATGGGCCAAAGCCTGAACCCTTGATTTAAATCAAGAAAAACACAGGCACTTTGGGGGAGATCAAACTCAGAGCTAAAAGGCAAGTTTTGAGAGAAAATGTTGCCAACTTTGCAGTAGTTCAAATCAAGCTCTCAAATCTAAAGACCCTAACACCTGCCCAAAGGATGAATGGGACTGAAATTCAACACCAGTGCTGAATCCTGGGCTTTCAGCCTCTCGGTCTGGGGGAGGTACAAGAAAATAGATCCCCAAGCCATTATGCATTTTTCTTCATTCCCTTTTTCTTTCATTTCCTTCCGTACAAAGTTCACTACCCCAAAGCTGTAGACCACGAGACAGGAGAGATCTGATCAGGAAAACAAAAATAAATGCAAAGCCTGACCTCCATTAGTTTTATTTAGGGTAAAGCACTGCACTGTAGTTTATTTATTAACAACATAAAAAGACATCGCCTATAGAACATAGAATAAATACACATAATTTCCCCAGAAAGAGCATTGAGCCGGCTTCCTGAGGGGAAAAAAACCTATCACTTAATTGAAGCAAGAAATGTTCAATCCAATAATCTATAATTAGATATTTTATGGAATATGTTACCTAGAGATGTTTATTTGTAAAATGTTTCTATCAATAATAAGTTGTTGGGAGGGGGAAAGAAGGTCCATTCCTTGGCTGCTGGGATGACTGTTTATGTCTGAGGGAATTTCAGCTGCAAAGGAGGCTCTGCCTGCAGCTCATCGGATGGGGTGTGGGATCCTCCCTCGGCATTGCCAGGTGCTGAAGCCGTGCAAGTATCATCAGAGGTCAGAAGTCTAGAGAATACAAGCTTCTAGCCGTGCCCGTTGACAAAGGCAAATGCTTAAAGCCAACTTAAAATATAGAGGTATAAAGCAAGTTTTTAGGACTAGGCCTGAAACAGGCATGGATATCTCAGGAGCCATTGTTGGAGCTGCAATCTATGACATTCTCATTTCAAAGCCATTAGATCGCCTGAAAGACTCTTCCTTTCATATTCATGTACTCCCAGAACACATTGGGCAGTTCACATAGCAGATGTGAGCAAATATTTGAACACTGTTCTCGTCAAATCAGCAGGACTTCAAAGACGAAGAAAGAGAAGACGCCTCTGAGTAAGAATCTCACAAAACCTATAGACCCAAATGACACACACAGAGCCCTCCACTCCGGCCTCCCGACTGCTGTCTTTCCTCCAGACAAATTATTATTTCTGTTGGTTGCAACCCTACTGCAGTTCTTATTACCAAGGCGACTTCTCCTCTCCCTTTAATTTGGGGTTGCTCTACAGTGTTCAGTGCTCCAGCTACTTTGGCAGTATGACGAACTCTAAATTGTGTTTGAAACTACAAATTGCAGAATAGAGCAACTGATTGAAAAGAAATCAGTAAAAAGAAAAGAAGATACCAAATCCTTGTTGGTGGAAGGGCCACAGGAAAAAGATGCTTCATTCATCAAGGTAACAAGATTTGGGAAGGAATAGACATCAGAGATGAAATACAGGAGATAATTAACACATATCCTACACAAGACAATATTATAGCATGAAAATACCTGGGCAGAACTGTCAGTCAGGTGATTTTCAAAAATATCAGACTTAATCAGACTTCTTATAACCTCTAATAATTCACATAATATTAACAGGTCATGACTAGAAAAACAGTCTGTCTAGAAAATTGTAAATTTGCACAGATATTCAGAACTAGGAGATATTAGCAATAGCATATGCTCACGCCCTTTGGGTTGGGGGGGGGGGCTGAAGCACATTTGAAAGCGCTCGTGTATGGTGTGTTTACATTTACTTGAAAACTGCCTACGAACAGTTTGGTTGCCCTTGCACCCGCCATCCCAGTCTGACTCCTGGTGAGCAAGGCAGCGCAGGCTCTGCGCAATCATTAACAGGAGACACCGGGACATCGCAAGCAGAGTTAAGGTCAGGCAGCGGAAACAAAGCCCTGCAGCCGAGAGCACAGCTGAACACACAGGGGTTGCCCTCGCCACCATCTGCGCTGGACTCGCAGGAAGGATGAACAATTTGACTCCTCAAGTCAACTGTGACTTTGAGTTTGATAACGCAAAATAGCATTTATTGGGTGCCAGGGAGGTGGCACTGCCGAGTTACACGTCGGAGTCATCGGAGAACAAACAAAAAGCCCTCGGTCCAGGTCCACCGTGAAGGGCAGACAGCAAGGACAACATGCAAAGCACAGGACAGGGACCTGCACTGGTGTGGAGGTAGAGAAGAAAAAAGCC
Organism: Haliaeetus leucocephalus; assembly: GCF_000737465.1. Classification (NCBI taxonomy): domain Eukaryota; kingdom Metazoa; phylum Chordata; class Aves; order Accipitriformes; family Accipitridae; genus Haliaeetus; species Haliaeetus leucocephalus. The sequence goes on along the minus strand of NW_010972831.1, from coordinate 7,331,965 downwards.
ATTTTGCAGACAAATGCTTTGTTTGCCAGTTTCAGAAGATCCCACCTGCTGCCATCTCCAACACAGACAGGCTGCTCAGCCCATCTCCATGGGCCCCCCCAGCCAGGTCCTCCTCAGCCCACAGCACCAGCCCCCTCGCCCCCACCTCCCCATCCCCTGCTAGATGAGAACTCTGCCACCTCCGATCCATCAACGGTGTTTACTCTTGGCTCCCTCGCTCTGCAACGAGCGCGAAATGGGGGGAAAATTATAATAATATCACAAATGAAATTGAATGAGTAACAACATTTTCTAAGAACAGAATAAATACAGTTGGTGGCACCTTTTTTTTTCCAATTTAGTATTGTTTAATATGCATTTAATCAACCCATTCAGTATTATAGAGTCTATGTACCGTGACACCCTCCTATGCCACAGAGGAAGCATTCATAGGCCATTAGGCTAAAGTAATATGTATGAGGAACCACTTTTCCCCAGGGTGTAGTAACTATTTTTGCTCCCCAGTCGTCCCCATTAAATCATTAAACCTCATGACTATGCTTTCTGAACTCTACCCTGATCTTTAAAAAGCAGAACATTAAAGGGCAACTGTCACCCTCCATTGCACAGGCCTTGTGTTTTATATATTCAAAGCATTAAGCCTTTTGTCAGTCTATACATCATAAGCACTGGAAGACTGTATGCACAAACAGGAAATGTTTATAACTGATGTCCCTTTTATAGTGGATGTGCGAATGGGCAGGATAAAAAAGCTGAGGCTCGGCTATTTTATGGAAACTGAAGCAACGTGATTTTCCCCAGCTGCTTGCAATAAAACCATCTTCGTTACTTATCTTTATGTGGCCAGTTGCAGGAGGAAAGAGCAGCAGTTGAGCACAGGCAGAGAGCTGGAGGTCCAGTAGTCATAAGCAGTTGCCAACTTTGGACTTGCAGGTCTCATTTCCCTACTTTACGGCAAAAGCTTAATTAAGAGAATAGCAGTAGAAAAGGTATCTACTGAGAGAAGGTTGGGTTGGACTTACGCAACCTCCTACCAGCTCCCCAACATCCCTTCAAATGTGGAGCTGTCACTACTGAAATGCATCTACATCTGGGGGGATGGAGAAGGTTAGCAAAGAATATGGGGCACAACCACCTCTACCATGTCTCTGACAGCATTACTGTTTGCTCCTCTTGAAGTCTTCTTGAAAGACCTCTCACAGCAAATTCCCTTTGCCATCTCCACTTTGCTCCTCTTCAAACTGGGGGTGCAGATACAAGGAACAGGAGAGGCGTCTCCCTGAAAACACAGCCTGAACACTGTGCCTTGCACAGCTGGAAAGACTGGGAGACTATTCCCAACTCCACCACAGAGCCTTGGAAAAGAGGTCTCTCAACTGCTTTGTGCCTTTCAGCTCCCATTTTGCTATTGAGAAAGCAAATAATGCTTCCTACAGCACGTGTTAGGAGTAAGTTAATTTTGCTAACACTTCTGCCATTCTTTCCTGGGTTTTTGAGAAGTGAGGTGCTGCAGACACCCACACAACGTGGGTGAACAGCTGCAGAAACCCCTGCAGGGACTTTGACTAAGATTTTGGGCAAGTCACTTCCCTGCACCTGCGTCCTGCCCTATATCTCCCTTGTGTACGACCACCGAGCTTTTAGAAGAATGAATATTCTCTCATTAGCAGCATGGGAAACACCTAGCACAGGGCAGAGCTCTGCCAGGGCTTTTAGCACTCGGGCAAAGGGAGACAAAACAGCCCCTAGAAAAGGTTTCCGAGAACATGGGGATGGAGGCAGGGACAGACAGTAGTAACCCTAAAAACCAAAATTAGCAAATACCTTTCAAAAGCAGGGGAAAAGAGACCAAAATAAATGTCAAGGTCAGGTGAGGGGCAAGGGAGAAAAACCACTTCCACATTCTTGAGCCTATATTACGCAGGTACCACTGCGCAGCTCTCTAACCCACCCTCAGCACATTCCCCTGGGACCACACACCCTCCCCATCCCTGGTGTCTGAGGACACTTCCCAGTTACCTGCAGATCCCTTGTAAAACAACAGGGAATGTTAGGTTAACATGACTTAGAGAGCGATAGTGTAGCTTGCAAAATGTCAGAGCTTTCATCCTGTATGTTAACTTCCCAGCCAGTGGTATCAATCTGCAGCAAAACACAGTTATTTCATCATGACATTAGTTCACCTTTAAAGGCATATGGTAAAGCCTGCTTTGTGGCTTGCAGCAGATGAGCTTCCTATAATTACAATTTGAACTGTTCCACAGGCAGCTCTATAGATAGTGGATCAGTGATTAAAGTTGAAATCACAGGGTAAGTAGTTCTGTGACACCGTGAGTCACAACAATCATCAAAGACTCAACTCTCTGGTTTCTGATGAAGTGGAGATAGTGCAGTGATTCAAGTAGGGGACTGAGACTCAAGTGCTGCTACTTGGAGGCAGGAAAAGAGCAGACACATTCTTGAGGAAGATACTCAGTGTGCGCTATTGACTGGCCTCAAGCAAATCTTTAACCCTGCGTCTCGGAGAGAGCATGACTGTGCATCTCATTGCGGTGGGGCCCCCAGTGTCACACCTGAGGATCACAGGCTCCAGTTAAACATTCTTCTTGCCGATTCCTCCTTTGATTTGAGGAATAATGCATGCAGGGCACAGGACTGCCACAGAAATGCCGGGGCTTGGCGACAGGCTGAGGCATGCATTTGTTTTTCCCTACAGAGCTTTCTTGCTCCCCAAGTATCCCGTCAGCACAAGGCATGGAAGGGAAAGAAATGTGCACTCACACTATTGTACCCCTTGCTGACCCCCATCAAAAGTAAAGGGCTTTTTTTTTTTTTTTAAACATACAAGAAGCCAGCCTGTAGTCTGCTTGGCAATGAACAGAGAAAATCCTGCCACTGCCTCTCCTGGAAGATAATGGGCTAAAGAATTCCCTTTCTCTACTGCACCTCCATTAAACTTTGGTGAAGCTGATGCTGAGATAATTTTGGTCCAGAAAAATCAATGGGTTCCAATTTGTAAGAAAAAAACCACACTGGAATTGCCACAGCAAAAAAACCCATGCAGATAAGAATTAAATTAATTCCTAGCACAGTGTCACCTCACTCACACGTACAAGTAAAATGAATTATAGCACATGGAATGTATCGGATCTCAGCTCCCTTTCATTCTCAGGCTATAAGATTTGCTCTTTCCCAGCCCTCACATGTCCACTGTGGTAACACACAAATTCCAGTGCTGATGAACTTTTACCATCTGTAAAATGGAGGAAAAGGATAAACTGAGGCATAGGGGACTTGACACCCATGGCTCTGGTGATACCAAGAGCCGCACACAGCAGCGTCCCAGGGGAAAGGGTCAGGAGAGTGCCGAGGGGACTTCAGCAGGAAAACCTCCATCGGAGGACCCCATCCCATTGCAAGGTCCTGCGCTTTTATCAGCCAAATTCTGCAGCCAGCCTGCAGTACTGTTTGCACCAGCTCAGATATTTTAAGGGAATTGCTTTCTTTACACTTTCTTTTAAAGATGAAAGACATTTCATTTAGAGGGGGAAGGGGGAGGGGTGGCAAGCAGAGTTACAAAGCCAACAAGCTTCTCTCTCCTCCAGGAAGATTGTATCATGGCTGCTGGCCGCCTGCCACGGCCGGCTTGAGCATTAACTATGGACAGTGACTGATGGATGCCTACGGTGCCAGCTGCAGAAAGCCATCCAGGAGTGTGGGAGACAGCCTCTGTGCTCAGCTCGAGTGCTCCGCTTGGAGGAACGGGGTCAGGATTTGGGAGGCAATCATGCCTGTTCCCCATGGCAGTGCATCTTGGGGACAGTTCCTCAGCCCCAGCTCGATGCTCGGAGGGGCAAGACAGGAATGGAGGAGTGGAGCATTGGGTCCAGGTCAGCACTCGATCCTCTGAAAGGAGGTGAGCTGGTGTAACAGCCCTGCCCAGCCTTCGCACCTCACCGGGTACCTCTTAGCACAACTCAACCAGCTTGTGCCTTTCACAGGTTGTATGTGAGACTTTGAGACTGTACGTGAGGGAGTATTTATGCTGTACACTGGTATAAGGAGAGGCTAACAAAGATAGGGAAGTAGAAAGAAGAGAAGCTAAACAGTGCCTAACGCCTCCAGCCCCAAGTAAGTAGATGTGACCCATCAGTTTACAAGGAAGTCCTGACTGCACCCTGGAGACTCACCTTGGCAAGACAGTGTCACACTGGGGACCTCCGACTATCTAGCACTTAGACCAAAAGCAAAGCCTTTATTGCAGGAATTTGACCTTCTGAGGAATTCACCATGACGTTTGCTCCTAACTTTACGGTGCTCATTTCAAGAGTATACACTGAGGCAAATACATTAACTCGCCTGGGAAAAGGACAGAAAAAGATACTCACCACAGGACATTTTGGAGCAAATATTCACAGGGGAGTTTCAAAACCACAAGCCCATGTATATGCATAAGCAATAGGAAGACAGAGCTTTCTATTTTCCTTGCTGTCCCCCCCCCCGAAATTCTCAGCAGGCTTTAGTCTTCTACAAGAGATTCACAACCCAACAGCCTGGCTGGACACCTACACCCAGATGAACAACGTGGGGCATCTGCTGCTGGAATCTGCTGCCTGTCAGCAGCGTTGAGCAGGGAAGGGTTAAGCCCACGGGCGCCTCAGGCACAGTGCAGCACCAAGGTCCTTCCCAAGGCTGCGGGGGAACAATGCAGCTATCAGTCTATATTTGGCCTTTGCCCTTGGATCATTTATGACTTATTCTTCACCTCCGATGACCACAGCAGCACGCTTTCAATCTCTTGCTCCCTAGCCTGAAGCAAGAGCTCTCCCTCCCCCTTTTTTTTAAAATCACACCATTTGCAATTAAAAGCAACTGCCAGGAGGAGGTCTCAAGCAAGTCTTCCCTTGCCCCTTTGTGCCCTTTGCCTTACTAAGACCAGACTTCTGGCATGATATCATAAGGCGGCGGTCCTGTTGTATCAGGATGCGGGGAGCAGGGAAACACAGACATCTTGCTAGTCTACAGCTAAAAGTCTGCACTTCAAGCTTAGAGAGGAGGTTTAAAGAGAACAAGCTAGGGTGGCCTTTTACTTCACAGACTGTAGAGTAAAAAGGGGTACTGCTGTGATCCAAAACAAGCCTCATTTAATCACTTAGACTCCTATCCCCAACAACTGACCTTTGTGAGTAGCCTTACACTACGGTACAAGCGCTGTGTGCTCACACCCCTCGCAGGCGCCAGCAGCATCCCTTGCATGCAGCATCACCAGGAGGTTAAGAGGTTCAACTCAGCACATATCAGTGGAGCTGTGAAATTCTGACCATTACCCACCTCCAGGTTCAGCACAGAAGCGATGCAATTGCCAGCCACACAACAACATGGCAGCAGGGAAAGGCAGGGAGTTATTTCCTTGCAGTTAACCAGTTCTTCAAAGGAGAAGGAGCAAATCACAGCTTGTAATACTGCACTGTTGCAAGAGGATGTGCCTGTGGTCAGCACAGGCTGATAACTCAGCTACTTCCCTTTAAACCAAAGCCCCACCAGACTGAATAAAGGCCTGGTAATGCCCTCAGCTCTGAGCAGTCTGCCAATGTCTGGCCATACCACAGACCCGAGAAAACACAAACACACAGGCAGCTTTTCCTCCCCACACAGTGCTCCCCATGCTCCAGACCCTCAGCTCTTCCTTGCAGCAGGGTCCTCCATGCTGGGAAAGGCTTCCCTGTCCCTGAGGGGGTTGAAATCCAAATCCTACCATGTGCCCCACCACCCTGCTTGCTGCATCGCATGCCACAGCCAGCGAGCACCCCGCAACAGCAGCCTGGCTCTCTAATAAATGATTTCTCACCTGGGCTGGGCAGCAGACCTGGAAAAAAGAGTTAGACAAATCATAGCCGCCACTCTCTAATCTTCCTGCTAGAAAGTCACCTCCATCATCCTAATTTATCAAAAGGCCAAGATGCTGGTCAGATGCAAAGCCTTTCTCCTGTAATAACCTGTATGTGTAACTAGAAGCTGCTGAGATTACACCAGATGTGTTTCACTCAGGAGAGCTGGTATTTGTTTTCTTGGGCCGTAGCTTAGCATTTTTTTCATTTCATAGTCAAAGAAATTCCTTGGTAATACAGTCCTCTCCCACTTCACTCAAAAATCTCTGATGTAAACGTACAACATGATCCTGAAAACAAAGACAGAAGCCTTGGAAGCATACCTTATTCTGAGACACCTCTATCAGGACTTCAAATAGCTAACTGAGAAGGCAACACAAAAGTATTCAGGAGTGAAAACATTCCGAGGGCCTTCACCACTAACGTTAACATAGAAGGCTAATGAAATAGGCTTAACATTTTCCTCAAATCTGTGGCAGTAGAAGCATTTTATGGCTAACATTTTAAAGCCTTGGACCTCAGCCACAGAGGCTCTGGACATCCAACGCCTCATGAAGTTAATACATTCCCAGCACTTCCCAGAGGTGCAGGAGGAAGAAGGTTAGCACCACGCTCTGCTCATCTCCTTTTACAGCATTAGGATGTACAAGATTGAGAGTTTTGCACTGCTTGCAGTTATTCTCAAGGGCCCAGTGAGGACACACAACTGAATCACAGTGCGTGTTCTCTGGTCTGTGTGTGCAAGGACCAACTTCACACTGCAGCTCATGTGCAGCCCGAAGGCTCGATCAGTCACAGAACAAAACAAACCCATAACGTACTATCAGATCAGAAGATACTAATCCATTTCTCATGGTAACAAGGATAAGGTGAGTTGATTTTTTTATTTTTTTTTTAATGCCTACACCATTGCCTTTCCAGTGTTTGTTTTTCAAAGACCAAGGTCAACGAACCACATTAGCTCCCATGCTGCTTCCTAGGCACAGCTCCACTGCCCAAGAGCTTCTAATCCTAGCTAACCAAAACCAAAGCAAGCAACGTTCCTCTCCCTCACCCCGATTTTTGGGAACATAAGCCACGGACGAGCTTCTACTCTTCGGAGTCCCAATCCTGCTCAACTCCCAAACTCACCCTGAAGTCAACTAAATCCATAAGGGCTGATAGTATCAAGGGATGAGTCAAGAAGTCAATTAGCCTCCAAAATCCTTTTGAAAAACAAAACTAAGACAAGAAATAGACACACAATGGATCTAAAGTACTTGATAGTGCCTCATAATAATTAGATTATTTTCTTTTACGATCAGTATGTTTACACAATTGAGCAACAATTTGAGACCCCCTTTTTATCTGTGTGAGTGGATAGGGGAGAGGAAGAGGGAAAGCAGGCTGCAGGGATGCTGGAGATGAGCACGTAGCTTCTCCAATGAGAAATCTATGCATGCAATGCAACAGCACTCAGCTCCTCCTCTTCCCTTCTTCCTTTCTATAGCATATGCCTTGCAGTTGGTGCTCATTTGAGAACTACAGCTCTGGAAACACAAAAGGGCTTGCAGGATTGTTCCAGCTTTATGTATTTCTAGCAAGTATTTTTGCCCCTCATGCAAAGTCTTATCTCCTCCAGCTCAGATCACTGAAAGCTGCAATATAAAATTTGCTCATTTTTTCCCCAGCAAAGCAAAAAGAAAATACTGCTGCTATTTTCTGCTGATATTTTGTTGTTTTTTTTTTTTTTTATTAAAAAAGCCAGTTCCCTCAGCTTTAACTAGCTAATTTTCCTGCAGAAACAGTACATTTCTTTTATGTGTTAATTTTTCTTCCTCTATTTGCACTTCACAGCATGTAGTGACATGCCAGGCATTGAAGAACAAGCCTCTTCCACTTTCTTCTGAGATGACAAATATTCCTGGTGCAGAAGACCCTAATGCATCTGTGAATTCAGCTATATTTGTGCATTTTGCAGGAAGAGGCTTCTTCTAATGGTGCAGTTTTCACTAACATAATTCAATTCATCTTGTATTAACCTTTTTCCTTTTTTTCCTACAGGATTAGCAGGGAAATATCTTGCTTTGGAGTCTGGCAAAGAACTTTTCATCCAAACCGTGACCGATGCTTTCCAATAAAAGGCTGGACATGTTTTGTCTCAAACTCAAGATGTGCTGCTTGGAAAAAGAGGTGGTTTGGTTTTAAAACATCCATCTAGGAAGTCATTTGTTTTATCAGTGCCATTCAAGCAAGACTCATGGAAAATTCCCAGATACCAGGAGAGTTGATTCCTGCCAGCACCACCACAAATAACCAAGAGGGGCCCTGCTGGAACTGCAGAGCCATTTATATATAAGCAAGCCACAAAATTGTAAGTCAAGGTGAAAAGAGATGCCTCAGGTCCAGAAAGTGACAGCAAACATCTCAAACTGTTTTAACCCTGGGCCGCTATAAACAATTTCACCAAATGCGCAATTCACCCTTTTGTTAGACAAGGGCTCCAGATTTCTGTGCTGCACATTGCAGACTCAGCCCACTCAGCAAAAGATCTCAATTCAGAAGTTCATAACAAATAACCCCATAATTAACCTCATCCCCCAAATCTCAGATCTACTTTCAAGATATGACATCTGCCCCCTCCTGTCGGTTGAGAAAAATAACATTAGGAGCTTCAGCACTGGGCTCAAACTAAAAAAAAAAAAAAAAAAACCCAACAACAAAAAAAACCCCACAAACAAAAAAACCCACACCAAACAAAAAAACCAACCACACACAAAACAGGCTCGCTTTTTTTTTTCCTTCCTGAACTGCCTCCTTGTCTGAGCCTAAAATTCTCCAGCTATGCATGCCCAAACCCAAGTTACCTTGAATTCCAGTGGGAACGCTGCCCAAGACACCCTGTACAGCAATCATTTCTCCCTAAGAAAATAATCTCACACCATCAGAGCAAGCGGGTTTGACAGGACAGTAGTCTGTGGGGCTTTTTCACCTTTTATTTCATCACTCCCCCCCCACCAAAGCCAGCGCTGTCTCTCCCCAGCGCTGCTGCCTCCTGCTCCAGCTCCTCGGCATCCCCCCTTGCCCTGCCCTTGGTGTTGCAGGAGGCTTTTTGCAACTGGAGTGTGAAGTCAACTTCGCTTCCCCGTGCCAGAGTTTGCTGAGTATTAACATTCGCCTTTGGTTGCTTCCCCTCTCTGCTGCTGACAACTGTTAATTTTGTCACATCAGCCACTTCTGTAGATTTAACTTTGCTCTCCTGCTCCAGCCATCGTAGCTTGATAATAAATCAACAGTCTGGAGGCTCCACGTGGAACGCAAAGGCCTTTATGGTGCATGTGAAGATGGGAGTCTTTACATTTTTAAGTAGGACTTTGTCACATTCATGAGGGGTAATAAAAAAATTTACATTTTGACTTTCAGGAAGAAAATGTGGTGGCAGTGGAAAAATACTGTTCTTGTAGCTTGTTCAGGACATGTGACATGCCTCAGAGCTCACAGAGAAGGTCATATTGGACTTCTGAGCCATCATCTCAGCTCTGCCAGGCAAAAAATGGTTTGCAACTTTCCCTGAGGATGCTAAGAGCAGACCTTGCAGGTAATGCCAGGTTTAACTAGAAGATCTTCCCGCTATGTCTCCTTTCAGAATTTATACATCCCCTGCACCGGGAGAACGGCAGAACTCGTGCTCCGAGGCAAAGCCCTCGCACGGGTGCTGACCATCCAGCAGGTAAGCGCCCCATCCCATGGGATGCCACCAGCTTACGGAGATGGTTGTTGTCATACACACACAAACACCTCCTTAGGAGGAGGCAGGACAAAGCATTCCCATACTGGCTCCAGCAGCACCGGCGCCCCAAACTGACATTAAGTCTGTGCATTAGCCACAAGGCAGCATTTCCTTTAAATTCCTCATAGGATCCATGTTGGAGAGTCTTGGCATCCCAAAGGGCACATGATTCCCTGCATTACGCTACAGCAGCCTAAGGGAGCAGGGCCTGCTCACAGATGGCAGCGAAGCCCTTAAACGCACCAGCGGCGCGGAGGAGCGCACGCAACCGGCACAGACGGACGGACAACTTCCATCCGCGATGGTTTGCGAGAGCTCCGCTGGAGGGGAGAAAATAACACAGCAGAAGCCTCTCCCCAGTCACCAGCTCATGTAAAATGGGGCAGCTGGTTCCTCGCTCCCACTAAAAGGAGTCTAAATGTGTGTTCAGGTGCAACGCTGCGAGTGAGCTGGGACTGGCTGCGCAAACGCTCCCCACGGCCAGGGCTGGCTGCCGCAGCGCACGGCACAGCCCCGGCACTGCCGTGGTGCCAGAAGAGCCGTCACGAGGCCTGAGATGGCCAGGTGGGGAGGGCAGGGGGGGCTGGAGCAGGCCGGGACAAATGTTTAAGTGTCTTAAAATCCTCCCACTGCAGACAGTCTTTTGGGGAGGGTCTCCCGTAAAAGGAAACCTGCCTTTTAGAAGTCGCAGCAGATGATCCCAACCCAACGTTTTCCGCAGATTATCTCTTCCTGTCGTTTCCCTTCTGGACCCGGCTTGCAGCCTCGCAAATGCCAAGGGTCCTTGCAGTGTGCACAGGCAATCTGTCCTTTAATGAACTCTGCCAGCTCACACTAAAGATGTAGAGTGTACCTTGGAGCGAGGCAGGGGAAAAGAGGCAGCAGCCTCCTTTTGCCCTGTGGATGATAACCTCATATGCATATTATTTCCCACCATAATCCTACTGTTTTTAATTAGTGTGCTGTAAAAGGAAGAAGCACCACATCTCCAAGGGGAAAAGGAGGAGGGAAGAGGGGATGGAAAAAAAAAATCAGCACAGAGGATTCTGTCCAACTTTTCCAAAAGCTTAATAGATTTTTTTAAATGGGGTTATTAACACCACCTATGAATTATTTTAGGGACCTAATTATAAAAAACAAAACCCAGTTAATTAGGTTTCCTGAACTTGCCTTGACACAGGTGAAACAAGATCTCTAAATGCAAGAGGATTGAAAAGCGAATCACTTCAAACAAAGAATCAATGAGTATTATTGCAGAACCAATTGAACAATTACTTCTTTAATTGTTGGCACCCTGCTACCTTCACTTAACAACAGGATGGATCAGCAGAGTTACTTAACCTCCTCCAGTAACTAAAAAGTATACTGTTAAAGCCAAAATAGATTGCTGCACTTTGGAGGAATTGCTGGAGGTGAATTAACCGCCCGCCGTGGAGCGTGTGCACGGCACATCGCCTCTCGGTACCCGGCTGTGGGAGCTACAATGCTCCTGCCTCTCAGGACCTGCTCGCTCGTGAGAAGCCACAGGGTTTTTATCCGAGCAGTGATCACAGAGCTCATCCTGCACCACCCACACGACAGCACTGACAAGGTGAGTAAATTTTTTTCAGGATGTGCCTTCTCAGCAGAAGCCAACGCTGCAGGGACACGGCACGGCTGAGCAGGACCGAGCGTTCCTCTCCCCGCCAATCCAGAGTTGCAAGGGGATTTAGACACACCGCTCCGGCTGAAACTAGACACACGCGCCCCTTCAAACAGCTTTGAAAATCCCAGCCTGGAGCTTGCTTCGATGCTGCAGATTTACTATCTCAAAAAATGAGACAAACCCGCGAACAAGGAACACAAGCCCGGCTGGGGAGAGCGGCGGTGGATAATAACCGCAGTGCCGATGGCAGAGCGCCGGGCTCCGTTATCGCACGTCCTCCTGCCTGTTTGTAAGGAACTTCCACCCTGCGCCTGCAAATCCCACCACCAAAACGAAATGACTACGATTAAAAAAAAAAAAAAAAAAATAAGCGAAGATGACAGAGCGCCCTCTGATGTTGTCAGAGAGGGGAGTGGGGGGAGAAGCGAGAGGCGAAGGGGCATCGCTGCACACCCGGCATGGTCCGAGCTGCAGGCTGGGTGCTCTGGGCAAGGTGGTGGGTGATGGCAGAGCCCAGTTCAGGCCACCAGCATCCCTCTGCCTCCTCAGGGCCGCCGTGCCAGCCCCAGGCCCGCCGTGCCAGCCCCAGGCCCTGCACATTGCCCCAGCCCAGCCAAGGACGGCTTTTTGCCTGTGGACCAGCAGAATCGCGAGCATTTGTTACAGGCTCCGCTGAGGACCCTGCTGCTGGACAGGCTAATGCACTAACGGGATTAGCTCTGTCTCTGTACCCTGCGTGCATGCCAAGAGCAGAACTGAGCCTCTCGCAGCCGGGTCGACAAAGTATTCCCCAAGTCGGCACTAAAAAACAAGCTACAGACAGTGTAAAAACCAAAGAAGAAATCCTAACCATGCAGGCAAGAGGGGTCCTGGAGAAGCCTCCTGCTCTGTGCCGGCAACTCCACGTCACGCAGAGCTCACCATGCATTTCTTAAATTCCCCGCCACGCATACGTGTGTGATGTGGCAAGTTCAAGCTCCACGAAGAGACAGGCCATCGAGCCTCAACATAAACAAGTTGCTCACCAGTAACCTAACCACAAAACAACTGAAAACTCTGCCCGCAGACAGACAGACAGAGACAGCAGTGCTGAGCAGGGGTGGTAGCAAAGGGGGTGCTGGTATCTTTTGGCTACCATGCCCCACGGTCAGACCCTCCAGTCATGGCAAATAACAGAAAAGCGCTATTGAACAAGCCAATAAAACACTCAAAATATAGAGGCAATCTTTTCTATTGGCAGCTATTGCTGGAAACTGGGCTTGCAATTTTTGGAGTATAAACACAGTTTGAGAATGAAGTAATAACAATGGAATACCGTTTTCTTTAGGTTAAAAAAATCCCATTTTAGTACATAGGTGCTAGCATTTCTCTGCTCAAAACATAGAACAGATAGCAGGAAAGCAGTCTGCACAGGGCACTTGCTTAATACTACCAAGTTAATCTGAGCATGGGAGATTGGGTGGCAAAACCTAGGACCTGCAGAGGTGAGCGTTCCAGATGATCATTGCTCATGGACATTGTTTCAGGCATATAACATTTTACCCTTACGTAGCACTTTTCACCTCAGATGACTTTCTAAAGTACATCATTTCACAGGTGTGGAAGTGCCATCTCTCCTGTATATTAACAAATACTGCATCTCACCCCACATGGCAAAAGGAGATGACAAATGCAATAACCCCTTGACAGTGGGAGAAAATAAGACACAGCGAGTGGTATATATTGTATAAAATAAAAATAAAGAGAGGGGAAGAGTGTATATCTCTGTACCCACGTATGTAGGCTAAACCTCAAAAAAATCAAGGCAAAAAAAAATCAAGTAAAATACAGTTGCTCAGGTGTCACCAACAGCTCATTTACAAACATTCCACTTGATGCCAAAGAAAAACAAAAAGCTGAACATCAGGATGCTTATTCTGGCAGCACAGAAGCAACTGCCTGATCCAAAACCCACTGAAGCAACTGAGAATGGGTTTGCCACAGGCTCAAGAGCCCTGGCAGCAATGCTATGAAGTGGGTATTGCATATTTAAGATCCTCCCCTCTGGCCTTCAAGTATATTGCCAAAAACCTTCAGCAGCAACTCAGTACAGTGGAATTTTGATTTTTCTTTCCTAACACTTTATATGGAATAGCTCCCATTTCATCCATTGAAATTTAAGTTCTAGTTTTTCTAAAAAGTCTAAATTCTAAAATCTTTCAAGATGACACAGATACCAAGAATCACACTTCATATATAGTGCCAATAGCCAAAATCAGATCAGAAACAACATATTTGATCTTTAAAAGCAGAAGCAATTGAAAAAAAAAAATCAAGACCTTTTTCCCCCCACATGTGCCGTTTTCCTTATATGAAAAACAACCTTTATTTTGACCATCTTATTTAAAAGCATGTTTCAAGTAAGCTGTCTATCTTTAGCAGACCACTTGATTTTACAAGTGTAAGAGCACAGTTCTTGATAGGAATCAACTATCTAATTTTGAGATTAACCTTTCTAGAATCATGATTTGATATGACAGGAAAGAACACATGAAACCAAAGTGACTGCCAGCGGATGCTCAAATTTACAAATTCACTGCTTGTATTTTTAGTTAAAACCTGGACTTCTCACTCTTGTTGCCATTTCTTACAGTCATTTTTGAAGCACTTAATTTCCGTATCCTTTGCTAAAGGGGGTGCCGAGGGAAACTGCGGGTCAACCCCGTTGCAGTGATGCTGTGCATTCCTCCGAACTGGACTGTCTGGCAGAGTCCGTCACCGCAGTGACGTTGCACAGCCTGTTTATATTGTTCAGCACTGATGAAGAGTGGCAGCAGAAAGAGGAGCAGAGGTGGTTTGTATATGAGCTTATTTTCACTAGTGTTGGGCAAAAACAAAAACACCCTTCACCAGTGATGTTATTAAGCTCTTGTCAACCCACAAGCACTTCCCAGCGAGTGCTGCTGCACCTTTGTGTACTTTAAGAAGAAGGGGGAGAAATCATTCAAAACTGGCAGCCCAGCGCAACGGGTGCTGCACGTCCCCCGCCTTTCCATTCTTTACCATGCCAATTAATCTGAACCCGACTGTCACCTTGACACCCATCGGAGACTCTCAGATCCAGAAATAAACTGATCAAATATGCAATAAGCGGTCAAGCAGTGTCCCCCACAGGCAAAGAGAGATTGGACTCTCTGTTTATAAGCGATGCTCAGCAGCCAAGATGCTCTCTCCTCTCTGAGATCCAAGAGAAAGGGAATTCTCTTCACCTTCACAATGTAACAATAACTGAATTTCGCTTAAGAAAACACACTACATTAAGTAAGAGACCTAATGGTAGTATACTTGTCCATTTTTTAAATTAAATGATGTTCATTAAAGGAACATCACCTCCCCATAATTAATTTTGCTTTGAGAAGGAAAGGAAAAAGCTACAGACAATTAATGTACCATGCAAGCTCTAGTAGATGCTCCATATATTTTCTCCCTATGACCACCCCTCCTCCATAATGGCATCTCTGCTCATCTCCCTTCCAATTCTGAATGCAAGGACTGAGTTTTTGGCAGGGAAGCTGCACAATAACGTGCAGCAACCCGCCCCCGTCCGCTTCACCCAGCCTGACAGCGTCTCAATAGGGTAACACGTTCATGTATTGATATCTGCAATCATATTCTCCACTGCCCAACTTAGAGAGATCCAAGGAAACTGTTGAAGACACCCAGACAATGCAATCAATGGAACAGTGATGAGTCTTTACAGAGTAACATTCCTCCTGCACTGAGATGAATAAAAGTATTTGGGTTGCAGCGGCATGGAGACAGGGAGGAGAGTATGTTTTGTTTGGGGTTTTTATATCATTGTGTGCATTATTCCTGAAGATTTAAGCCTGACAGAAAGAACAAGAGCCAAAAATAGGAAGTAATCACAAATAAGATTAAATTATTCTTCAGCTGTGAATCAGTAAATAGCACTTCCTACAGGCCAGCATGCACAAGACAGTGACACATGTAAGGTCGTAGAGTGATAAAATCAATAATTCCCCAAGCAGGGAAGAGCAGCCTAGTGGTTTCAGCAAATAACACAAATTAGCCCTCTCTCCACAGTTGTGTGCAGTTCTTTTGGAAGTCTTCAAGAATGAAACCCTCTTCACCCCAGGAAGGTAACAGAATCTGTCCCCATGCCTCTCTGCCCCTCTGTTTATAAAGACAGGGATAAGGATGCAACTCAGGTGTTTGCTCATTTTATCAAACAGCAAATTGATTGTAGCTGTTGGATAAAAGCAGTGACATTTCATAAACTGCACAGAAGAATTTTGCTGACACAACTCCAAATAAGTCTAATTTGATTAGACTAACAAACTCCTCTGGAAACACCTACGGATTTGTCACTACTTTTACTAACCTGAACTTTTACTACCTTCTCTCCTAAACGCATGGGTGTTAGCCAACAAATATAGCCTGACTTGAGAGTGATTAAATCAAATCACCTTAAACCCCCACACTTTTAGCTGAATTGGCATCACACTATATAGAAACCAGGATGAAAGCCGTGAAGCTTAAAGAGCCCTTGTCGCAAACATGAAATGCATTTCTCAGAGCCAAGCACAGCACTGTACCACAGTGGCACAGAGGATTCCCCTCAGGTGAGAAGCAGCAAGCCATCCCACCCCTACAGAGTTTAAGCTCTAACACGGGTGTGTTAGCCACACTCAAGAGCTGGTACCAAGCTGACATCTTCTGCATTTTTTCCTATATCACACCGCATCGCCAGCGCGATATTCCACAGCTTGACTGGAGGCTGGCAGGCAAGGGAACGGCTCTGTTCTGCCTCTTCTGCAACAAGTTCTCCCATCCCTCTGCTGTGTGTTAGGGCTCACAGGAAAACAGGAGTTTGCAGTAGTTAAAAAGCCAGCCTGACGATAGGGAAGTGAATCCTCCCAGTCGCTGCCAGTACCGAAATCCTCCCCTCGTTAACAGAGCATTTGCTGAAATATCACTAATACTCACCACTGGCCTAATTCCCCATTCAGGTTTTAATTCTTGGAAGGCTCATGTGGGTGTCCAGGTTTTGCTGGAGGTGACAAATATTAGAAAGAGACAGTTTTACTTCTTCTAATGCTCCTTGCACAATTTAGGCCACTTTCTCAAACACTGTGTCCAGGCAGGACCTCACTGGAGCCCAGAAAGCTTTGCCCCTTCAGGTGACAACAGGCCAGGCCCTTCCCTTCCCCACAAGCATGCTGAAAGCTAACCCCTCTCCTTTACCCCCATCAAACCAGGCCTTTCAGATTGCTGCATTTTTTAAAAACTGTTTGTGTAATGTATGAGGACTAACTTGGATTCATGAATATTTGATTTAATATACATTTATTTCCCCTAAAGGAAGATACATTTTATTTAATACTGATTGCAGTTCTTATTACCTTCCTAAACCCAGCACACCACTCAGCATTCCAATTACACCAGCACACTATAGTTATGGCTGAGAAAGCACTTTCATTATAAGCTTCTGTTTTTAGACACTTGTAAAACTCCCACCATTACATGCTCTTCCCTCAGCCCCTCCTGCAAAATAGTCCTTTTAGCCGAAGATGCTCAAGCTGCTTCTTAGCGTAGATAGAGCAAGACTTAAACCTGGTTGAATCATAACTTCCTACTCATGTTGACTTAAATGCATGATCCAGCACAGATATCTGACAACACCAACAATATCTTACTAAAAAAACTGAATGAAAGAAAAATTAAAACCTCACTGCTAAGTTTACATTGTGATAACTGCTTGAAGTGATTTTAAATCTGGACCAACTTTAATTCAACCATGCAACACTGTAGAGCGCATAACCCTATATACAGCAGTCCCTAGATTCTCTGTGGTTGCTCTGACACTTGTTGGAGGCCTTGGATATGGAGCACATACAGAAGAAACAGAAGCCCAACAGCTCATATATTTTTCCCCACAAAGCTTGCATTTGTTAAAAGAAATCCCTCCTCTCTCAGGAGATCAATTGCATTTATGGAGCAGAGTTACTGCTAAAGAAGAGGCAACACTTCTCAAGTGACATTTTGCCTCATGTCTTTATGTCCCTGCCTGGGATGCTAAGCATTCAGACTCACACAGCAGCCCTCTAGGATCACCTGGCTGATTTAGGACAGCTGTGGACTTAAGAGAAAAATACTTCCCACCTGTTATCTTCATGACTGCAGTCAATCTCGGCAGCCAACATTTGGAAGAGAGTTGGTTGGCTGGTTTTACAGCTTAAATGGTGCTAAAAAGAAATAGCATAGGTCATTCTACTTCCTCTCACCCAAAGTGTTACAAAGCACTTTGTAATGTATCCACTAGCTTCAGTTTAGACTTGCAAGAGTCCCTTCATCAGCTGCCAAAATGCAGCCATTTCAGAGGTGAAAAACCAGCTGCTCTCAGACAGAACCAAACAACATTTAAATGGAAGACTCAAAAATATTACTTTTCCAACTAAAATTACTACATGCACTAAGACAGCGGAAAAAAAAGCAATTAGTGATTTTTAAATTCTGACCAGGACAAAGAGTAAAATATGCGACCACTCTGGCAAAGTGTGCTAGGGAATTGTTTGAGGGCCACAAGTGGCGAGGAGTTCCATTCTGCACAGCACTGCCGCCTCGCAGGCAGGACAGGGGCCGAGATGAATAGGAATGCTGATTACTTCTACCAAAGCTCAGGAAATGCTCTCCGATCTCATTGAAGTCTCCAGAATAGTATAATTGGTTCAATTGTCTAACTCAATCCATATCTGCAGCAATCTATTGTCCTTCACCAGCCAGCTCTTGCTGCATGTATTCTGTTGCAGCCCCCCTCTATACAAAGTGTCTATCCTGTATTATATTCAAGATTAGATAAGTGGTGTATTGCTTTGTGCTGTAATGTGTTACTGTTTCATGCTGGGATGTATAAAAGAAAAATGCAAACAAACACTGACCAAAGGGGAAGAAAGGGAGGAAGGTAGGCAGAGCAGCAGTTTGTTTTGAGGCTTCGTTACTCTCTTCTAAAATAGATTTTTCAACAGGTTATGATCTGACTACTTATTTAGGATGACAGAGGGGTTGTGATGAACATGTGAAATATGGGACATGCACCAAATCTGGTTGGAGAACTGAAGGGCATGGGAAGCTTGGGAAGTCACCTGCGTAACATCGCAGCAAACTCAAGCCCCGTTCAGGACTCTGCCGTTCCCCCTGCTGTAGGCAAACAACGGCAGAGGAAAAAGTCCTTGCCCTGAGGAGCTCACAATTCAAACTACAGCAGAGCATACAAGTGGCAAAGGCATCGCTAGCTCAGGATGATGCAGGGACCAGCTGCCAAGCTGGGAGCAGGCGGGACCAGCGAGTGGCTAGCGGGACCAGCGAGTGGCTAGGCTAGCAGCTTTGAGCCACCCGCCTCCAAACCCCTGTAAGGTCAGCCTGACTCGGCACATGCGCTGGAAGTAGCAGCTTTGCTTCCCCTACGCCCCCCTCTCGGCACATCGCTCCTTTCTTTAATGCTCATTATATTCCAGGCAGACCCCAGCCAGCAGAACAGCACATATTTACCTAACAAAACCCTGCAGCATCACACGCCTCCCGGCATGAGTTCTGGCTACAGACAGCATGCAGATAAACCTCTCCTGCTCCGCATCCCTAAGCCGGTGCTTTGGACACCTCCTCTCGCAGGAATTGAAGCGTGCAGGCCGAGGTTGTGCTCAATAGACAAGCAGAAGCCCTTTGCACTTTCACAGCGCCTTTTATCCCAGCGCTTCATCGTGCTTCAACAAACATAGATCAAACCTCCTCTGCCCCTCTCCTGGAGAGCCACAAATCTCTCTGTTTTACAGATTGGAGGACCAAAGCACAGACGGATTTAAGGCTGAATCCCATGAGCTTCAAGCAAGGGAGCTCATCTTGCCCCCCCCGAGCCCCCAGAGGCAAAGCCTCCGGCTGTCCCCGGGAGAAGGGGTGGCCGCAGCCCTTGGGGACAGCGGTGGCCAGAACCATGGCCGGGATAAGGGCTCCCTCTCCCGTCGACCTCTGCCTTTGGGCAGAGCCTCAAAGGGCATGCGAAAATTCAAAGGTAGCTGTACGTCACTGGGGAGGATCAGGCCTCGGCTTCGGAAAGTATTGCCAACAACTCTGTTTCCAAGACTGGGGGATCCCCAAGTAGTTGCTAACCAGAAAATATATAAGGAAGGAAGAACATCCTCAAAATAATTTTTTTGCATAGCACAGGAAGGCCAGGGTAAAATGTCAGCAAGCACAGGTTCATTTGGATTCCCAGGATCAGTACCAGTACAAAGCTTTGGCTTGGCAAATCACTCAGAGGATTAATTTAGTGTTTACTTGCAGCCTTTCTCCTATTGTCGTTGCTCCTTCGCGTTATACACCCAAAAAAAATCCTCATCTTTGCTTCCTCGAGACTTCTGTCATATATTACTGCCTGGCAGGGGGAGGAGGGAGGCGTGGGGCGAGACAAGTGTGCTTCCTCCTACAGCCCTCGTGTTAATTTGAAATCATGGTCCCCGGCTCCAGCCCTGAACACGGATATTTCCTGCCTCTTGGCTCTGCCTATCAAATCATTATTAATCTTTCTGGCCTGTGTATATTCATTAGATAAACACTGAAACTGTGATGTTGTTTATTGTCTGCTCTGTACACATCATAACCCTGGGAAGACAAGATGAATTTGACAGCTAATGTAAAAATTACAGCAGGCAATATATCTTAGATTTGGGTGGAACACCAAGATGAGAGTTAATCAATAAAATCCTAACTTAGGTATTGTATGAAATGGCACTTCATTCATTATTAGGAGTTGGTATAAAACATGATTTACTGTTTTGATATATTGGCCCTTCACCTTAGGGACCTATTTTCAAATCCAGTCCAATCCAAAGTGACTAAAGATCCCTCTAGCCTGAGGGCTTGGGAAGGATACTGTTGCCAGAAATTTATGTGAGCTTGCTTGTAATACAGGGTTCGTAGGCAAAGGAATGGCACATGGATGCTGGAAGGGTTAAGCCCCAAACCAGCATATTCACAGAAAGTCAGCCACTTCCTTTAAAAACCATGAAGTAAAAGTAAACAAGTGGTGGGCATTTCTTTCTCTCTTCATGGATTTTACCAAATCCCTCGACAGCAAGTGCTGTATCACAGCTCTTAGGCTGCTTTCCACTTTCATTTTCTTTTCTCCCTGCCTTATAAAGCTCCAGGAAGAGTTGCATGGGATTTTTTGGTAGACCTCAACACGAAAGGCACCTTCTAGCCCCTAAACAAAGATGCACAATGTTATAAAACCCATTGGGATAAGGCATCTCAGGCACTGCCCAGTCCAGATGCTCCAGAGGGTCTCACCACTTCCCAAAGGGGATAGTCCCCACAGAGTCAGATTTGCATTTAGATGATGTCTATCTGGTGCTAACCTCCAACATAAAGAGATAAGCTCCAGCACTGCACTACGTCCTCCTAAATGTCACAGATCTCTCAAGGAAAACCATAACCCACTCCCCCCACCCCCCCAAAAAATCAGCTCTCCATTTATGAGATCCGAATCAGCTACATTTTGAGTTACTGGTTAAAATACCTCCTTTCGCTTTTCTTCTGCCACCCCAACAATGGACATTTTTACTAGACGGGGGGGGGGGGAAGCCAATATTTTGTAGTGTTTCATTTCTTGTGGGGAAAACAAATCATACAACTGACAAACCAGGCCCTTTTCTCAGTACTTGGGTATTAAACTCCTCTGAATTCTCCCAGTATTTTTAAAGCCACATTAACACATTAGCCTATGCTACAGCATCTGCTGAATCATTCATACTTGATTTTGAATTCTGTTCCATGTAAACAAGACTTTGCTTCTACAAAGAACAAGTTTAACCATAATGTTAACTATAATAACCCAAGAACAGACCTCTTATGGAGCTCCTTTTTCTCCGTTCCCCTGCCACTCCAGGAAAGACAGCAAGATGCTCAAGCGCTCCAGTAAAAGAGATCCCAAGCACCCTTGAAAATTAAATGGTGGGGTTTTTTTGGTTTGGGTTTTTTGTTTTGTTTTTGTTTTGTTTCAAAATCCCTACAGTTTTTGCATCAGGGTGTTGTACCACTATGCACAGCACAAACTCAATCCTTGTACAATATTTCAAGAAAAAAAACTTTAATAATTCATGGAGAAAACACATGGTAGCACAGCCCATCCTCCCTGTTCAAAAGGCACAGAAACCAGTGGTTTGCTCTCCTGCTGTCTTTTTACAATCAATTGCTCCATGAGACCTTGTACAAAAGACCTGGCTCAGGTGTCCTATGAATCTAGTAGCCATCACAGCCCAGTAAACCTGAATGAGAAGTGGAATGATTTAGATGCTAATGACTAATGGAGTGATATCTGTCTGTGCAATTGGCAGCCATGCAGGAATAGCAGTGAGCTTTCTCAGGTCTTGTCTGTGCAGGGAGAAGAGAAAGATCCCTTATCGCATTTTATAAGTTTGCATTTATAGGGCAAATAAAATACAGCATTTTAAAACCAGGAAGCATTGCAGAGAACATTTTTTTTTTTTCATATAAAAATCACAGATAGAATTTAACTTTAAATACTTTTCTGGCTAGGGGGGGGGAAAAAAAAAAAAAAATCAATTGAACTGATTACCTTGTTGAGTACCAGTGAAGATTTTAGTTGTCTTTGTAATTGCACTTTTTCCTTGCTGGCTTTTAAACATAAAAGGAAAGTGACTTTACTGCTGTAGTAAAACCATGGGCCCCAGTCAAAACCAACAAAGAGTATTAACCCCTGCTGTGCTGTTTCAGTTTCACAGGCACCTTTTAAGTCTTTCTGTTCAAAAGATCAGTGGCAAATTCATGTCACATGCTTTAAAGGCAATACTTTTTAATCCCCCCCCCCCCCCCCCCCCCCCCCCCAAAAAACCAAACCAACAAAACAGTGGCTAATTCTGCCAAGCTCCTAAACAGAAATTTCAGGGACCTGATCATTGTTCATTGTAACCAGTAAAGTGGCTTCCACTGAAAAGAACAGGCTGTGTATCAGGTTCCCAGTGACTACAGGCAAGGTGGATGGAAGACAACTCACTGTTGCCAAACAGTCACTCTTTCTTGTGGTTCAGCATCCCCTCACATGCCGATGATCTGCACCTTTTCTCGTTGCTTTTCATTTTCAGCGGCTTGGTTTCAAGAGCTACTGGGACCTGCATTCGCGCCACTTCAGCACATTGTGTCAGAAAGGCAGAGGTGGTCTGCCAGGTGAATGGAAAGCTCTCGGACCCTCTGACTTGCCAAAGGGTACCCTACACACTCTGCCAGAGAAGAAAACTCTTCCATCAGTCAGTTTAAAACCCATGTCCTGATGGACTGCTACAGAGCTACTGATCCACTGGAAGTACCATCTAAAACTCTGCATAGCCCTGTCAGATTAGGTCAATACCAAAGTTTTTTAGGTCAACACCACTTCTCAGGTTGGGAGAGACAGTGCCAGCAGCAAGATCTGCCTTTGGCAGACTCCACAGACCATTGGCATTAATGCCTCCAGCGTTTTCCCTGGCCCTACCAAAGAGACAGAAACTGTTCAGGCCAAGTTGGACCGCTTCAGCCTGCCCCACATCTCCCTCCTCTACGGTTTGCCATATCAGTGCGCCTTCAATGCCAAAAGAATTTTCGCACTGTCATCTGCTCGTGAATAAGATTCTGCACGTGTCTCTCCTGAGATCTATATACATTGCTCTCCGCTCACATATCATAGAATCACAGAATAGTTTGGGTCACAACAGACATGGTTACAAGACAATCAGTTAAAGGGAACAAAAATAGATTTCCCAAACCAAACATCATAAATTCAGTGCTTCACCCCCTCCTGGTTTAAAACCAGCGCAAACTGCAAATATGAAAGTGACATTTGTGAGGTTTCTACAGTCCCACTGGCTCTTCAGGCAGGGAGCAGAGCCAGAGGGAGACAAGGACTACGGCTGGAGATGCAGCTTCCCTCCAGATAATCATCCAGGAGCTAAACAGACTTTCCTCAGACAGACAAATAGACTAAAGTAGCAAAGATCCTGCTATTCAATAACTACTCCTGGTCAGAATTTACTTTGCTTCTACTGTCCTGGATTCTCCAGACAGCTATATATGTATTTCCCCTGCCACCCTAAATCACCACCTCTACTGCAACACTTTTATTGGATCCCTGTTAGCAGGCATAGACTGTCATTTATGTGCAAGACACGCTGAGGATGGAACGAAGGGAATAGCCCCCGACCCAGGTTACGGGGCTGCCTCCAGCCTCAGCCCCCACTGTGGAACAGTGCTCCCACCAAGGGGGACAGGACTCCGCAATTCCATCTCACTTGCTGTTAGACGTTGTGTCTTAAGACATACTTCCATTGCTAATGCTTTTTGGACTCCCAAAATCAGCTCGGGCCCCTCTCTAGGTACTTCAAGAGGCAGTGGGGCAGAAATGATTGAAGTCGCACTTCAGCCGCGTAGATGAAAATACAAAGCCCTTTCTAGAGCAAGTAAGGTCTTACCTCATTAAGCCTGCTAAAAACAAGTCCAACTAAGGCCCCAGTGCCCGGATTTACCTCAATTATGATCCCAACCAGCTGGCCCTCCTCTAACCATTCCCCCAAATCTGCAGCAGTTGTCACTGAAATATTATAAGCAATGAAGGGGAAACACTGTTGAAGTGACAGAGATCACACAGTTTGAGATATTTCAAAGCTTGTTCTGGGACTGACAAGGAAGCATGGTAGACACTTGCTAAACTCACAGTTTGCTCTCACTCCATAGAACAGGGCTCTTGTGAAACCTAATCTACAAAGTACTTGGTGGGCAGGAGATCAAAGGTGCACCTACCAAATGACTTCAGCATTTTTGTCTGGGCGGGAAGCAGCAGAGTCAACAGATTTTTCTTAGTTCCTCCCTTCTCTATTGGGCTGGTCCAGGGCACCCTAAATGTATTAGAAAGCCACCGCCCCCTCCTTTTCCACAGCTATGGATCAGATCTCCTATTTGCCTTCCAAAGTACCCACCTGCCAGCATTCGCAAGGGCCTGCAGTACACTGGATCTTCTAGATTTGCTCCCTGGATGTTCATGCACAAGCTCTATTACTGTCCTTTCATGGAGCAGAGAGCAGACTCATTGAAAAATTTTCCTTTCAGAGAACAGAATATACAACAAACAGACAGGAACAAGTTTGGCTTTGTATCTGAGCTCACCCCAATGGCTGTTGCTTTATTGTCTGCTTTCAGATGAGCGAGGGTAATGACATTATTCACAAAATCAGGCTTTGGGCCCATAGCCAAATTGTCCAGTTCGCTTTAGAAAGAAACCAAAAAGCATCAACTTACTCATGAAAATTGGCTCAATATCAATACACAGTGAACAAAAAAAAATAAAAAGAACAAACAAAACCAATACTGACAAGCCTTTATCAATTAACTTATTGCACACAACCCCTTATTAAACTAAGGCTCATTAAAAAAAATAAGGGAATGAAAATACTTGGAAAACAACTGCCCTCAAAGATACATACACACCACACCCCCCAAATAAATTACGCTAAAACAAAGGTACTGAGGTTCCAAAACTATTTTCCAAGAAAATTAACCTTAGGAAAAAAAATTTCTATTTTGCATGCCCAAATTACATCTGATGTGCAATGCTATACACATGAACACAGAGACACAATAATTTGATAGTACATTCGGGAGTACTGAGAGTTGCTCTGTATTTGGAACAAGCCCTGTGTTCCAACTGCTGCAAGGTAAATAACGATTTTAAGAGGGAGAGACACAATAGTACATATGTACACACACAAATTATCAGGCGCCTTCAACACGTGGGTTTAAACACAGAAAAAAGAACGAAACAGCAGGCAGAACTCTTAGCTTAGTGAGAGGAACAAAACACCTAAACAAATCTAAACTAAAATATTGAATTGAAATCTATTCCTACAACTGCTTACAAAATAATCATCCAATGCACATTTAAAATGTCAGTGTTATTCACTTTGCATTAGTAGCTCTCCATTCTGACCCAGGCTTTGCAGGTGGGTCTCACACAAAAGCAGACATTAGCCAGGAATAGTTTCTAAATAGTATCTAGAAACATCAATGTGTTTAATGCCATGCAAGACATTTTCACATTGCCTCTTCAGCACCAGAATCCCGCCGCCTGCAAGCCTTGTGCTCTCCATCCTTACACTGTATGTTTCTGCCCTCATTCTGACTGAGGATTTAGCTCCTTGTTGTCAGAGGATGAATGTTTTTATTCTGTTTGCTCCCAGGCCAGTATCAAAAGCTCCCAGTACATGGGTTAACCAGATGATCCTTTAATACACAAAGGACCCCCAAACAGCTTAACCTTAACCCATCCGTAAAGATTCCACCCAGCCTGCTAATACTGTCCTGAATCGTGTTCTCTATTATTACATCTGAAATCCGTTAAAATTTCACACAATTTCCTGCACAGCAGTGTATATAATAGTGCTGGGAGCCAATATGTTTCTATAATTGGGCCTGTAGTGGGGCAGAGTCCAAAGCAATTAATCCAGCCTCCTTCCTTGTTTGCGCCCATATAAAGCTGACAGGGTAGAGAGTAATTGGAAGTGAGCGGCCTCTATCCCCTACTTTAAATTAATATTTTCCTGTTCTGATTTAATTTCACCCGGTAACAGTGACACAAAGACACGCCATGTCAAGCACTAAGTAATCTGCAGCAGCTGCCTTAGGAGGAAACTTTTATTCATCAGTAATATACTGACCTGTATATCACTCCACATACAGTACACAATATTCCTGTCAAACAGACAGCTGCATTTAACTCCGTATAATCAGCAGAGATGGGAGAAAAAAACCTATACATAGCACATATATAGTCCTATATATGTGTGTGCACATGGAAGATACAAAACAGACACAGAAATTTAATTAATCATGAAAAATTCAGCTTTCCAAAAGGGGAAAAAAATTAAATGGCAAATATAAAAAACATGCTAATCAGCAGAGCCAAGAATCCATGCAAATGAAAAGCCAGAAGTAATGGCCAAAACACCCAGGCCATTAAATCAAATCACTGAGAAAATAATGGCTAAACTCTCTCTTACTTGTAACACTCAATTTATGTAGTCAATATGGCTCTGAATGAATGAGTGAAGGTACTAAGAGCACAAATCTAAATTCAATATACATATCTTAGAAAAATCCCCAGCGCACACGCTCGCATGCTGACAAGCCATATAAAGCGGACATTGCTATTGCATGTGGTATGGAAGCAAAAAGAAAACTGGCTTCATTTAAGATGATTCCCTGTTCACATCGGACAAAATATCTAAATATACATAGATAATTGTAACAAGTCCTCAGCTGCCAAGGAATTTATGGGAGTCTGCAGCAAGCTGGGACCAGTCAGGACTTGGGAGGAAGAGAACCGAGACCCTGCTCCCCACATACACAAGTTATTATTCCTTGAGCTAACCTGCGATCACCCTTAGCTGTGAGCTGCACAATGTCTATGACAAGTTCAGCACAACTTCCAGCCTAGTGGAAAACACTAGAGCTGTTTGCACTTCAATATATGTGGTATATTCATATACAATTGCTAAAAAGAATGCAATAATTTTTTTTATACCTAGACAGACTGCTCAGACATGGACCAGAAGCAGGACCTCACGCTTGAAGTGGCATTACTTGATGGAAACAAGGTTTTTTATTTTCCAAATAAATGGGGGTGCTCAGTGTTATGCCCCAGATTTCTTCTCAAAACTCATTGAGCAAAGTTTTCAGGGGAATTTGAAAATGACAGCTTCTTCCTATCCAGCCCACATTTAAGCTGAGAGGTAGAGAAAAGAGTGGCACGCTGGACAATACCACGATGACCAGACACAGCTTCCCTGACCAAAGACCTCCTGGCCCAAAGCGTAACGATATTCACTGTTAATACTCAGCACACTCAGCTCTCTGTATGCTTGGGAATAGAAACGAGCCCCACAGGACCTGTCTGTAAGGCAAAGGAGCTCGTGCCTTCAGCCCACATGGATTCAAACACCTCGAACTGGAGATCATAGTTTACAATTGATGTTTGATATGCAGCCAGGAGCAGTGACACCCAAGTTTATCAGTGATACAGGAGGAGCTGCGTGAGGTTTACTTACAGAAAAGTGTAGTGTCAGGAGACTACTGAGGGACATGCCAGCTTAGCCCTCTGTGGGTCAGCAGCTTATTTCCAGTTGCTTAAGTTTTCTCCTCCTCTCTTGTTCTTGATTCTGTTGGATTTTCTTCCTACTCCCTAGTATCACATTTTCATTTACAAGCAATATGCTTAGGCCAGAGATGATCACCGGCACCGGTAGCTAGAAATAGAGCTGACACAGGGGCCTACCTCTAAGAAGTCCCCTGCATTATAGCAGAGCTAAGCTGCCAGATGATCCTACAGCAGCAGTCATACCCCCACAAGAACCCCCCTGTCTCCCCACCAGGAGCCGATGCTATAGGACATCACTACCAGCTATCACGGCATATTCACTTGCTTACCGAAACAGTTCCTGCCCTTGCATGCAACTTCACTTTCAGAGATACTCAAAGCCCGGTGATCAGCTGTCTCCCCAAGAAACAGCATCACTTCGCTACAGCCCTGCTCCAGCTGTGTTCGTGAGAGGCAGGATTACCTTTGCAGCTTTAGCACAGCTTCTACCAAGAATCCCAGAATCCCAAACCCATCAACTTCGCAAAATCCTGCAGAGCTCAAGTATTTGGCCCACAGCGGAGGACACTTGAAGCTCTTTGCACCCAAAGGTCTCGTGCCCATGCCAGCAGTGGTAAGTATTAATTTTGCAGGAGTGAGGAGGTTTGGTTCTGCACCTGGCTAGCTCTATTGCAGCCTAGTTGTTACTGCTGGTCCTATCACCTGCCAAATCCATTTACACCACACAAGATTTCTCAGTCTGAGCTTGGTTTTGCACCTAAATGAAAAGAAACTTTTTCCAACTAATGCTTTAAACACAACGGCACACGTCCCATCATGGTTCTGCAACACGTGAAACTCAAGCAGAATAGACACCATGAAGAAGCTAGTTACTTAAGGGCAGATTTCTTTTCTAGAGAAAATCTTAACAGAATGAGCTGCAGCAGCATCTTCCAGCATCCTGCCTGCAGGAGCAGGCCAGATTGGTTACGTTGGGGAAAGCTGCAACGGCACTGTAAGATACAGAGCCAAACTGCTCTAGCCAGGACAGAAACCTTCCTGGTCTAGCATGGCAAGCTGCAGCATGAGGATCCTTTTTATTTCAACAAAAACATGCAGTGACAAAACCAGCAATATATCTAACTACCCACACCCCTGCTCTTATTCAGCAGTTTGTCTCAAGGCTACACTGAAACAATCCTAGCCTTTTAACCTTTTTTCCTTACTTAATTTTGTCAAATTCTGCTGTCAAAAATAGTAAATAGGAAGCAAATAGATCACACCAGTTCTACTCATTATTTCCATTGATTTTAAGTCTGGACAGGGCTATTATGATCATGTTACAAATTGTCTATTTATAGAAAGAAGAGTTTAAAAAATGGTAAGTTATCTGTTCTTGCCCCAAACTGATGGGCAGCATTATAACCAGCTGTTACCCTTCACTCCCGAGGTGGCTCCAGTTAGTGGCAGAACAAATGATCCCTTTGTGCAGTTTTGCATAAATGTTTGTCAAGTGTCTTGGGCTTCTCTCACAATGTTGGCTATTAAGAAACAGAAGTAAAATTCCCTAGAGCAGAAGCGCGTGTGGGGAGTTACCACTTAGGCTAAAATCCTCGTCAATATATTTTTGTCTCACGAGAGCCCGCGTGCAAACAGGAGAATAAAGTCAGTGATAACCATGCAAAGGGTGGTTGCAGAAGAATAGGCAGGTGCAGGGAGCACTTCAGCAATTCTGCGGTGGCACTAACCTTCTCTGGCTGGCAAAAAATGCTGGAGCCAGCATTAAAAAAAAACCCTCAAAAGCTTTTGAGCATCAGCCTTGCAGCCAAGCACACCCAGCACACTTCGATTTTGATGTACAGTTTGAAACAAATCAATAGCAGTATAATAATACTCAGCACGCTGTGTAATTTTTATATCATTAGTTTTCATTTTCCGCTCCCCATGCATCAAAAAACTTACAACGGGCTCGTAAAGTTTATTTAGTATTCCATGAATTCCTAATCAGTTTCATTTCATAATGATTCAGAGCGGCCGTTGCCAGGGCCCCGGTGTCAAAAAATCGATAAAACCAACACACTTTTCCTGATGGCGGCTGCAAAAGGATCTATTGTAGGGGAATTATGATTTATGTCTGGGCTGCACCACGAGCAGCGGCAAGCGACAGCCTGGCTCAAGAGCTGAGATGTTCGCCAATAATGATTTATATGCATGCCTCTCCCCTCCCCCAGCTCTTCTTGCCCCCCTCCCGTGTACCACCACGGGGCCCCATATGCCGTGTCGCAGCAGCTTTGGCTCTCACGTGCCTCGCTGCAGCTGGGTGCTGCAGACACAAATCCAAGCACGAGGCACATCCTCGAGCCCACGGCTCACCATTGCCCATGCCGTCCCCACAGCCTCTTCTGCGGAAGGACGGAGCACCACGGCACTGCCCCAGTAACCCCCCTGCTCCCCTTGTCCCTAGGCTCTCGTGGCAATCTATTCAGCTCCGGCTCCAGATGAGCACGGGGATGGTTCGATTTTCAGCTACGTGCAGAAGGTGCCTATTTATCTTGGGGCACCCATTCTGTCAAGCCTGCCTGGGGTAGGGAGGGTGGTGTGCGAGTGGCTCCAGGAGAGAGCCCGCGCGTCGCCGATCGTATGCAGACTGGTGCCAGAAGGCGGTAAAACGAAGACTGTGCGGGGAAATAAGGAGAGACAGCGTTCAGGTATTCTAAAGGAAAAGTTAAAGTCTTTTCAAGAAAAACCCTTTTCTGAGGGCTAAGGACCCAAAATCTGAGGGATGCACTTACCCTCTGTCATGTGGCACAATGTCCTTAAAAATACGGATATTCTGGGTTAGGAGGGCGGAGGATGGTTATAGTTGGTAATTTGGAAGTTGCTCATATACCATAAGGAAGCAGTAATGTGCAGAGATAGCACTGGGTTCTGCTTCATTTAATATGTTAATCAGATTGGTCATTCTCCACCAGGGAAAGGGAAGGCCAGAGAAGAGTATTTGAAAACAGAAAGAGCAGGTACAGCTTGTTGTTAAAGTCCTGTTTACAGAAAGGATTAACAGCATCATTTAAACATCTAAATTAATTTATTGAGATGCCTTTACTACTCTTCTCTTATTTCAATAGAGAATTGTCAGCAGCCCTGCTTCATCAGGACACTCACTGCTCCAGAACTGGGGGGGGGGGATAGTTGCTCTTTTAAGCACAATGCTTCAGTCTCAAATCCACAGCCACCTTTCCATCCTAATTTTATCACATATCTATTAAGATGTACAGCAACATGTATGATTAGCAACTCACTTTCACCTTTTCTGCGCTCTAGCAGAAGCTGCAAGGAAGAAGATGTGTTTTGAGTCACCACGAACGAACACCAAACACCAGAAGCTTACAGCACAGCCTGCTTGATTATGCCAGTTGATAAAGTAAATTAGTAATTTTTTCCTATAGCAGAAATAGTTGGCTTTATTATGTACACCAGGCAAGAGAGGGAAGAAAAGGGGGAGAAATATTAAGACAATAATCCCCCTTTTAGTTGAGTTGCTGACCAGAAATAAGCCAGTTCATGTCCAGAGCACAGTTGTTCTTGCCCTGAGCAGCAGACAATGCAATCACTCATACTTTTAAGCCTCTAGTCATCTCATAAGAAATGCTCAACTTTGGGGGCTGGTTGGGGGAAGGAGTGCATGTAGCCTTCTATGAGGACAGTTCACGCAAAGCGTCACCTCCCTTCCCTCCAACAAGCTGGAATATTGCCTGGAAACTACTGCAAAAAAAATTCTGCACAGAGCAAGACAGCCACACACAGCCACAAGCAGCTATAGCTCCTGCTCAGCTGTTTTACAGCAGTCATACTTGGAGAAAAAGGGTGTTTTGTTTTGTGTCCTGCCCCCCCCCCCCCCCGTTTTGCACAGAATTGCCTGCAGGCAGAAGAAGCTTGTGAACACTCTGACCATCCCCAGAGTGCCAGGCACACTCCCTGCCCATGCTCCTGGGCTGTTTATCCTGTGGTCCCTGCAGTGAGAAAGCAGGTTATCCAGGTGCA
This sequence comes from Haliaeetus leucocephalus, assembly GCF_000737465.1. Lineage (NCBI taxonomy): Eukaryota > Metazoa > Chordata > Aves > Accipitriformes > Accipitridae > Haliaeetus > Haliaeetus leucocephalus. The sequence continues at coordinate 7,300,451 of NW_010972831.1, read as the reverse complement.
GTCCCTAAAACTTGGCTGCTTACCATTAACTTCTCAATGTAAATACTATTTCATCTCCCTGACATTTAAGAGGAATGGTAAAACATTTCATCCAAGTAACACCTGACTAAGACTTACTACAGGCTCCACAATTGGCATATTTTCCCTTTTTAACTCAGCAAAAGAACCAGGACCTCACAGCACCACATTAATGTCAGCATGAATTTGCCCGTATCAATGGTAAAAATGGTATTTTGGACACTGTACAGTTGTAACAGGCCAAATTCCTGCCTGCTGCATCAGAACAGAAGTCAAGGTTCAATTGGAGCTACAGTATTAATTTGACAGACTGGGGGAAACAGACATTTTAAGCCACACTCAGCCCTGTGCTTCCTGAGAAAAACCTGTGGAAGTTAAAAGAATGAACAAATTGATGTTTTAAAGTGAGTGTGTAAATATCAGAAATTGTGCCTTCTGGTTTTTCATCATCCTATATTTAAATGGATCATGTTCATAAGATTTTTTGCTGTTAAAATACAGACCTGAAATTTTCTTTTAAAAATAAAGCTGAGATTCACACCTAGCTTGGTCATCACCTAGCTCTAGAACTTCAAGTTAAACATTGCTTGGTCCTTCTATAAATACATGTAGTTAGAAGGTTGAAAATTAAGTATTCAGCACTAGCTCTTCAGCAAGTCTCTAGTAAACAAAGGGGAAGTTTAAATTGGAATTATGCCACTTGGTTAATAACAAGCAGTTATGATGAGATGATTCAATAGCTTGGGTGAAATGAAGGTCCTAGTGATAGTATTTCATCCATTTATTTACATACAGCATGTTCACACACACATTCACACTGTTTGCTGATTATCCGAGAAGCAAAGGTTGGGATCCAAGCTTCTCTTGGTCTCCCCGCTCCAGTATAAACATGGTCCTTGTAAATTAAGAGTACATCAACCAGGAAAGTACTCTGAGACACCCAAAGGCACTGGTGTTCTTATTTGGGGAGGAATTCTATGAAAAGCATCACTGGAACACAGCATCCTCTTTAACAGGAACATGCAGGAAATCATTATATATTTTTAGTACTTTCCTTAGTCTTTGACAGAACAGTTGACAGGCATTTGCTACCAGCATGAAGCTGAGTCTAAGAGAAGTAATTAGCCACCAGCTTTTAAAATTTATATTCTCTTTTTGAAGTGAGACAACCAATTTATTTATTTTTAAATTAGGCTGATGAATCATGGTGCTTTAGGGAAACTTAAGTGACACAGGAAGCTTTGTACAGCCATTCAGACCAAGAGCAAGTTTCACTATGTTTTCTCTCCAGCTGAATTCTGATTACACAAAGTCCAAAGGGAAGAAGGTATCTGGTACAATGTTTAGAGGCAAGAAGTAGCAAGATGTAGCCTGTATTCAGAAGTTGGGGGAAAAAGGTAGTTCCGTGGAGAAAGATGCATGAAACAGCAAAAGGAGTGAGGATTAGACTCTTGCATTCCATGATAAGAGCTGCTTTGCAGCCACGCGCTCCTCCTGTTCCATTCACAGCTCACTCACACCTGCCTCCAAGATGTTGAGCAGTAACTTGCTCAGCAAGTTCTTAACAACCAGTTGCAACTCCCCAAGTGAAGGTAGAAAAACTGGGCCAGCAGACAGCACGCACCTGCACATAAATAACTTTTGCAAAAGAAGGTATAGCCCTACTTTTATCACCTTTGAATTTAGCCCAGGAATTACTGGACAGAGTCATTAAGACCTGCAATCTTATTTACAAAACATTTTTTAGAAAGACAAAAAGACCTGCATGGACAGCATAATTACATTTTGGTTAGCATAAGTTAGCAATTTCAGTACAGCCACATTAAAAAGAAAATAGAGTTTTCTTCCTCTCAAAAAAGTAGATGCTGCTTGGAACTGCACTTTTATTATGGGGGGGGGGGGGGGCCCAGCCAAAAATTTGAGATTTAAGGGGAAAAAAATAATCATGGGTTTATGTTCACAGGCTCCTGTGAATATTTTCAGCATATTTCACCATATCATTGCATGGTGGGCTCTGTTCATGCTGCCAGAATGGATGTTCCATCATTTCTATAGTGGGCCTGTGTGACATTCATTAAGTGCAGCTACAAAGGGAGAGGGTTAAACAGCGCGGCCTCTTTTCTCTGATTTGGTCATACATCAGCAAGCGCTCCAGGTTAAATGCCCAGAATACCGCAGCAGATGGATAGGGAGAAGGAGAGCGGCAGATACTTCACCCCACACTACTTAACCCAGGGAAATGAGTCTCGGAGTCGGTGTCATGGTAAAATATGGAAGCTCACTCAGATAATGTGCAGTTGAAATTTTTTTTCCCAAGCCTTTACAACTGACTGCACGTTAAGATACCACATACCCCCTTCTGCAAACTGCCAGCTCACTCCAGCAATAGTAGCTATTTTTGTGTGCAATTTATCTTTATTGAGTATCAAATAAGAATTTTAACCCATAGTGCAATCAGTGATACAAGCCCAAAACATATCTTCTTCACCTCTAATTTCACCCAAAGAGAAACTGTGCACTGAGAAGTTTTATTTTTCGTTAGCTAAAAGTCCTTATGAAATAGTTAGAGCGGACACTTATTAAAGATACCAGCCTGATGGGCTGTACCAGTGTCTGGAAGAACAGGTCGCATGTTTGCCTCTGTTTCGGGAGTGCTCCAGGACCTCCGGGCCTCCCAGCACCAGGTGCTGCACAAAGTGGGGTATCTGCCCTGCCCCCCAAGAAGCTGCACATCTCATCCGAGATTCCTCTGCACTACTCTCTCATATTTCTCATTGGTGTACTTTCAGGTGTCGATTTCTATTTCAAAGGCTGTTTTTAATTCTCAGTCATTTGACAGCTAAAGGTAATGCACATTTTCGATTGCACAGTCTTCCAGTACTCCGGATTAGCCCATCTCCACAACTGTGTTTCTAAGTAGTTCTAGAAGAATCCAACACCAGCATCTTTTGGAAAATGTACTATTTAGAGTCCTATCACCAGAATGCTACCATTGTGGCATTTTTGCAATGTATTTGCAAGGCTGGCAGCCAACCAAGATGATAGTCCTACAGCTCAGGGTCCCAAAGAAAGAGATCACTCAAAACACATGCTCACTTAATAATAAGCACATAAAGTTACACACCTGAGAATCAACAGCAAATAAGCTGCTTGCAAGTCTGTCACCGAGTAAGTGAACACATGCTTACTGAAGAGAGCCTTATTTCGGAGATTATGAGGCTAAGAAATAGAAATCAGAGCTGTGTCTTCCTCATGCAGCTTAATGACAGCTAAAGAACTGATATGGTATGTACACCATACAGAGTCAGCCCCTGCACACAGAGGTCCCTTCTGTGTTTTATTCAGTAATGACTGAAGTGGTTTCATTCTTCCATAAAGCCAAGTCTAAAGTTTTACTATCCTAGTTCACATATAGAAAGGAGAAGTAGGGTGAGGGTGAAGACACATTGCTAAGACAGCAAGAACAAAGCACTTTGTACCGTCTGCTTTAGTTTACTCTATCCCCCACAAGGAAAAAAAAAAGTAAAAATCAGAATCCAACTAATCAATGCAAATGAAGACACAGTTAATATAGAAGTATTTGGTACATGAGCATACATGCACATATGATCACATAAGGCTATGCCAATAATTTACATTCTGACATGGAGAAATAACTATTGAGTTGTAACCATAGCCTTTCTTCTCCCTTAATAATCATAATGGAAAATCCAGAGCCCTGCAACATCTATTGTGTTTTTTAATATCTCAGAAATAATTGCTAATCAAAGCTTCATGCGGTGGGGCCAGTAGGAAGTGGATACATGTCCTCAACACAAAATTTTCATGTGAGCTGAAGGAGTGGGAAGATGCAGGGACACCTAATTTCCACCTCGCGATCCAACTCCATCTGATGAAAAAGATTGCTCAGCAGTCAAAAATCAAAGTCACACTGTCCTGGTGAGAGCCGGAACGGTGACAGGTCCTAGCATGCCGGGAGAGCAGGCATGCAAGCAAGTGAAAATTTGGTCTCCACTAGGTGTGGAAAGTCAATGTTATTTGTTTTTAAAGTTATTTTAGCAAACATGTAGTTTTTGTTCTCTTATCAAGACTGATTCAATACACAGGGGTTCTACTATCTTATTAACCTTACCAAGTCTTTTCCATTATATTTTTTTTAAAATTATTACTGTTCATTAGTGCCAACTCTGCCACCAGAAATTCAGTCGGTCTTCCTGAATCTGTGGTGGTTACAGCAGTTTGTAATTTGTTCTGTTCTGGCAGATGAAAGAGAAATTTACACAGAAAGAAAATAGTTTAGTGGCAACTCCTTATCACTGAAATATTTAACATCTAAAAGAATTTTTAAAGCTGAGTAATGCAATACACACATAATTAACAGCTTGCCTTGCTAATTAGGTAACTCCTTGCTAATGAGGTAGCAATAAGCTGAGCAGCAGTCACATAACATGAAGACAAGGTCTTCCCAGGCAGTTTGCTACTTCTGTCAAAACAACTAGTAACACTTTTCCTTCCCAACCAGCTTTTTTCCCCCTGAAGAAGACAGCTCAGGAAGTGCTGAACACAACGTTAACAGAGAAAGGCTGTTGTGTTCCCTGCCCTACATCTTGCTTACTGGCATCCCAGGAACACTGGGTAGCGTGACATCTCAGCCCCAGGGTAGCTCCCAACTCCAAATAAGCCCTGTAGACCAATACAGACCTCACTTGCATCCCTAGCCTCACTGGCACAAATCTGCCTGCAGACACAGGGACCAGATTTATAACATTCAGACACAAGCACCTTCACAATCCAGCCCTTTGCTCGTCCTGCAAGGGCATCTCCCAACCATTTTTTCTACCAAGGGGAAGACTTAAGCCATGTTTCAGTGTCATGTACTCGCTGGACAACGCACAAGGCTACTACAGGACTGGCAAACCAGTGGAATAGGAAAGGGGACACATTTGGAGAAGAGAAACTTCAAGCACACACAGACCACATCTTCTGGTCCCTCCCGTGTTGGGGTTCGGCCTTAGAAGCTGCTTCCTTGCTCCCAATTCATCTCCACAGCGCGCAGACAGGGGCATGGAGCCTCCTACAGAGACAAGCAAGCTGCCCAGAAATCCTCTCCCATCGCCATTCACACCTTGGTGATTATTACTAGTTATACTGCAACAACACAGAAGCTCCGATACAAAGAAGCACTCCAAGGAAAAAAGAAACATATACATCTCTCTCTCCCAAACTGAGAGCGCCAATATAAAGACTAGAAAAGAAGGCTCCAAAGATCAAACTTTTCCATGCTCTTGTCCAAGCGCCTCTCTACCTTCCAGAAAGATTTCTTCACTTCTCACACGCAGTCTCCCTATCACAACAATTTTAACCTTCCTACTGTCCAGCCCACTGTCACGTTTGAGTGAAACATTGACACATCGAGAATGAGCTACAGCAGCTCTGCCTAGAAGAGCCGTTTCAGAGAACAAGAACAATTCTCATCAGTGCTTGAAAGTATCTTACACTCAGAGGAGCTGATTTCAAGTCAATATTCAGTCTCTCTGAAATAATTGTGTTGAATAAAGAGACATTTGATGGTGACGATTGTTTCTTAATGAAACAGATTTGGAAAATTCAGATAAACTTTACTTAAGCCTGCTCTTCAAAATAAAGAAGCAAAATAGATATATGCAAGCCTGAATAGTAAAGACGCAAAGGAAAAGCAGCCAAAGATGACCACTCAAGCTACAAGGAAGAGCAAGGTTCCTTCCTGCCACTGACAGCAGCAATTTTAACAAGCTTTGTAGCATTTAACTCTTATACATATATTTTTCTGCCAAGGCTGTAAATCTTATATTGCTATCCAAGCTGGAGATAATTCCAGGACTGAAGTGATCTTGAAAAAAAAACATGCTCTAAGATAGAAATGCTGGCACAACTTCTCTTAGTGAAAGGTTCCGCTAACAATAAAATTAAAGTGAGCAAGGGCTGGAGCTGGACCATTTGTGCCTTCTACTGCCAATACCATGTTTGTGTCAAGGTAACTTATTTCCATGGAGTACCCAATACAGAATCAATAAAATCAACCTTCAGTGGTGTTGAACTTTGCATTGTGTAACGACAATAGCTCAAATTGAATTTTAATTCTTTTAATTATAATGGCGCTCAGAGGCCACATCACAAGAGGATTTTGTTCATCAAGGAAAAGGAAGCCACAACAGCAGCTGGCAAACGATGTCAACATTAGATATTTGCACAAGTGTATAGAGGTGTTCTGGGTTTTATCCTTGACAGAGTAGCCAAAACCCAACTGTCTCTCAGAAAAAGGCAAGGCTGCACTTTCTTTTCCAGCAGTTCTTTACAAGTAATAGCTGTTTTCTAGAAAGAAAAAAGATAAACCCTTAAAATCCATTTATACCATCCTTAAAAAAAAAGAAGAGGGAGGGAAGGAAAGGAAAGGTTAGGGGATTAAACTTTGCAGATGCTTTGCACAGCCTAGCTAAAGCTCTGGAAAGACCATCTCAACCTTTGATCCCTTTGGGGAAACAAGTAGTTATTTGAGCAGGCTTTTTGGGAACACATGCTGTGGACATCTGTGTCAGCAGACCCTAATCAAGGCAGACCCATAGCGCTGGACCAATTTGTGTTCCAGGATTCAGACAAGAATATGAAATTCCTGATGGGATAACTAGCTACCTGTAGGGGCATGGATGAGTTTCCTGGATAGATTGTGAATGAGTGACAGTTTAATCCAGGTTTTTTCCATGTCTGTTTTTCAGAATTTTTTCTTCTTTAAATCTAGGAGTCTTTTAAAGAGCTGTTCAGAGCATTACCCAGAAGTTTGCTAGCTTCAGGAGGAAAATGACTATTTGGTTCTTCGTAGTTCCATCTCCACCTCCCCCCATTCCCAATTTGAAGTAACAAGAGTAAAAAAAATTCTTTGAAACTTTCACAGGATTTTGCATCCAAGGAAGACTGATGCAGAGAACCCTATAATTTCAGTTGCACATAATCCAAACTAGAGATTTGAAGGGGAAAAAAGCCTCCACACACTCCTCCCCTTGCACTTCTTGAAGCCCTCAAGGCCTTCCAAAATCTGATAACTGAAGCAAAGCTGGAAATGAGTTTGCCATTCATTGTCACTGGTGCTGTAGGCATCTAGCATGATTCCAAGTTCTCATAATCCCAGGTTACAAGAGACAGCATGGCTTTAGGGCCTGAGCAAGGCACTCAGTCTTTTACAGTGGCACAAATTATGAGCAAAACCAAAGTAAATGGGCAAAGCAACTAATCCATACACCAACCAGCTGGTTTCAAGCATGGCTCATCTTTACTAGTGCAAACCATCTCACCCTAGCCCCAGAGCTTCACTTGCCCCCAGCCTAGATTTGTTTTTTTGTCAGTACGCATGGCCAAAATCCCCAGCAGGAGCAAAGCCTATGCTCCAGCCTCTAGGACAAGGATTTGCAGCTCATTTCAGCATTTGACAGTCACAAGAACTGGAGTCACTTTCCCTCTATCTTTGCACCTTTAATTGAGCATTTTGTGAAAGTCTGAGAACCTTTCCCTCTTGCCCATAATCCACTTAAAATTGTCTGGAGTAGTCAACAATGCAAAACTTACCATCCTCTGTGTTCACTGCAAGCCACCGCTCTGACAGTGCCAAATCCAGACTCAAACTAGAAGGTGAACTCAGAAAGGATCAGTAACTTAGCAGAAGCCCCATGGACTGCTCCCACTCAGCCTCTCACTACAATGAGATCTTTTCCATTGGGCCACAAGCTGGTTTAACAAATAATTTATCTGAGAGCAGAGCTCCATTAACAAAACATATTATACCTTTGCACACACAAGTGGTCGAACACAAGGTCAGAAATAGGAAAGCAGAGCATGGGGATAAAAAACCAAAAACAAGCAAAAAAAAACCCACAGATGACCACAACACATCCTTGGTTTTCTTACATCTGTCCCTGATTCTCAAAATTACCCACACAGCAAAAAATAGGACAGGGAAGTCCAGCTGTTTCAATAGCACAGGCTTAACATGGGTCTTTGGCACGAGGATAAATTTTGCCCTGAATTAACAACAGCAATAGTAACTGGAGTCTTTGAGAGGCACTGTCAATATTTGCTCCACTTGTCATTGACAGAAGGCACAAATCCTGTAGCCTGAGTTTCAGTGCATTTCAAACACACTCATCTAGAAGCACGAAAGCAGGCTCTGCTCAGGGTGCTAATGGGATTAGCACCCACAAGAGACCTGCCCAGGCAGTAACCCTGATGGGTGGGATGAGCTGGGTGAGCAGTAGAGAAGGGTGGGAAAGGGAAGAAAATCCCACCGCTACCATGTAAAGTGCCATGACTAATGTGACACCGAGTAGTAGTAGCATCTAGTCTATGTTAGAAGTAAATGCTTCATAAGGACAGGTACTCTCCTGTGAGCACCCCTGATAGGAGAAACATTTAGCATCTTGCCAGTTACAGTGTTACATGAACCTTCATAAATTAACCTAAAGCCTTGTAGATTACTTTTTACTCCCCTCCACCCTACCTCCTCCCCAAGACATTGTCACTGACAAGGAGTTCCCAGGATCTGTGCTTCTAAAACCAGTCTTAACACGCTAATGATATTATCTGAGAGCTGTGTTTATCAGAGTATGCCAATGGATTTTGAAAGTCTTTTCCCAGTTACCTTCTCTCCTGGTTGGACACTGGCCACAGCCAGCACTATTTCCTCAGCATGCTACTGAATTTCTCCCTTCATCCTGCTTTAGCAGGAAATAACTCTATTGAAAACTCTTCTAGCAGGGTACAATACCAGAGGTGTGACTTAAGGTTGCCAAGCTCATGAACAGGCAGCAGCCTACTTCTCTTGCAGGGAAATTACTTCTCTGATTTACTAAATTCACACAGAAAACTGAATGAACTATGCCCCTGTTAGAAATCCAGTATGGGTCACCATTTCAGCTGCTCTCCTCAGTCCCTGAGCCACACGCATGTCTTTGCTTTAAGGTGGAAAAAACCAGAATGAGGCAACTCACCACCCTGCCACCAAGAGGATGATTTGAAAGGAGAACAAGCACAAGACTTAACAAGCAGCAGCTTAATCATCTGTTATTCTCCAGCCTGGTGGTGGTGGCATTTGTGTGCACATTAGCAAGGTACCATGAAAGGTATTTGGAGCGTGCAGCGCTAAGTGTCTGCATTTCCACATACATGCTTTCTTGCTTCACTGTCACTTGGTTCCTCTCCCACCTACGAATTCACATCTGCATAATTTCATTACCTTCAAGGCAACCTGTCTGGCTCCAGAGAGCAGTCAGGTTCCTTTGGGCCCTAAAGCCAGTGTTTAATATAGCCTGGAGCCGTTCTAGAAAAATGCACACAGCCTCAGGACAGCCGGTACTGGAGCCGAGAGCAGACCAAGCTCCAGCTGTGCTACGCACGCTAACACAGCAGGAGAGCCTGTCCCAGACAGCTCAAGATGTGCGAGTAGGTCTGTGATGCAGCCAAACGACTGCAGCTCACATGATCCACCTGAGCTGACCTGGGTCCCAGTGATGGTTAGAGGCATTTTCCAGCTGCAGGCATTTCTACCTTCAGCAGTCCTGCTGATTTCCATCATGCATCCCCTCACACTGACACCTAGAACAAAGCCGAACAACTGCATGCTCCTCTGCTATTATTGTATTTAACAGACTGCACTACTGGGAGAAGCTGTCCCAGCCAGACAAGGAATTTGCAGTCTGGGGACCATCCGTCCACAGAAACACCACTTGAACCCCAGGTGAGAAGTCCCATTTTGTTAGAGCAATCCAGCTGCACCTAATTCAAACAGCAATGAGCTTGCTGTCCGCTTTCTTACATTACTTCTTCCTGAATCCTTCTGCTCCACTTTACATCAAGGGGGTAAAAAAAAAAAATCATTTCTTTCCTCCAGAGCTAATTCCCATACACTGCAATGAGAGAAATGCAATGTTCTGAGCAATAAAAGCTGGAAAGTGGAATTATTTTCTGCACCATTCAGATGGAAATGAAGCCTAGCCTCAATTCTGCCACCCACCTGGAGCCATGGTATGATCCTATAGATCTTTGGATCAATACCACATCATAGCTACAAAACTAGAAGAGGGGAAAAAGAAGAGGCACAAAATCAAGGAGTGTAAATTTTAACTAAATTACTTCTGTAAGTGTTCCCCCCTTCTCTGCCACTTTTTGGAAAAAGGTACAGCAGTCAGCTGGGGGACAGAGAAATGCAGACAGAGCATTTTGCTTCCTTTAAAGATAACTGGTGTTTATTCTTAAGGCCATTATCCCTCACCCCAAATAAACGCACAAGATTATGTTGCATGTTTTCCGTTTGACTATGTGTGGAGAGAACAAGAGAGAGTGACACCCCCTGTATTATTTCCTAATGATTCTCTAAATTGCAGCATCTCCACGGGAGGAGTGGTTTGAACCACCTCCCTGGTTGCTATCCACCCAGGCATTTTGTTACAGGCTATGAGATGAGTTTCTGCCCACACAGTAGAGTAGAGAGATGAAGAACAACAGGGGCTTGTGTTTGTTTGCTTGTAATTTAGGGCTGCCTTACACCACAATACATAGCTGAACGTGACATGGGCAGGGAGAGCTGATGCTCAGGACTGTTTTCCTGACTGCCCGATTCCCTGGCTCTCCAGGGACATCTCATTTGTGTCCGAGGGACAGTTATTTCACAGACTCCAGTACATGGGCTCCAGAGAAGCACTGCTCGGAAACCACCTGAGTTATAAAGGGGAATAAAATTGTGTTCCACATACTTATTCTGAACTCTGAGGTGCTTCCCACCTGGGAAGTTAGTCTTGTTCCTCTTCTCCAGAGGAGACTCTGGCCCCTACCCTAGAGGCGGCCCAGAGACAGAAACCACCCTGCTGCAGAGGGCTGCCAGCCCCCACACCTCCAGGCACATCCCCAGAGGCCAGAGAAGAAGAAACAAAACATCAGAGCCCTACAAGCCCTTCAGTAGCTGCTTTCTACTGAGCAGAAGTACGAGAAGCCAAACACAGCCATACAGCCAGCCTGCTACGCGTGCCAGGAACACCACGCTGCTACAGCAACATCCTCACCCACCACCTCCACCCCACCAGATGAACCACACGTAAGGGTCTCATACCAGAGCCTCAGAGCCAAAGCAGCAGCTCTACAACATGCTTTCTAAGGCATGTACCAAGCAGATCATGCCCCACTAACCTGCAGCAGCCCGGCACAGGCACCACACACTCTGCTGGAAAAAAGAGACGAGTCCTCCCCCAGCTCCTCACTTATTTCCCCAGGGTCTTGCTAACCACCCACAGCTGCAGGCCCCATGATGGCAAGTGCAGGCAGCTGTGGGGGAGCAGCCTGGCAGCCCTGCCCCAGCACTTGCTGCCCTGCTCAGCCACCAGCCTCTCCTTAAAGGCCCATCTTCAGGGTTTGGGCTGATGCATCAAAGGATAAGTTGCTACTGGTCACCCAGAGCTCATATCTGAGACTAGCATGGTAAACAGTGCCGGTATTTATCACCTTCCAAATCACTGATGTCCTTCTACAGGAGTGCACTTCTTCAGTGCAAGGTTGCTTCCCTCTTTTTTTTGTTTAACCAAAAGTTTTGCAAGATCTGATCTTCTCCTTATGCCCTCACCTCCTGAAGTCCAGTGAATTAAGCTGCCTTTTGCCTTAAAAAATAAAAAGAAGTCCTTAATCCTCCTACCTGACAGGAAAAGCCAACAGATGACGATCCCTAAGGTCCGCACTGCGGCTCAAAAGAGCCCACAAGATTATTTTAGCTTTCAGTATTTCCTGAGTTAGTTTATGACTGTGAATACCCACAGTTAACAACAGTATAACATTGAGCCCAAATCCGTAACTATTGTACCCAGGATAGCCACCACACGTTCCACCTCTAATCAACCCTGATCCCACAGTGAGAGACACACAGGCAGACCGCTGTCTTAAATAGGGCACAGAAGTTCATTCCCCTAGATTTCATTGCAGGTTCCTAATCAAGGGCAATATTTATAACCCTAGGTTTATTTCTGTGGCGTCCCCAAACACTTTAGCTAATAGAGATGAACCTTCTAGTACCAGTTTATCTTTTCTCCTTTATGCCAATATTTAATGCCTTCTTTCATCCACTTCAGTAATGAATCATCTGTTTTTGTATGATTAGGGTTATGAACAGCTCAGTACTTGTACAGTGGAACATTAGGGCAGGGATATAGATGCCCATAGGACAGAGATAAGGATTCATGAAAGAGGAGACTGGGCTGATTCGAGAGAAATGCGTTTAAAAATGCATTAGTGAAGAGTAACAGAATGAAAATACTTGATGAATATTTTAAGTGGCCAAATATTAAATGTGTGTGTGTATATATATATTTTCACAAAATGAAAGGCACTGGGTTTAATGTCCAACCAATCTTTAATTTGCATCACTGATGGGATTTATCTGAATTTGGGGCATGAGTCTGCAAGGTGCTTATCCTGCTGGTCCAGGTCTAGAAAAGCTTTGAAGCACTGATTTCATAGCGGGTTTATTCATATCAGGGAAGTACAGGATAAAGTACAGGATACGTTGAGCTGTTTTGTGGGGACAGTCTGCCATGACCCACGTCTCCCAGCACCGAACACTTCAGATGAAGACAAAGACTATAATACTGTGGCAGCCAGTGTTTTACAGGGAAAAAAATACAGAACATTGAAATTTTACCCATGGTCTCACCATCTATAGGTGTAAAAGAGAAAGCAATGCTTTCAGAGACTCCTGGGAGGCTTATCATTGCAAGTGACCAACAACCAGAACTTTGCAGTATCAGCCCAAGGTCCTCAGTGACTCATGACTAGATAAATCCTCGTGAGTTCCCATTTCTGTAAGATACATACAATATTACTTGCAAAAAAAAAAAAAAGTTACCTAATGAAAAACTTCATAGAAAAGCCAGAAACCAATAAAACTCCTTAAAAAATAAGTCACATTCATTGAAATAATCCTGAAACAATCAATAATTTGATTTTTTATACTCCTACGCGCATGCATATACACGGAGATGGATAAAGCGCTTTCTCTAAGATGACAGCAATTTTACAGGAAAGTTCAAAAGAATCTGTAAAAAAGTGACTACATCTCATTAAATCTTCAAGCATTTTTTCATAAGAGTTTGTAAAGACTTTGAGAGGTTTCAGCATTACTAACTAAAAGGACAGAGTACTCTCCCCTGTTATTAAAATGACCCAAAAGTAGGAGGGGGTTAAGTACTACAAGGACCCAGCCCCCAGTGCATGTCAGTCAAAATAAAAAAATAAATAATTATACATGCTTTGATTTCTGTGTCCTGAGGTCTTCATTTCTCTGCAGGACAGCATTTAAGCACACACTAAGATCCCATGAAGCCCTAACAGAACGGGCACATAACAGAGTGATGCGATAGAGCGACGAATTTCTGCATGTTTTTTTGGATGACCAGCTTCCTGTTGGAATGGGTATTTTAAAGCTGGGAAGAATTTGTAACATTATAAAATTAACAAATGTTTTGGGGAACTTGCGCTCTTGGACTTCTTTTAAAAGGTGTAAAAAAATACAGGTTGACTCACAGATATTTTGTTGTAGACTGCTGCATTTTCTCCCTTCGGACTGCCATCTAAAGATGGCAGTGAAAGCTGTACATGTACTTCTCAGACCTCTTGGTAAACTGAACCTTAATTTCCTGGCTGTAGTTCAGAACGATTGCAGACAGACGTACACTGCGATGCACGCTGCAGGCACCCCATGTGCCATGTGGCTGCACAAAGCTTCAGAGCAGCCACAGGGACCTGTCTGTACCTGGCACTCGTGTCACTGCTGTCAGCGTGAAACAAAATCCATGGGGGATCTCCTACCTGAGTTACACATTGACTCATCGCAACACTCAATCGTGTTTTTGCTAAATACCCCCACCAAAGAAACCCCAACGATCTCCAGTCACAGATCTATCGCCAACTGCAATGCTTCCTCCACCCACAGACAAGACTGGCATGCTCATTACCAAAAGCATATAAGGCTTCTGCAGGCTCAAAACATCTCAGAAACACTTTTAATTAATTTTTCCAGCATGCAGGATGAGTAAACACACTATTGTTGATGCTGTCAGCTGTTTGATATAAGTCCCAGACCTCTTTCAGTTTCACTCAGAAATACTTTGACCTCTGTCAAAAATTCATTGACAATAAGGTCTCTCCAAGTAAATGTTTGCAGCAGCAACAAAAGAGGAGGTAATAGTATGCCTGCTATGCATACAAGAGGCATAATACTGGTTTAGATTTCTATGGTAATTTCTTCAGATACAGTATCAAGCTTTGGCGACTTTTTAACTGCTGAATTACTGTAACATTTCTCATAAGAAATCCTGAAATCTAGGTTCCAGACATAAAAACTCCTTAGATATATTTTGTACTTAGCAAAAAGCTAAATCTTTATTTATTTATTTATCACTACTGCACTCAAAGGAAAGGGTGGCCAGCAGTCTGTGAAATTATTGTTTGCTTCTAAATGTAGTTACCACAGCTGAGGACTTAATACTTGGCTAATGCCTGCGATCCTTATTAACATAAATATTGTAACAGTCAGGCGGGATGGAAGTCATACATGAGATAAGATCTTGTCTGTTTCTGGTGATATGATCTCAACACTAGTCAATTAAAACTGCTGGAGTATTTCGTAATCATTGTCATATCAAATTACCGCACTGATGCATACGTTAAGTAGGAAAAGTTATTACATTACCGCGTGGGGCGAAAGAAGGGCTAAAGGAATACTGCAGCGCTAGTAGTTTATGGAGACATAAAAATTACTGTGGACAGTGTTATAGTTATTCTGAGGACCACTATAATTGTATAATAATTCTGTTTACACTTGTCCATCCTATTTTTCTTATAGGAAGTTATATATGAAATGATTCTACAGGACTGTTCAAGGGATTAAGATATAAACCCTCGGAGATTGTTTTTCCTTACTCTTACCAATGGCACTTTACAATGTACTCTTCTTTGCAGAGGCTGACTTTGGGTAGTCAATATAACATATTCCTATAAGACTGTCAGTAGGATTGGTAGGGTAATTTGCAGAGGTTTTGTGGATCTGCAAATTGAGAATCAGCCCTTGGAGGATTAAGGTTTCAAATTTAATTTTACGCTAATTCTAGGCATTTTTTGAAAAACGACAAGCTTGCCTTTACTACCTCATATACAACATTATTTACTTCTCCTTGGGCTCTTTTTATTGTTTTGGGAGGATACCAAGCTAATGTAACACTGCCCTAACTGCCTAGCTGCATCGAGCGAGGCCATTTGCATGCAGCGTGTCTGACAATTAAGTGCGACGCTGCAGAGTTCATCTGCAAGTGAACCAGCATTTGGTATCAAGAAGTGCCGAGGCCCGATTCTGCACCCCTTTTGCTGGTGAATGGCAGCAGCAGTTCACAGCACATACTATGCAAAAGGCATGCGGGTTCACATCAAATGATCCCCTCCAAAAAGATCTGCCATTCCTGTCAATCAATTCCCTTTTATGACTCCTGGATTGTTTCCTTACGTCACTAGTCTTAGTAGTTTATATCTTTGATTGGAAATATCTCCTAGAAAACCTGACTAATGTCAGGGCCCTGCTGTGAGAAACACTGTGCAAACACAAAGTTAGAGAAAGTTCTTGCCCCCAAAATCTCCAGTCTGAAATCTCAATAGTGTCAAGTGCCAAGACCATACACAGTACACATAATCTTATTTGCTGAAATAAATTGCAGATTGTTATTTTTTTTAAGAGGGGAAAAAAAAATTGGAAAGCACTTGTAGAAATGAGTAAGGTTTCACCTAGTGATAAAGGTAGTTATGCTCCAGTAATGAGGAGAAAGGGAACTTGCTATCAAGAATTAATGAGATCACAAAGAACAGGCAGGGGAAGTGAACGTTTTTAAAATGTCCCTGCTGAACACCAGGAATAATAGAGTGAGAAAAAATGGAGTAGATCCCTGTGGTAAAAACTATTAGAGGCGGCGAATTATAAAACTATTAACCAGAATGTAACTCCCAATTAAAAGATGATTTAACACTGGAATCTGATGGATGAATTTTGATTAAATGGAGAACTATTAGGAGCCCTGGGAAATGGACTTCTCCTGCCAGTTCTAAAAGTTAAAAGGCAGTTTGATATAAAAATTTATAAATTAAGGTTAATTACTTTAAATAACATGGCTGGAAGCAATAAAAAGAAATTTATAATATTCTCTGGAGTTTTAGGAAAATAATATAGATATCCGCACCTCTCAATGGAAAATCGAATTAGCGTCCCCAAGTACAGGTTGACAAAGACAAAGGCAAAATAAACTGGCTGACAAAGGGGCTGCATGGGAAGCTGAACGATTCACAGCCTTTGATCTGCCAGAAGACTCCTTGTCCGGTGCCACAGTGACTCTGCTCTCAGGGCTTTTGTGCAAAGGAGCGATGCTTCTTCACTTCAGCCTTCGAAACCCACAGTGAGCACGCTGCAAACCAAACGATGGATGGCGAAGATGTCCAAAGAGGCACGCTGATCCTCCTGCCCTTGAAGAAAGGTTTGGCTCTACAAGCAGGTAGGCAAAAATTGATAACAGGTAACCAAGTCTGTGATAGCAATGGGAGGGGAGACAGTAGCCCAAAGCAAGCTCAAACAGTCCTTCTCTTAAGGGCTCGTCGTTGTTGCTTATAAGCCTTTAAGTTTTGTAAGAAAAGGTTCAGCCTAGGTGAGGAACAGGTTTGTCCAGAGAGGTGTTATGGGTTATTCAGAAGTTTGGAGTTGGAGAGCAGCACTGCCCAGCTCCCAGAGGCCACGGGTGCCTGCTCCAGCCAGAGGGCTCTCAAATGCACGACAGGGAAGCTCAGCTGGAGGCGGGTGACATTACATTACACCAGTTCTTGTGGAATACACTTTAATGTAGAGAAGGAAGAGTGTTTGGGGGGTAAGGCACTTAGTTCAACCTGAATCTCCTTTATCCTTTCAAGTGGAGCCCATGGAGGAGGTAGGGATTGAAGAAGAAAAGCATGTGCCCATGTCACTCCACATTAACTGCCTGGATTGGATCATTCCCTGAGGAAATACAGCAGAAGGCAGCAGAAGAGGAGAAGGCTTCTCCTGTGACAGCTTCCTGGATCTTTTATACAACCGTTGCCAAAGAGGGTCACAGAGGAAGCAGAAAGCCTGGAAGCTTTCCACAGATCCCAAAGGATTCCCAGGAAGCTGGAATTATTATATGGAAGCATTCTCCACTAATAGAAATGTCTCCTTGCCCCCCTGCTCCACTCTGACTTAGCTGGCAAGGGATCTTCCTCTGAGCATTGCAGACAGGAGAAGAGAGCATTCGCCAAACGACCGCCACAGGTCAGGTCCCACCAGCTTCTCCAGGTCCGCAGTGCCAGGATGCCGAGTGCCAGCGTACCGAGGCACGCCTGTGTCTGTCCATTTACATTCAAACACACACTGTTTCAGCCTCCTCCTGTCCCCTTCCTCCCTCAGTGTCCCCCCAGGGGTGATTCTGTGCCTGTTTACTTGAATCTAAACCCAGGATCCCCCCACCAACAGAGAGGGTAACCCATCCCGTTCTCTGAGTCACCACTCTGTTCCACACCATGATCAGAAAACCTCTCTCCTGAGCGAGCAATTTTTTCTAGGTTTTGGTCCCTTTGAGTGTTGACCCTTGAAATTTCCAGCTCCTCCCTACCCCCTTCCCCACACACACTGCTTCGGAGTCACCCCATGCCCCCTGTTCTTTGTCTTACAGGCTTCCCTGCCCCAGCCAGGGTAAGTGCAGTGCTGCTCCTTTAAGGCTCGGTGCCTGTAAGTGATTACTCTTGGTTATCACTTTTTCTATATCAGACATGTCATGGTGAAGAATCTTCAACCTTGACTCTTACAGCTGCCCTAATTATAGGACATATTTTTGGTGCTGTGTCTTTATTCCTTTCCGTGCTGGCACTCTGACCCCGGTGCTTCCTCCGTCGCGCTTGTGTTAACAAGGTTGTCCATTCTACAGTTTCCTCACTCTGATTTGTAACTCAAAATTACCATATCTGGCTTTCACTCACTGACAACCGTCACTTTAAATAGGCCTTTTAAAGTTAATACGATGTCCATTCTAAAGTGGAGTATTACTTTTCAGTGATGTTAAATGAGCAATTTAAGGAGCTATAGGCTTTTCTTATAAGAAAAATTAAATTTTATCTGCCACTTAATTTATGAATAGGGCTAACCCTAAACAAATCTGTCATAAGCTGCTGCCATCCCTAAAAAAAATAATAATACAAGAATAACTCTAGTTAATGGTGGTAAAATACAGAAGAAATATACGAATCATTCATAAAAACATGTCTAGCTCACACTTTTTAGAGCCTCAGGTACATCCTGCAGCAGGAATATACTCCTTTTTAGGTCTCATCCAGTGAACCTAGTGGATCCGTGGCCAACAGGGATAATATCACTGACTGGGAAACGTTCGATCAGTGCCATCAGTGGTGCCTCAATAAGTAAAACAGTTTTCTACTTGCTCATTCACACTGTCTCAGGGAAGGATATTTAGACTAACATATAGTTTTGCTGAGATGGATGGAATTCAGCTACTGGTGGAAAGGGCTTTGTCCTGTTCCTTCAACTCCATGGATGATCAGTGAGGAGCCTGCCCAGCTTTCCTCCCAAAAAAGCAAGGCTTCAAAGCCTGCTGAAAAGGAAGGGGATAATGATTCTTTGATGAAATCGGGGAGCAGAAGCTGAGAGATCTGGCCAGTGTCTGTGGCTTATCTCTCAAGCCCTGCTATGCCATGCTTTCTGACCAGGGTTTTCAGAGCAATGCATGGGTGCCTGATCTCTTCTGAAAGCCTCGGTTTCCATCCTTCCACCTTCCACCATTGCCTAAGCGAGGCCATAAATCTCACCACTTCTCACTGGGTTGCGAGACTAAGTTCCCTCCTGTTTGGCAAATGATTTGAGAACAAACCTCCCTTCTTGCAGAAAGTCCCTACCTCCAGGCAGCTCAAGCAGCTCCAGCCTGCCTGAGATTTCAGTGTTCATGTGGGATCAACATGCTGGGCCTAATGTTTTTCCTTTGGCTTCTGAAAGGTCAGAACGGCAGTATATTGAATCTCTAAACATACTGATCACACAGCTCTGCTAGCTCACTAGAATCCATTAATATCCAAGATACTGGAAGGGAAAGGGAAAAAAACCTTCCTCCATGAACTTAAATCAATTAGCTGGGACTAAAAAATGTAGATTCTTGTGGAAGAATAAAAAATGGAAAACACCAGGCCTCATTATCCTGTCCCTGAAGTGCCAGAGGGTAAAATTATCTTTCATGATGATGTTCTGCATTGATTAGTCAAACATGTAGGAAATCATATTAAAGATTTGACACCTGATGTGGGATCAGAAGAGCTGTGTGCTACAATAGCACATGCAAATGTTGTGGAGAAGCGGTATGTGCTTTGGCCAAAGGAAAGGAAGACAAGAGAGTGTGGAAATGTGATGGGAAAAAGAAAACTTGGAAAATTCCCCATGGAAGAATCTTTTAGGTTTTAATGCTCAGTTCAAGAAAAAAAAAAATCTGCTTCTGCAGAAGGTACTTCAAGAAGGTATATAATAATTTCAGGATCATTCTTCTTCTTTTTTTGTTAATTATCCTGTAAAACACTGTACCCAGAAGTTGATTAGGTTTATAGTTCTGTAGTGACCTCACTGTGGATTCAATAAAAAAACAGATAAAGCTAGAATTAATAGAAAGAAATACCACCCTGAAATGGGAGACTAAGAGCTACAGGTGGATTGACCTGACATAACTCACTCAACTTCAGAGAAGCCACAGTGACTTACACCACGTGAGACCAGGCTCTTGTAGTCACCCTAAGAGCAGGGCAGAAAAGGCTGATCAGATCACTTTGGACCAAGGGCAAAATCCTGGCCTTGCTGGAATCCACAGAGAAGTCTCCACTATCCCTGTATCTGCAAACACCTCCACAATAAGCATCTGCCTCCTCCAGAGATGCAAAAGGATCATAAATAACTGCAGCTCCTGTCTCCCGAGTACCTGCAGCACCATGGTGAAAAAGAGCTTTGTCTTCCGCGTCAGCCAGGTACCAGGTTAGGGCCAAATCAACCCCTGTGTTGACAGAAGCCATTTCACTGAACTTCACAGCTATTACAGTCCCAAATCTGGAAGGTGAAAGAAACAACTTTTAGCTATTTAAGTAGTGCCACTACCATAGTGAGTGATCTTGCCTGAATCAAGGCCAGTGACCCAGCGTTGCTACAAGAATCTGCCATTTAATATTATAGCCTTGCAAACCAAGTAGCCTGCAAGAGTGGCTTCTCTCATGACTCTTTACAGGTGGTGAGGATCATAATGTGCGTCTTTGTGATGAAAATGCTGACTGCCTTCAAAACCAGATGAACCATTAGATGAAAACATTGTATAAAAACATTATAGGCCTATGCTTTTATCAGACAACCATAATCAGCAGCTCTGGGATCTTCCAGCACTTCAGGGCTAATTTCTACGTCAGTGTTAAGTAAATTCCATGGCATGGATAACCTAAATTATTTGGCAGATTAGACTGCAGGAAGCATAGCAAACATTACTTAAAGCGTTTTTAAAACTGCTGTACAAAGTGCACTATAGCGATAAAATAGAGCAATACCTAATTAAGATGCACAAAAAAGCCCTATAGTTAAATAATTTTAACCCCTTCCTTACCGCTGATTCTTAAGGACGATGTGAACAGAACACAAACTGCTATCAGCTAAGCAGAAAAACATCTTGGTTATAAGATGAGGCTGCCAGGACTGCAAGTCTCTAACAGAAGAAAACCACCCATAAAACAGAATGAGAGTGAGGCTTCCCCATTCAAAACTATGTTTTTCCTCTCATTACTCCAGTGTTGGCATCACTCTACCAATTCATCCAGCTCTCTTACCATTCAGCTCCTGACCTCAAGTTCTCTCTCCCTGTTTATTTCTGTTGCCTTGTGAATGTGAATATTTTTCTCCCTTCTGGACTATAAGAACCAAGAATTTTTACTGTAGGGCAAGACTCTGAACATGGTATGGCCCATTGCCTCATCTGATACATGCTCCCTACTTCTTCCCACCACCCTGCCACATTCTGCCTCCACATTGTTCTCCCACAACCTAAAGGCATGCGCTTGATGTATGGCCCACCCACCCATCAAAGGCCTTCAGCAAGGTTCTCACCCCTGCAGTCTCAGTTCTCTCTGTCGTCCTTTCAGAAAGGACTCTCCCTTTCTTCTCTGGCTTTACTACCATCTCACACTTCGTATTTAGACCCAGCAATGACCATCACAGTCCCTGGGCAGTCTTCCATGCAGACGTGGGGCAAGCAGCAGAGCAGTTTTCAAGATGCTTTACGACCCCACGCGGCTGTATTCAGACTGGAACATTTGAACTCCAAACTGAGCAATTGAACTCACATCAAAATTGCTGCTGACAGTGTAACTAAATAAAAGATCTACTTTTCTAATCCCTGAGGCCAATACAAGAAACAGTGGTGAAGAAATGGATATTTTTCATCCATTTGGCTGCAGTGATCACCATTAAAATTGAACATAAAGCTCAAAAGACCCATGTAGTGTCACCAAAAATCCTGGAGTGAGTGGACTGTCAGATGGTAATAAATCACTTGGAACTGACTTCAGGGGTGGAATCATAAATGGATTTTGGAGCAAAAGTTTCATGGAAAGTCACTGAGTTCTGGGGAGAAAGTAAGTTTTGAATTCTCCCCTTCCTCCTTTTTTTCTTCAGTCCAGACCACCCCACCCCATCCCACCAACAAATTAATCAGGTTTGAGCACCCAGTTTAAAATTTCTGGGGGAACATCTATCCGGTTTGTCTGTCCAGTTTGTCTGTATTTGCAGATGGACAGCATGTACTGCTGAAGACCATGACTTCCTGATGATGCTTGTGTCACCCCAGAGCCAGGGGTGACCTAATAGTGTGAGAAAAGCAGGCTAAATCTGCAGAAGATGATTTTATGGGCACAAAGTTACAGAGGACTGCTGACAAGAAGCCAATACAGCTGATGCACTTTCCTGGACTATTTAGACAAATGGTCCACACAATATAGTCCCACTGGCAGGTCCATGAGTAGTGGGGTAGCAGGAGGCAAGTACAGTATCCATATATTCACAGGTACCTCTAATGTACACAAAAATATATAATAAGCATCAGCAGTCTTCATTAGAGTGCAACCAAGAATTATGGAGATCCTAACCTTGCAAGCCGAATAAATTATTGCCAGAGGATTATTATGTATTCTAACAATATCTAATGTACCTCTTTGTCTCTCATAAATTACAGGGCATCCTCTGACTCCTAGAATACACTCTGTCTCATGCATAGCCACTATATAGTCTTTTTTTTCCCTAAATACACACAGTAGAAACTCTAATCAGCATGGTCTTGCATAGAGATTTTAATAGCCGAGAAAAACATACTTGTAGTCGCACGTTCACTGGCCTGGTGTAACTATTTCAATTACCAAAGCAAATGACCACAATTTAAATGTGCTGTTAAAGGGGAAGCTCATTTGCAGTGTGTATGTAAGAATATCATTATTAGCTACCCACCCCCCCCCCCCCTTTCACAGTTCCGTGGGAATTTTACCGTTGTACAAAGTATTTCCACCCAGCGTAGGCTACAGTAGAGTCTCCATGATCGTTTGACTTTCTGCCTTTCAGGCAAAAAATTGCCAATAACACCTGCTTCTGCATTGGCTTACCCAATGCGGACTTAACAACAACTCCCAATACCGAGTCATCAAACTCAGTTCACTCCATCAACCAAAAAAATAAACCCCTTGTATTTTAACACCTTCCACTCACAAACGATTAGAGGTGACACCTAGCAAATCTTAGGCCCTGGTACTCTGTGTGCATTAGCACCAGCCAAGCTAGCTGATTTACTTCAATAAATAGCTGGCCCTCAGGTGATCTTGAAATTAGCAAAACTTGGTGCATTTGCCCTTCTTGCTGAGTGCTTTTGTCGGCATCCAGGCAGCACTGGAACTGGCTGACTATTGTTTCCCAGCAGATTTATCCAGACATTGGATACCTGCTTTGAGATGTTTAAACGTCTGGATATACCAAAAAGCACTGCAGAGTTAGGAAGTTCTGTACCCCAGAACCAGCTCTTTTATTGTCCATTTCTGCTGGGAAAGACATGAAAAATACATTTGGTTGTGTGCTGCATTAAAACGGCAAAGAAAGCTAAAATTACTTTTAAACGTCCCACTCCATTTACAAGGCCACAAGGACAACTGTTTTGCATTATTCCCTCAAATTCTTTCTGTTTCAGGTTCCTTTTACCATTTAGACTGTCACATACACACATACAACACACATTCACATCCTCCTTTAATATGAACGGTCCAAGAAGGATATTGTGCATAAGCCCTCATGGGCTGTCTTTTTAATATATATTAACAAGATGACGGATACCCTGAGTAGACTGGTCAGGGAAAGCAAACGAAGACAAGAAATATTCTCAGGGTGTTATTGATTAGCTGTTTTTCAGAACAGAGGGAATCATTTTTAACTGGTTTAAACTATGATGGACTCAAGTGGAAAATGCAAGCAGAGTTAGCAAGGAGCATAATTGACTGGGCATGGAACTAAGTAACCTCTCAGCATGCTGGAAGTGGTGGAGCGAGGGGGGTTACAGCCGGGGCTGCTCCGGGCCCAGAGCCCTTTCTTCCCAAAGTGAACTCTGCCAGCAGCCAAAGACGACAACGACAACAAGTAAAGGGAGGGGAAAAAAAGGGAGAAAAAAAAAAAAAAAGGTCCAGCCACTCAGTTACATGATCTAAATTCTAATCAAACATCATTTAAAGCATGTTTTATTTCAGCCTCTGGAGAGATAGTCCCTCCTGACTCCTCACCATGGCAACCGGTGTCTCATTTCAGAAGTGTCATGCCACATTATCATCTTGCCGGCTCACACACTCCTGCCTGACAAGTTCTCTCTGCCCCTTGTGACAACCGTTCCAGGCTTATGCTGTTTATTTTTGGTGTCAGGCTGGCCCTGGCAGATTGAAAGGCAACCTCAACCCCTTGAACAACAAGCACCACACCCCACATGGTGATAAGAGATGATTTGAGAAGATATTTGCTTACATGTGTATAAGCAATTTGCTGTATGATGAAGCACCGGTGTGTCTGTGTGAATGCACGCATATGTATATGTGTGCAAAGGGGAAGGAAATGGAGAAGCGTAACGTTTCATGAGAAAGCAAACAATTCATTTCAGATCCCAGGTAGTAGATTTCAATCATCAGATCCTGTTATTCACACAGAACAATATGAAATATAGGCCAAAAAGGCATCGTAGGTACTCTCTCCAAAGAGACATGAATGCAAAGCTAGACATTGTCTCTGCAAAATACCCTCGCTGCATCCCTGCAGAGTGCTGTGAGATACAGCAGCAAAGGCACTCCATGGAAGGAATGAGGAGAAAATGTAATATTAATTTGCTAAAGGAACATGCTAGAGAGACGCTTTGGGCAAGATTCATCTCTGCTATTGTGGTGTCAATCTGGAGCAACATCACTACTGTCGATGAATTACTTGGGATTACCAGCAACCAGAATTACAGAATTTCCACTCATATTCAAGTAATGGATTCTGTTCATCACAGCCGAGACTTCCTTTTAACTATGCGTTTTGTACAGCCTCCACATAGATGGGGCTAAGTCTACAGCTGGGCTTCCTGGTGTAAGCACAATAATAATGCTGATATTAATTATAAAAGTATGTATTACATTTACTTTTAATAGTAAACATAAGAAAATAGCAGTATGTTTGACGTTCACTCGACTGCTGAGACAGCAGCAGTAAAGCAGTGCTTCTTTCCATTCAAAAGACCCAGAATTATAAACAGTTTCCTACCTTCCCATCCAAGTAGGTAGAGAACAAAGTGTTCTTGATTAATTGTTCTGTTGTTACCTATCATTAAGCCAGGAGGGAAGACCTAAGGTGTCTGATAGGATGTCTAGGTAGCAAAGAAGAAGAAGAAAGGAAGAAATAGGTGTTGGCAGTAAAGATGTCAGCACAGATTTCATATTTGCTATCCAGACCAGTTTCTCTAGCCCATGAGAGAAGATGGGTGAGGATCCACTCTGAAACAACGCATTAAATGAAGGGAACATCCCTCTCAGCTAAAACGGCAAGAGTCAGGAAAAGTGATTTCTTTCACACAAGTTGCAACTAAGCTGAGACAGTTAGAATCTTGGTCTTATGTTAATCAGTAACTTATTTCCCAATTATCATTTTCATGGACAATAATCAATTTTAATATTGCTAACCAAATTAATTTAATGTCACGTTCACAACAGCCAAACAAACCCAGCAGAATATCTGACTGTGATGGGTCACTCAACACTGCCACAGTCACCAGGAACATCATTATCATAATATTTGTACATTTTTCCACCAGAGAGCCAAAAGAGTAACTTACAAGACTGAAAAAATCAGCCAGCTGCTTGGGAACTTTTTACTTAAAAGGAGAAAAGCGGCATTAAATGCAATATGTGTGATAAAGGGCTTATATATTTCAGGTCATCTACAGACATTGGAGTTCCCATCCACACATTTCATGGAGAGAACAGAGCATTATCGTCTGATAAGAGGCCAAAAAGGACTGATTTCTGGAAACTTCATTGTGATGTTTTCATACAAGTGATTAGGAAGCTGGTTACTGACAATGTGCCACAAATACAATTGCTGCAGTGATCTCTTTTTCCTGCTTAACATAGGTCATCAAACCTCTGTACCAATTTCTCTGTGGCTATGTCTATCCCAACAGATAGCCGAACTCTTCTAGCAAAGATCACTAGGCTGTGAATAATATCTACAGAGCTGTTGATGGAAAGACTGATTCTAAAGTCAATCCATACAATGGGACAGTATAAAAAGAAAAAGGTCTTGAACGATTTCTGTTCAAGACAGCCATCACATGGGACACAAAATGATGGCCTCTTAAGAGACACAGCAGCTGGACAGTGACCCTGGTAAGAATGGCCCCGCTAGCACCAAGTGGGAGGATTATCAAATGCAGAGTTCTTAACTAGTTCTGGCAGTGATGAGTGTTTTGGGCATAGCGCCATGCCTCACAAATTGTTCTCACCTTTTCAAAGCTGGGTGGTGAAAAAGGAGCCCGTGATGGAAGAAATGAACATCAGAGGAAGTTGGAAGAGGAACAGTCTGAAGGCCGGCACAGCACTGCAAAACAAGGTGCAACAGCATTTAAAGGATGGCTGCAAGACTTTTTAAACTGACATAGTCCAAAGCAGAGCTTCTCCATCACACACACGCTGTTAGGCATATAAATGAGTAGCACACACCATTTGTGGACAATCTCTTGCCTCTACCAAAGGCTATAAAATTCATCCAGTATGTAACCCAAAGACTGAATGTCACTTGGAGCAGGGGATGAAAATTCTCTCAAAAAAGTGAGACATGCTGACATCAAATAACTATATGCCTACAGTTGTGCACTTAACTGAGTTTACAGGCATATCTCCAGGTACTGCTCTGGTCCTGGGAAAGAGGTGTGAGTGTGGTTTATCATGAAGTTTACATGGGTCACAACGTAAACAAAACTTGACCCAGTTATCTCAGAGAAAGAATCATAGACTGGGCAAAACCATATGATTAACACAGGTGCAATCTTTGATCAAATCAGGAGCTAATTGGAAAACAGCTTTCATTAAAAACAAACAAACAAAGCAATATGTTCATTTAATTTTTAATCCATTTTCTGGTAACTGTACCATAGAAAGACAGAGGATTACAATAGCAAGGCATCTGTAAACAAAGTATGATCATCCCAAGACACACTAATGGTATTTTACAGAGTTTGTAAGAGTAGAGCATGTACATTTTTAAAACCATAAAATGAGGAGTATTAACATTGATTATGGAACGGCAATGAAATTCCAGAGTTGCAAGTCCCATAAAAAGCTATAAACACAGCAAATGCTACAGGAGGTCTTCCAGAAAAGAGAAAAGGAAGACAAGGGGAATATTTCACAATGCAGAAACAGCATCCAGGGAATGAAGGAAGGAAGTGATGCCTGTATGGCTGTACTAACCATGGGCTCAGTTCTCCCCCCAGCTGCACACCTGCAATGCCTCATCGGCTAAGATTTCTCAACTTCCGTAGCAAACACATGGGTGTATCTAGAGGCAGAACTTAACCTACTCCCTCAAACGATACACAGCTAACAGACATGGACACCATTGTAGCAAAACATCACATTGCCTAGCCACCTTGCTTTATAGGAAACATACAGTATATATGTAAATCAGCAGCCTTTTTTCCTCCTGAAAGTGCCTGGGTACTTCTATTCACAACCATATGCACAATCAGGTGTAAAAATAATGTGCATGCGCTGCTACTACCACCACATAACCCAGCCTGGGAGACTTCTGTTCCCAAATGCCCCAGTGAATATGTACCCACCTCTTCACAGGTGCAAAAAATCCAGCTTGCGCAATGACTGCAGCGATGAACTGTTGAAAGATAACTCACATTGCCTATGTGGTCCATCTATTCACCTTTGCCCACAAGTCTTCCTTGTACCAGTGCATGTTTTTTATGCTCCGTTAAAGCAAACCACTGGTGTTCTTCAGCAAACAAGTGTCCCAAGAAAGGACTCTAAGACTGGCAGGAATTCAGCTTTGGCAAGGAAATCCTGTATTTTTGTCTTGTATTTGCAGCTGCTCCGGCATATGTCTATATCCATCTGTACACCTATCTTCATAAAAACCTAACTGCAACAAAATAAATAATAATAATTCTGCTGTTTCTCTGTTTCCTGTATTCTCCACCAGAAAAGTGGGTAATAAAACAGCAAGCTCTCTGAAGTAGACATTACCAATCCAGGCCATGCAAACAAACACTTCACCATTTTATAATCTCACATGTTGAATGAACATCATCGTTCCCTTTGGTGCCTTAAAATATCAGGTCCATAAAATTACTAAAAGGCAGAGCAGCAATGCTGCCTAATGCTAGGACCGCCTAGAACAGACATGAAAGCTGACAACACCTTTGTTTCCCAGAAGATCCTCTTTCCCCCCCAAACCCAGCTGATGGTCCCTTTACAGCCTCCCTAACTGAAGAGCTAAGTTTTGATTTCTCACATTTAGCATGTCAGTTCTCTTTTTCTTCCCCCCTCTTAAAGTGTAAGGAGAAGACTGCATAATGTGTCTGTGACTCCATTCCCCTCCTAGCTACCCACAAAGATATAATCACACCTGCCTCTAAGAAATTATGTTAATTTGCAAGTGAGTCTGAAGCCTCCAAGCTACATCTGTATCATCTTCACTCATTTGTGGCTTTGAATTTGCAGAGCCATGTTTACCGTGTGAAGTGCTTGCAGAGGCAATGGGCAAGCGAGGCCTGCCTTGTTCGTGAGCTTCCCTGGGAGAAAAGCTGGCTGGAAACTGGAGCGGCATCTCCCCACCATGGGAGCAGCGTGCTCAGGGCAGGGAGCGGTGACCAGATGCAACCTCAAGCCCTGAGCCACTCAGTGTGGATGCAGTTATAGCTCCCTGTCTGTCTGCAAAAAGAGGATATCAGCACGTCTTTAATGTTTATTTCTTGTTTAGCCTTCTTATGCACTTCTCAGCAGCATAGGAAGGCTAAACAAGAAATACTGTGTGCCACCGAATATGGCAATTGGAGTGAGAAATCCCTTATATAGTCTGGTCTTTCCACTACTGTAGTTGTTTTTAAATAATAGCGTACGTGGCATGACAGATGCTGACAGACAGAACTGGCTTTTCCAGGAAATGGATAGGGCTTTCCAGCTTCATCCTTTCAGAGCAGTGTTAAAAAAAAGTAATAATAATGAAAACAACCCTGGACCAACGTCACTGATGAAAAACACAAAATGAAAATATGAGTGCTGCTGCTAGGGGCTCTCCTTAGTTCAGAATGCCAGGTTTACGACAAGGCTATAATTTTGCAGACTAATAAGATCAAGTTGGTGGCAAAAGAGGGCGGAGGGAACGGAAATAAAGTCTGAGCTTTGGGGAAAGGAGGAAGGAGGCTGGTGAAAATGCTGATATTTACTTACTGTAAATGTTGAGCCTATAAAACCTTCCCTCACACAGCAGCCGAAAGTGCCAGGCAGACAACAACAATAGCATGCTTGAATGAAGTTGTATATTGTTTTGTGAAAGCGGCAGCTCACAGCAGAACTGAGATTAATAACAAGCGCAGCTTTCTTGGTGTAAGTTACAAGAGCACACCAACACTTGCTGATAGCATTCAGCCTGGCAAAGCGATCCCTACAGCACCAGGGCTGCTATTTACATGAACGCATCATCTCCGGGCTGGTTTGTTGTCGGGTTTGTTGGTTTTTTTTTTCAAACCAAAGCGAAAAGGGATTGAATTTCTGGGGTGCAGCCTGATCAACAAACACCACATGCGCCAGTTCCTCTGAGACAAAGGAATTCGACTCGCAAATAAAATCTCTTGCAAATCTCTCTCGAGAGAGAGGAGACGGTTGCAAGGAAGCCGGAGCATCTGTTTAGATGCATTTCCTGCAAGATTCTGCCTGGCAAAGCCACCCGGGATTGCTGGCATGCCAGAGCAGAACTCTTGCTATATATAAATATACTTATTTGGGGGGGTGAGGCGGGAGGATGTAAATTCTTACAGATGTCCCCGCATCTTCCCGGTCTATGGGAAACGGGAGGTCAAACTCTGCCCATTCGGGATCCCTCCGTCTAGCAGCGATCCTCCGGAGGCCAGCCTGTCAGCGGGGGGGGAGAGAGAACCAAGGCGGCGGGCGTCCCGACCTTCCTCCCCGCTGCCCCTTCGCCCCGACCCGAGGAGGGAGACCCCCCCCCCCGTTCGCACGGGATCCTTCGTTAATTGTTGTTTGTGTGTTTATTTAATGAGGTGTGGAGCAGCCTCTAGTGGTGGGCGGCGGGCAGTGGCTCAACTGGGCTGAGGCGCTTCTGGCGCTTTCCTCCCCGCGGCCCGCCGGCTGAGGGGAGAGGCTGCGCCCGCCGTCCCTCCTCACAGACACGCCGCTTTCCCGCCCGAGAGCTGCCCGCGGCTCCTGGCAGGCGGGAGGCGCCACGACGAGGCGGTTTGATCCGGCCGCCATGCCCACATGGCGCCGCTCCCACGCTGCCCGTTTCCCAAGTGGGCACAGAATGACGATCCCCCCCCCCGAAATCCCCCTCCGCCCAGGACTTTACCTGAGGAAGGCGCACGCAGAAGCCCAGCCACGTTTAGACTCCTCCATCGAAAAGGGCTGCGCCTTCTGTGCGCCCGTTCCCCCCCGAGGAGCAGTCGGGGTGCAAGAGGGCGGCCATCCCACGGGCAGTAGACCCTGTCCTGGCCCACAGCGGGCACACACTGGGCTCCACGGGGAGATGTTTCTTCTTCTTTTCCTCATTTCCATACCTGAGGCACAAATTAATCAGTCCTGGATATGGGCGGGGGGGTCTAACAGGCAGCGTAGCTGGGGCAGCTGTCTTCTCACCAAACGTGGTTGTCTGGGGCAGTTGGGGCGCGCTCCCTCACAGGCAGCAGAAGACTTGCTGTGGAGCGGCGCTGGAAAAACTCTCTTTCGGTTCTCTTTTCCTTTTATTTACTCCCCTCAACTCCGCCCAGAAACCATCTAGAGTTCAGAGGAAGGCCCCCACATAGCCCCACATCGCCCCCAGAGCAGCACTCCTCCATTAGCCACTCACCCCGTCCTGTCCCTGCTGCTTTCTGAAGCGCTCCTGCGACTTTTGGGGTGGATTCATCCTCAAAAACTTTACCGAATCTGGGTTTACAAGATAGAGCTAGGAAGGGCCGGGTGCGGGAGGCAGTAGCAGCTCGGCACAGGTGAGCAGAGAGATACACAGATCTTGTCAAAGCTGGTTGCAAATATGGATCCAGGCTCCCATTTTGTTCTTCTATAGAACAGGCAGTTTTCCTAAAACAAAGATACAAGATTTAGTAGGCAAAGTCCTTCCCATAGTCCCCATTATCTGCTCACTCTAGGCAAGATGATAATGAGTGCTTTAATGCTGTTTGGATACCAAATAAATGGGCGTCAGACAGCCAGAGAGAACCAAAATGGTGCTGTTTTCCCCAAAAACACTTATTCAAGTTTTTGAAGAGCAGTTTCCTCCTGGTTACCGTTAGAACGTCTGATGCACCATGTTTGACAGTAGCTGTTCAGCTTGCACTGACCTTCTTCAGGGGTGCTTGGAGTTTTAATTAAGAGTGCCTGAATCAGAAATCTTTCATTGAAACTTGTTGCAGAAACACAGAAAATTGCCTGATCAGTGCTTGGGTTGAACTCATGCTCACTGGTTTCCCAGCCAGCCAGGTGCCCTCAAACCCTTATAGTATTTGTTCCCTTCCTCTTGTCTCCGAGTTGTGCTTCCTTCAGTTAAATTCACCTGAATAATCGCTTTATCTTGTGTTCTGAAGCTCCTTCAGCATCATACTTTCTCCCAGCTCACAGCCAGGGCAGTACAAGCCAGTGCATCCTCACAAATAGCTCAGTTGCAAGGACCCACCAGCCCAGTGCTCAACCAGGCACTTGCATGTCCCACACTCCTCACTTTTACTCCAGATTACGCTTCTCGACTGTGTTATATCCAACCTTTCCTGCCACTGCAGAAGTTATATCTTTTGGCTTTCCCTGGCCTATGATTTGCATTAATTCCTCAGAAAGCTGCTGTCAGTTTTCTTCTCCTTTTATTGGCACAGCTTCCAATTTTTTAATCCTTGATGGTTTTCCTTAATTAAACTCGTAACTTCTCCTAACTATTTCTCTACTGCAGCCCCAGATTAAAATACATGTTGGCCTCCTGGCCACACACGGTACCTTCCTCTGTACCACCAGCTTTCATTTCTGGAAATCTTCCTTGGACCTCTGGACTTGACGCTTGCAGGAACCTCTCCATTACTGGTCTTCAAAGAGGTTCTCATTTCCCTCAACAGATTTTTCCTGCTTTTTGCTGACTCAGCTCAAAATCCTGAAAGCGGTTTGACATGGACCACATGCTTTCAGGGTCTTTTAACACTCTTAATTTCTCCATCACCTCTGCTCGGTTTCCTTCAATATTTCTTCTTTATGCAAAAGGAAATTTATATTTCATTCTGGCATCTGCCCTGTCACCCACCTTTGTGAACAGGAAGGCAAAACCGTCAGGGATTTTTTTTTAATTATTTTTTTTCTTACACAATGTCTATCAATGACTCTCAGCAGCTTTTAGAGTATTTCCATTGCTGATCTATTATTCCTTTGGCCCATGCAACATTTCTTATTATTTATTATAGCCATTTTCACAGTCTTCCCTTCATTTCCCACAATGGCTCATCTTGTCACTTCTTTTGCTCCTTGCTTCATTCTGAATTTGCAGTTTTGGGACCAAATGTTGGCACATCCTTGTTCCCCCACACAGGCAGGGCTGTAGGAGCTCCCAGCTAGACAACCAGCCACTTCAGGTGGGAGAATTCAAAGGGTGGCAAAGCTCCAACAGTCTTGATTCTACAGGTATATGGCACATGAGAGGGAAGGCGGCAAAGACCCTTTGTTGACTGTGAATGTCACTGGCCATTTTATACCAAGTGTATTTATCACACTATAATATTATATATTGCCTTTTTGATACCTACCCTTGTATGTTTTCCACTTCCTTCTATTTTATTTCGATTTTCTTCCAACTTTGTGCTTGTTTTTCCCAAGAAAAATTTCTCTTCCTTTTCTGAAACTCAGTTTATTTTTGTGATAGCAGTCACAAACTGTGGTTGCTACCTCTAGTCAGCATAAAGTACCAACCAGAATGAGACCATAACCATGAGTTTTAGTTTATATACAACGTACACTGTGAGGGCTCTAAAAATCTGTGAACCTTCATAACTAATGCTCCCGTCCATCTCAGTAGAGCCACATAAGGAAAAGGTTTGGCTCTGTGAATTTGAAATTAGATACCTAAGAGAATAAATCAGTCCTTTTACCAAGAAGCAAAGATTGCCCCCACCTAAGTAAACAAAATCCCTCACTCAAGGATAATTTCAGATTTTTTCTAGCTGCAGCTTCCAGTGAGATCTTCTTTGGAAACCCCCTTTTTTCTGTTATCCTCACCTGAAGTTGTTTTCAGCTCATCTGTAGTTTTTAATAGCTGTGACCACCTTAACTCCTACAAAAGTAAGCACTAAAAAGCCACAGCCCTGAGGGTCAAAGTAGAAACGCTCTTTATTTATAGGGAGCACATTTAACTGTCATGCAGTTCCTGCCCATTTTTTGTGTCACCATTATTAATAGGTTTCTCTAGTCATCCCTGCCTCTATATGTGCTCTGCTTTTGAGGATGAGCAGCACCACCTTGGACACTTTGTGGGACAAGGGAACCAATAAAAAGACATTCATGAAAATGACCATTTCAAGGGAGATAAAATATCATTATGTGAAATGGATTTGCTGGCACTCCTCACCAAATTTAGCACCTATTAAATTATAGAAAGCATTATTCCTCTTATACCGAAAAGTCTGAAACTTTCCCTCAAAGATATATTTTACTGTTTTAAGTGGGGCTTAAATGTATTTTTTCCTTGTGATAAATTTCCACATATGAATTTTCTTAGAGATACAACAGGTTCTTGTTCTACTAATAATGTTATTGATCAAACAGGACAATACTCCCTTTTCCTACAGCACAGGAATATTTCCCCCGCCAAAGCGATACAGCTTTATTTTATTAACAGAACAGCCTACCTGAAGTAAACCAAGTGCTTTTACATACAAAAATACTGCTACACCTCCCAAGCATGATCCATCTAAATCCTCTCCCTGTGCTTTCCTGCTACTTTTTCTAATCTCTGTCTCCTCACTGGCCTTGTCCAGTGTACCGTTAAAGATGGTTAACACAGGTTGGCCTGGTTTTTGGAGTTGTTTGAAGGGGTTTTGTTTTTTTTCCTTTCGCTAAGTGAGCACTCCGGGAAGACCGGCGGCTGCAGAAGCAGAAGTGTTCAGTGAGTCTATAATCAAACTTCCCCTGGCCGGGCAGGCTGGGTGCGAGAGGCCAAACCAATTAAACAGAATATCAACACACCAAGGGAGTCAAGTGTCTGAAGAAAGTTGCCTGGAGAAAGAGTGGGTTGGAAAAGGAAGGAAACGTGGCCTTGCAGGACGAAACTAAAGTGCACTCCCAGAAATACTTTTTGCAGATGCCTAAAGGGAACCCGTGCTGCAGATTCCCATGCTGTTATAGACATGCATCCGAGAGGCAAACGTGGAGGGGAAACATGAGAAAGGCTGATCCCGTTTGATCACCAAGCATAGAAAAAGCGGAAGAGAGTGGATGCACCTCTGCAAACAATTTTTTTTTTCTCTTCCTTTTTAACATTAAGAAACTTTGAAACACCTGCAGTGGGAAACAAAAGGTTAATTAAAAAGAACCCCAGTCTTTGCACTAAACTGATTGCTGGGACTCCTGCCAGCCTGGGAAGGTTAAAGAGCTCAAGCATGCGTGGGCTGCGGGGGGAATGGCTAAAATTTACAGCTAGCTCCCTGGAAAGTCACAGTTCAGCTGTTCTCCCGGAGCAGGTGCTCATGGGAGCGGGCCTGTCCCTTTCAAAGCGTGAAGATTGATGAAGCCTTCGCTCTCACCAACTGTAAATATACAACCAGCCTTGTCAGAGCAGGTTTGTAACATCACTTGCTGACAGCAAGAAATTTTTTTTAACCTCCTAAACACACACACACGCCTACCCCACACAGACTCACACACACACAAAAGTACTAAAAAAAAAATATAATAAAAAAGCGCCTTTTCCCAGGAAACAGAGAAAAGCCAATAAATAAAATGGTGGGAAAGGCATTTATGTTTTTCCTGTCCAGAGAGGCAATAGATAGAGGACATATACGGGGTGATTTCCTCCTGTCCTTCAGAAAACAAGCAATATCTTCCTTGGGCTGCACAGTTTATTGCGAAGTCCTGTAAGGCAGCTCAGGCACTTCAGCAAGAGAGCCAACACGGGAGCCTGGCGAGCTTAAATCAGCAGAGCTGTGCTCTGCCAGCCACCCCTCCACAGAGATGGAGGACAAGCAATCGTGAGAGATGATACAGCTAAAATAACCATTTTACTCTGCCCTAGTGCTTGCTAGCTGAGGACTTTATAACGTGTTACAGATAGGACTTACTCTTTGCGGCCACACTTTATAAAGTTCGACACGCGTGTATTTAGATGGGGATTTTCAGAAAGGCCTTGGAGAGTCTCTCACCGAGGGAATACACGCTGCCAGTGGGGACGAGCAGGTCTCCCTGGGGAACCAGAGAGACAGGGAAGGGGTCAAGCAGCACAGCAAAGTGATAAGACAAGTACCTGGGGTCTCAGCCTTGGGATCTCCCTTTCTGCTTTTAATGTCATGTATGATATAAATCCAAGCACTCCTTTCCCATAATTAGTGGGTTAGTTCCTTGAAGGCACCGTGGCAGAGGTGAGTCCTCAGAGAGTGTTTTCACCAGGAGAAGACTGTCTTTCATGATTAGCTTAGAATGGGCATTTTGTGCCTGGATAATTGGGCAAAAGACTGAACAACACCCTGCAGGCACAGCCCTTGGTGCTGCCTACAAGGATTGAGGGAAGATAACGATGTACGGTGGAGCAATCCACAGCAGAGACAGAGCAGCAGGGGAGAGGCAGCTGCTTCTCCATAGAGGAAATTATTTCCACTAATAACATTGAAGAGTCACAGGCAAATCTAGCAGGAAAGAATAGCATTGGCAAGGCCTCCCCAAAGCCCGTGGAAACTAGACAGACTATGAATTCACTCTTGACTTTAGTGACTGAACTCCTTGGATGATTGGAAGCAGAATTAATATTCTTGTGTGAGCTCTTTATTGTCCTGCTCCAGAATTCATTTTTAGCATTGCAGTCAGTTTAACTAAAATAATTCTGCAGCATCCTTTACTTGTTCCTTTCCCAAGGAAATTCTTTCTGTGTTATCAGTTCTCTAAGGCAAAATTTCAGGATAATAGAAAATGTTTAGCCTAATTTCCTAAATTTCTTAAGTTTGATGTTACCTTTGTGGTGTGGAGGGATTGAATTAGTTGTTTTAGGCAACATCAATACATTCCAACTACCCCCAAATCTTACCTTGGAAAATCATCAGCTTCTGTCTGGTGGGGTTTTGGGTTTTCTTTTTGCTCCACTGCTTCTGTTTCACTACTTTCTTCTGCTTATTATTAATAGATTAGCACAAGGCTGCCCTTCCCTAGGGCTCAATGATATATCCCCCCGTGCTCTTACGCAAAAACAGGCCTTGGATAATTTCCTGAAATTTTCAAAAAGCCCTGTAGTTATCTCTCTCTACAAGAGAAAGAAATTTCTACATGTCTAACATAAAGCTCCAACAGACCTGGCTTGCACATAGACTTGTCCAGGATAAAATTCATTTGCATTTCCTTCAAGATACTTAAAGAATGAACACACCTATGAAAAATCATGCAACTCACTCAGTGTTTGCAAACTGTCACATTCTTCCTTTTGCTTGTGTTACATCTCTTCTCTCAAATTCTTTGACTGACATGGCTGTTTGAATTGCTAACACTCTGTGATGAGGACTGTCACTGTCATTTCTGCTGTGTTTACCCAGTGCCGCTCACAACAGGGTTCCCCTCCCCAGCGCAGTCCCTCACACTATGGTACATGCTAATAAATAGTAAGAGAAAAAGGTACTTTCCAGCAGCAGAAATGTAACAATCCTGATGAATAGGCCAGGGACTGGGAATGTTTCCAGAAGCTGTAAGGAAAAAAGAAGTAATTTATTGCAGGTGCTAAAAATACATCATATACCTGTGAATACAGGTGACCATCACTTGTTCAAACGACTGGTGCTGTCCTTGGAGGGAAAAGACCACAAAGGTCTCTTTCTACCATAGTGAACAGCCAACAGCAAAGTCCTCCCTGAGTTTCGGGAGGGGCAGGCGTTGACATGTGCTTGCATTATGCTTCACAGCAGAGCTAAAAGCAGAGCTGGCCTGAAACACAATTAAATTTCCTCAATAAAATAAAATTACATTAGGGTCTTCCATGAGATCCACAATGGTTAAAGCAATTTTTCTATCAGGTTGATTATTACCCTTCAAACAGTATTGTCATTCTCCTCCAGTTTATTTTGCTTACCCCTTCACTATAAACTCCACGTGCTGATGTTTCAAATCCGTAGTTATTTGCCTGTTTCTGCCCCGTCTCTGTTACCCTCAAATCTCCTTGGCTCCCTTTTGCCATTCTGCAGCCAGGAGAGGCTGGGGCTCTCCCTCTGGAGGGGGGCAGTCAGGGGTTGGGGGGGGGCATGCACCCCCTTTCACACCTGTATAAAATGCCCCATACCATCAGGCCTGCCCTGCTCTTCCTCACGTTTTTTGTTCACACCTCTGGGATGAAGCTGTTGTTGCCTGGTCCAGTCTGAACCTAGCTCCCCCAGTATCAGAGCTCCCCTGAGTTTCTAGGGGCTTTTAAACCAAGCCACATTGCCAGATACTTTTTCATCAGGAGCCTAAATTAATCAAGCTTTTTTAAGGCTAATAGGGCTGCTCCAGTTTCCATCGGCTGATGATCAGACCAAACAACCTGCTTTCATTTGCTCATTTTTGCCACGACGTTACAAAGAGGGTGGCCAAGGCATCATCTCCCATCCCCTCCCTCACCCAACTCCCTACTCAGAATTGGTACAGTGAAGAGGAAGAACCTGAAACCAAAGCGCTGCTCAGCCCCCGTTCTCCCAGCCTGCCCGTCCCACCCAGTGAAACACACGGCATTACAAACTTCTGCAGCTGAGAGGGCCTGATTATTTTTATGGAAATTTGCTCCAAGTTCAGAAGTGGATCAATGACAATTTCTTGAGCTGGCTCCACTTTGAGAACCAAAATTGACTTCTGGAGAAGCTGCTTGATTTCCCAGCTTTCCCCCACCAGAAAACAGATTATTGCATAGGGCAGGGGTGATATAATTCAGCTCCGAATAGGTTCTGGGCCTATTAGACCCCAATATAAAACTCACCTAGGCTCCAAGGAAAACAGAATAGCTCCCTGCTATACTCTTCCTTGTCACCCTTTTACATCAGAGAGAGATGGGAGTAAATCCATTTGCTAATATTCAATACACCACACAGATATAAATGGCAGCTCAGAACATAACACAGGAGAGACTCATTTTGAGCAATTTAGTTCAGCTATTCCTTTTTTGAGCTCCCCAGTTTGCCCTATTTCTATTACCCAACCGTGCCACTTCTTTGCTTTCTATATTGTCTTGCTGTCTGCCCATCTCTCTCCTTGTTCTCTATTTTTATATTTGAAAATACTTTTCTTCTACTTCAAAGGTCTTTCACTTGTGCGTGAGTCCCTCTGTTTCCCTCTCACCCATCACCTGCCGGGTCTCTGCATCTCGCCAGGACCACACGAGAAGCAACTCACCAACTTCTCTGCACTGAGCACCCTCCCTGGCACGCTGTCCTCTGCCCAAGAGCTCCCAGGGCCTTTCTCCCTGTGCGGAGGGAGTGTGAGCTAAATCAGGCCCACGGGAGAATTGCACAGCCCACAAGACACACTGCCAAAGCTTTTCTCATTTCTTTTCCCACACACAGCCCTACAGCCTTCGGTTCACACCTGCATGCTCTTTTGGCACCATGTTTATCCTGGGGAAACCTGACTCACCTTTTGCTGTTAAGTGCCACAATTCCTATCATTTAGGAAGAGTTTTAATTGAAGATTCTTCTCATAAAAGGTAGTGCAGTGTTAAAACTGCATTTTTACAGGCTGTAATTGCATCAGTGGAGTGCATTCTGCACTGCATAGGCGCAGGAGGATAAATGAGGCTTATCTTTGGTTCAGCTTTAATCCATCCAGCATCTCCCCAGCCTTTGCTCACACCTGGCAGTCACCGCAGTGCACACCCTACACCCCAGCTGAATTTGGTGTCAGCAGTCTTACCAGACTGAAGGGTTGGGAATGGGAGAAAGAACAAACCCAGTAGCCAGAACAGTCCAATGTGGTGAACTTGCAGTTCACGGTCTGTCTGCAACGGAGCGAGTGACCCTGGACGCTTTCTTGGCCTCCCGGTGTCCCTGATGGCATAGCATGGTGGCACGTGCAAGCGCTGGAAGGTTATCCTGCCCCACGGCAAAGGCCCCCATGCCCGCTCTGTGGTCCGGGAAAAGCAGTGCAACCTTTTCCATCTGTCTTCAAAGGAAGACTTCAGACTTTCTCTTCTTCCCGTCTCTCCTCTCAGCTCAGCGTTTCTCAGGAACGGGATCTGCCTACAGAACATGTTGTGCTGCAGGAGAACCAGGAGAACTTTGTTTATTTTAGCTACAGCTCTGTTCAACAAATACTTACCTGAACTACACTTTTTTCATACTCCGTCCTATAACTCAGGGCCTGAGTCCCTCTTAGTAGGACCAAGTGACTGTAACATACACAACCCTTCTAGTCCTTCACTTAATACGTTAAAATCATCTTAGGGGCACCAGAGGTAACAAAGACTCAGGCTATTAATGCAAATTCCTGGCTTCAGGTTAGCATAGTGCCGTGCTTTCTGCAAGGCCTCCATAAAGAGGCTTTTAATTTAGCTCTAACAAGGAGGTTATTGTATGTTAAATAAATACTAATTGATTATTTAATATATATGCGTTGAGGGTTAACTGCTATGTAATGAGCTCCTCTCCATTAGTGGAGCTGCTAAACGTCAATTAATATGGGTTTTATAATCAATTGATATTTAACATGCCCTAACTTCGCTGTTTAGACTTAATGGGTCAGCATTTCTGAAGTGGCGAATGCCAATAGTTTCTTTTAAAAATTAAAAAATATTTGTTGGAAGATTTACAACAGGATGGAAAGTTATGAATCTGTTAAAACCTCAGCAAATCATCTGCACAGAACTGGATGCAGCAGGGTTAGTCTGTCCAATGCCAAGAGCTGCACATACCAGAAACCTCTGGAAATGGGAGAGGGGAGCCACGTTCCCTTAACTTCTGTGGGACATGGACTTTTTTCTCTAGTTTCCCAGAAAATGCTCTGTACCATTTCAAAGCTTTGTACCATTACGCTCTCTCCTTACTCAGAACATTAAGCAGTATATGGCAGAGAGCTGGGCTTGGCCCCCGTGTGATCCTGGTTTTACTGTCCAGTTGCACTTAGATACACGCTAGAGATGAGATATGCAATGCCCCATTTGGAAATGACTGCAAGATAAATATTAGGGACAAGATTTTCAAGGATGACCAGGGGATTTAGACACACATCTTCCATTTATTTTAATAAGCATCATGTCTCTAAATGTCCCAACTGCCTTTTTAAATGTCTAATGGCTAAGACTTTATTCCCTTTGCCTTTCCTCCCCAAACACACACAAATAAATCATGTGCAATCTGTTTGTTGTGTACACCAGGGAGAAAACAAGGAAGTTTCTAACAAAAGGAGTGATCATAATGCATTTATGACCATTATCTAACACTATTTCTTTTCTAATTTCCTTACTGGCAGCTTTCAGTTTTCATGATGTGGCAGAGTTTAGCTTTGCTTTGGGGCTGGAAGAGAATGTACGTGGAAGTACGGGATCTTTTCCCATCTGAGAGTGCCTTTTTCAGGTTTGCGCTCTCTTGTACCCAGCTAGACCCTTGCACCCTAGCAGGCCACTCCAGAAGCTAAATGCTCCCTTTAAGTATTACTATATTTCTAATCAGCAGGGCTGGCTGCAGGATGATGGATTCCTGTTTCAGTGTTCTCACTCTGGTATGCAACAGCACTCATTAAAGGCAACTCGATCACTTTGCAACTGTGGAAAGCAGCTCATCTTACCCACACTGAAAACAGGTCACTCCGTACAGATTGTCTAACCGATATTAACATCGCAGCCTAAATCCTAGTCTAGACAAGGTCCCCATCTCCCACACTTGCTTAGTAGGTTTTGTAAAACATGTGGATGTTTTAAGCAATAAAAGACTCTGTGCAGAGTAGATGAAAGCATGGAAATACCTTCTCTCACTGCATTTGTACAGTGCTAAGACAATGGAGCTTAAAGCATCATTGGAGCTTTCAGGCAGTGTTATGATGCAGATAATAAAGATGAAGAAAGAACAAAGAGGAGTACATGGCCAGATCATGGTTTGAAGTCTACAGGCTGATTTATGTCATCTGAGGATCTGGCCCAGTTAGATCTAATTTTAACATCCTTGACAAATTCCCTTTAACGGCAAACTGTCAAAAGGGAATCTTTTCTCCGCCCCTCATCCTTCTGTCTCCACGAGCGGTTCCCTGTGACAACACTGTTCTCCAGCAGTAATTGGCAGTATCATTCTATTATCACTTATTCTTAAGGCCTGAGGATTTCATTCCTTGCAATTTTCCTGTTGTACAAATTCATGTCTATTAGTTTAACACATGTGCATGTGCATGCATTTATTCCCTCTGTGTGTGCACGTGTGCTGTGTGTCTGGGGAGGAAAACAGTACTTAAACCTGAAAGGGCCATTGTCGTATAAAAAAAATCTTAAGGAAGCAAAAGAGCTAATTACTGATGACATGTAGTTGTGACTTGCAGTAGGAGGTGCCTCTGGCATCTCCAGCAAACAGTCTTAATTCTCCTTATAAGCATTTTAAATGGATGATGATCCTAATGAACTTAATAGCATCACTATCCAAGGACAGCATCAACTCATTGCCATCCTGTATTTTGCAGAAATAGCTTCTCTTTAAACAGTGTGCCCCTGCTTTGAACAGTAATGGTTTTTAAAAGTGTCTTAGCACACAAAGGCAAAATCTTTTCTGAAACAGGGTGGAATTGGTTGGTGATTATCACTGAAAAGCTGGCAGCCACCAGCTAACCTTCTAACAATGAAATATGGGAATTTACCTTCATGCTTCAATGCTTGCTATTCAGCTGTCTACCAGGGTCTAAATCAATGATTCTACACCCTCCACTCAAGGTTTCTCTTTCAAATGCTGCAGATATGACCTTAAGTTCATCATCTAAACAATGCAGTTCACGTTTAATTTCATTAATCTAAGATCTTCCATAAAATTGCAATATGGCACCATACCTTTCAAGTACCTTCATTAACATCCATGTTATTTCTAAATCCTATGCATATCTATGAGGTCATACGGTGTTTTATTAAAATGGATTTTTGAAAGGCTCAGCTCTTTTATCACCAATTGTCATAAGGTAGTTTACAATAAAAAAAATTTTAAAAAAGAAATCCTCTCCTATCGCTTAGGTGATGAACAGACCACCCATTTCTGAAGATTACCCCCTTTCCTAATTTTTAGCCTTTTCCCAAGGATTTTACATTTGGAGGGGAAAGAAAGAAATTGTTAAACCCTCCTTGTTTGTGTATTTTCTGCTGTTTACTATGCCTAGTGCAGTTACCCTTTTGAAGCGTATCATGCCGTTCAGATCCAGTGGACATTATTTCCAAGATTTTCCCCCAGATATCTATATGGCACCATGTTCTCAAACAGCACATTGGATTTTTTTGCTGTTCTTGGAATAATACATTGGCACAAGTTTATTTTTCTACTGCATCCCTTTCCCTATCTCTTGTCTATATTATATATTACTTGGTACTGTGATAACACTTTGGAAGGCCAATTGGAGCGGGGACCTCGTAATAGCAGATGCCGAGAGCACAAAAGACAGATCTTGACCCCCAAAGCCCCCTCTCTCAGCACTTCCCACCCATTTAGAACAGAAGATATTCAAAGGAGAGAATTTTCCTCTTTATTTTGCACTCGCAGCAAGCGAACGTAATCTGTGCAGTAAAGTTCTTACACTTTTTAGGCTTATGCACATAATAATAATAGTAGTAATGCAAAATAAATAGATTAATCACCTTCCTAATAAGCGTGCACTGAGATCTGCCTCTAGTGCCCTGATTCTGCAAAGGCCCCGTGCATGGCTGCCTTCCCGCACCCCAGACACCTGCAGACTCCAGACCCTCCTCCAGGCCACTTGCTCTTGACAGGATTATTTCCAGGATCAGGGAATGCATCCATCCTGCCGATACCTGAGCTTACCTGAGCCGTGCTTGACTCTGGGCATTCGCAGACCCTCCCGCTGCTTTAATAAGCAACATCGCAGCAGGAAGGAGGGAGGGAGGGCTGAGCTC
This sequence comes from Haliaeetus leucocephalus, assembly GCF_000737465.1. Classification (NCBI taxonomy): domain Eukaryota; kingdom Metazoa; phylum Chordata; class Aves; order Accipitriformes; family Accipitridae; genus Haliaeetus; species Haliaeetus leucocephalus. The sequence continues at coordinate 7,257,241 of NW_010972831.1, read as the reverse complement.
CCTCCAGAAGCATCTCGGAGGTGGGACACGTTCCCTCGGCCTTGCACAGGAGTTGCCAGCTCTGCCTCTTTATTAGCACTCGCTTTACTCCCTTCCTGTAATGAAAAACAAAATAAAGTGCTACGCTCCACCATTTATTGCAAAGCCACCAAAATCCACTTCCGTAAGAAATCAAAGCAACAAGAAGTTCCTTAAAACAAGGATGTTTTATGTGTCTCCCTGTGAACTGGGGAGCAAAAATACCAGAAAAGACTGGAAGTAAAAATCTTCTGGAGCATCATAGTCTCGGGAATACCTGCCTCGCTTCAGAGTGACACGAGCATGCCAGGAGGCAGCCTGTGTGGGTGCAGAGGTACCCAAGATGCTGCTATGAAACACTCAGTAAGTCAAACTTTAAATTTAGTCCCTACCTACCCCTTGAGGCAAACCAGCAGAGCGGGGCTGCGTTCCCACCCTCAGCAGTCCGGGCATCCCAGACTGTGCCAGGCTCGGTGGGACAGCTCCGCGATACAGACAACAATCCCAATCTCCCATGTTTTCCCCAGGATTCACTGCACCTCTGCTGGTTTCCATCTGTAAGGTCTGCAAGTCTGGAGCCTACCGAAGCCTTCTCGGTGTGTATGGGCTCGGTTTAGACCTCATACTTTAATTAATTGCAAGTGAGGCTGCATTGGAGAAACCAATGCTCCCTCCTTAATTAAACTTGCCATTTAAACGTAAGTTCAGCACCCACTCTATTGATCTCTTCTGGAAAAAATCCACCCCTTACGTTAGTGCTAAACAAAAATAGATCCCTGGCAAAATCTAATGCAAATGTTCAAGTATTTAGATTTTTCACAAAGGTAAAGAGGACACAAACAACGATATCTGTGCCAAAAGAAAAATAATGTTCCACAATATTTCCATCTCTTAAGCAAAATATTAAGCAGCCTGAAGAGACAAAGCTGTCCCATGGTCCTGCCCTCATCCTCTGTACTATTTTACTGAGGCTCCAGCAGGAGACACTGCTATTGAGATGTCATTTGTGACAAACCTTCCACAGTTAATATTGGTTGATGACTTCAACCTCGCCTTCCTTCATCCTTCCATAAAAACATACCCCGGCTCCAGTACCGCGCTTACGGTGTAACATTACTCTGAAGAAGCAATTACAGCGAGCAGAGCAAGGAACTAAAGACAGGTCACCTAAATGAACTGAGGGAAAAGTACATGAGAAAACAAGAAAATGTCTTCATCACTTTTCAGGCTTCAAATTGGAAAAACAGGGATCAATACAGCAGAACTTCATTTAATGGTGTGAAAAACAATCCACCCCAAGACAGGCAGGAATCACTTACTGCAAAACAAACAGGCCAATTAGGGCCAGGCAGGGTGCAGCGGGACGCAGGCGCCGGAGCCATTCCTCCAGCCTCGGCCGCCCGAGGCGCGGGCACAAGGGACAAAGCCACCAATGGAAGATGCTCCAAGGCCACACAGCAAAATATCCCCCCAAAAAGGGCCACGTGGCAACGGCTTGCTGCGTTTTCTCCCCTAACCTTTCATCTGTGGTACTTGCCATTCACTTTAATGGTTGCAGAACCGGCATGCAGCACTGGCTGATTCAAACACCAAGAGACCTGGGCTGGGAGATGGGGACACAACGTGTTCTTATATGTGCCGAGGTTCAGCCAGGACCTCTCGGCATAGTGAGAAGGAGGAGGATGTTACTGAGCCATGGCTTTATGTTGTCCACGATGCTGGGAACGTGCAGGAGAACCTCTTTATCGCGGCTGTCACCACTAATACCATTCCTCGTTGAAAGCAGCGGACCCTGCAGAGCCACGCTCGCATCCTTCCTCACAGCTTGGTCCAACGTGGCCTTAAAACTTTTGGTATCGGAGTCCAGCACCCTCCTCAGTCAACTCATTCTGCTAGATGACTGTTCCTGTGTTGGAAAGTTTTTCTTCGTCTATAGAGAAATGGCAGCTCCTCTCTCCAGCATGCCATTCCGGACACTGTACCCAAATACAAACATCTGCCACGTGAGGATTTTATTGCTTTTACTCTCATTGCCACTGCCAGGTCCTGTAGCATATTAAACAGATTAATAGAAGTGATGTAGAGGGAGTATAAAACCCGCCAGTCTTCACTGTGGGCCAAGTGCCACTGAAATGGAGAGAGAGAGAGGCTGGAGCTGACATTTGCAGAAGTAACGTCATGTTATTAAAACAAATTTGGCATGAGGGGAAAATATGTTTGCTTTGCACTTAATGATGGCTATGAGAGCATATTCAAAATCAAATATTTGTAAGGCAGTAAGTTAGCATTTTTCTCCTCCCCTTCTCCTCCCCCTTGTCAGTCAGAACCTGTCCCCGTGTTACTGAGTCACGGGACCGCTGTGCATTTTTGCAAAATGCAGAGTGGACATCAGGCCTAAATCTCAAATCTAACTTTGAATTTATATTTGTCTTCAGAAAAATAATCAACCCCAAAACATGTGGCCAAGTCTCTGGATGCATTTACAGAAAACTGCTATGCATCGCAATTTTTCTCTTTTTTTTTTTCCCTTCTGCCGAAACATTGGTTGTATTTTCTCCCTTTATTTATTGGAGTGCTAAATGGATTATTTCAGTAATAAATCAGGCCTTTTCATTACGTTTTTTAAGGTGTTGTCACTGTTATGAAGTACAGTGTGCCATCAAAATTAAGCTCAGATTGCATTACCACCTATTTTATAGATAGAGAATTACTTGATGGATTTTTTTTTCCAGCAGTCTAAGCACTTTGTGTCTTTCCTTCAAAGAACAACTGACTGTGTAGTTTCACAGAAATTTTCCTCTACAAGTTACAAAATTTTTATTCAGATTGTCTCAGAAATATCTTTGCATTATGTTTTAAAACAGAGGGATGATATTTCTTTTAGCCCAACCTAATTATTCATGTAAATGCAAGGAATTGTTAATGGGTACAGGCAATGCTAGAGCAGAATTACCCGGGGTGTCTGGCTCCTCTCTCGCTTCCCGAGGTATAAATCAGAAGTAATTCCACTGAAGTCAGTACAGTTACCTTACAGCAAAAAAAAAAAATTGCCTCAATGGCACTAGAATGAGGCAGCCTTTCCGTTTTGCTGCGTTTGTAACAAAGGCGACTGAGGGAGATGCTGATTTCCAGGGTAATGTCTAGTTGACTTCATCTGAGCAAAAGTCCATTCTCCTTGCCCGCTGCCAGGTTTCCCCCAGGTGAGCGTACAGAGCCCGCTTCATTGTCCCCCGTTCCACAGCTTCACTGCAAAGGACAAACAGCATTACTGGGGCTTAATTTCCAAACAAATCTCCATCTACGAGAGTTTAGTATTAACATCCTCTAATTAGCAATGGAAATTTCTACTTGGGTGTTTTAGTATGCAGTAATCATATAGGAAGTTATGTAAATTATACGAGTATTAATAATAATCATAACTCTGCATGTATGCATGCATGCAGGAGTCAGAGACAGTGCAGGGCAGCTCAGAAAATCCAAGTTTAAATCTCTGAGCTGCCATATGCGATGGTGGCAAGTGACATCAGATCTCTCCTTGCAGAAGATGGAGCCGTGCTGCGTCCCCACCTCCGAGGTCTGTGTGGAAGTACAGTCAGGAAAAAAATCCAGAAAGCTTATGGGAGTGAAAACCTGTGTTGCACTCAGTGTTTCCCACCCCAACACAGGAATAGTATGTGCACAGCCCTTTGCCTCCCTGCTCGGGCTCTCCATCAGATACCCCACGTGCACAGGGAGGCCAGGGCTGGGGAAGACCTGTCTGAGCTCCCCCTTACAAACCCAAAAGTAAAACATCCCCTCTGTTAAACACTTCAGCTGAAAGGAGCATTAAAACGCTGCTCCATTAAAAGTACTGGAACTTGAGCATATGTTTAAAGTTAAGTGCGTTATAAAAGGCTTCCCGAATTGCATCTTTATGAGTATTATATTTATCTTAAACATAAGACTTAGAAAAGAGATCCGTAACACAGTCACTGTGCTGCAGCGTTGCCACATTGCACCGGGGAATAGACTGAGCTGCGCAGTTTGGGTCAGGTAGAGCAGGCGGTCGGGACTTTTAGTCACATAGGTTAAATCCAGACCGCTGACCTGCGGTCTCCTTACCACCACTTCTGCGGTGCTGCTGGTTTTAAGCAATAGGTGGCACTTCAGGAAAGAGTTTCTTCTGAATTTTCAAAGCAAGGTGTATTTCAGCATTCCTCCTCTCTGTGCCTTTACTTTAAATTGACAGTAACATTTTTGCCAGGATTTTTAGAAACCAGAACGTCCCAGAAGAAATGAATAAAGAATGTCTCACCTGCAAATTATACAACCCCCTCCAACCTCCGCTGTGCCTGCTCCTTCTTCCACCCTCCCTGCCACAAACTGGGAGCAATCCAAAGAAATTAGTGACATTACCCTCCAGTAGCCCGGTGACACTTATGTTCCAATCTTCAGAAAAGTGACTGCAAATCTGTGGACATGTCTGCCTAGTGCTGCAAAAGTAATTTTAGAAAACTAGATACTGCGCATTATGGGCAATACTTTGAGAGCCGTACGTGTCAGTGACCCGCTGCTGCATCCTCTGACAGAGCTGCAGAGCACTTCATCCGTCTTCGCTTTCTGGCCTCGGCACTGGCAAGACGAGAGTCTGAAATCTTATGTATTATTTAAACCCCCCCCCCCCCCTTTTTTTTTTTTTTCCTCTGCAGCATTTCTGATTGTCCAATTTGGGGACAGCCACAGCGTAGCGTACTGCGTCTACGCAGTCCCGGCACCGCTGCCTCTGCGGATCCTGATCTAGAAGCCGGGCTCCGACCACCTCCGAGCGAGGCTCTGCTCGGTGCCTTTGCAGGCTGCAGGGCTGGAGCAGAACTTTGCAGCTTCCAGGAAAAAGCAATAATTTCCCTTTAGTGCTCCAGGCTGACTCTTCCTAAGTGCCGAGAGGATGACGTGCGTGCTTGGTGCTCGCCAGGGAAGGGCCAGGCACCCTGTGGTGCTGGCCATGAGAAAACAACTATTTACAACTCAAAAGTTTTCTTGTTCATTAAAGACATAGCAGAGGACCAAGCTGCTCAAGGAGTTAAATGTATTAAGCAATTTACAATTAATATAGAACTCATTCCAGAGATATCTACTAGAGAGTACAACAGGGCAATTAACCCACTAATACACTAGGCTATTACATCGCTATGTCTCTTATTTTAGCCTGAGGTGATTTGAAACGCATTGGATTAAAGGATATTACAGGAGATAGCATGAAAAATAGCTTAATGTAATGAGCCATCCCGTGATGTCTGCTATTAAAGATGATTTGCAGTTGAAAACTACAACATACAGTAGTTCAGCCATTTAGAAACATGAGTATATTTAACCCTTTTCTAGCCCGTGTCCCTTAGATGAAGCGGTGCAAGAGTTTCTCCCTCCCCTCTCCCCCCCACTTTCAATGCCTTTATCTGAGGATTATCAAATGCACCTTATTAAAGTACAATAGTATCTTTGGGAGATTGGTGCCTGAGGTTGATAGAAAACCAGTAATCTGCTAATAACTTTTAAAAATAGATCCCTGAGAGAGTAAATAGGCTCAGGCGGAGGGAGGCTATTTGACTAGCGACACGTTTGCGAAATGGGAACTTGTAACAAATTTCTATACTAGCCTTAGGCCTGTCATATCAGTTTCAAATGGTAACTCAGACAGAACTGGGAAACAAAAGCACCTTATCTTAAAATCTATAACTGTACAGCTTAGCATGGAAATAGCAGCACCCAGGGAGAGGAGGGCTCAGCGGCTGGAAAAGTTCCTGCCTGTAGACTTGCCATGGAGAACTCTTTGATAGCTCAGGCACGTTCGCTGCCGGGTTTGTGCTGCAGGCAGCCGCAAGTCCTCGGCTCCTCTTCTCTGGTTTAGTCTGGCCTTGGTCAAGAAACCAGTGCCAACAAGTCTGGGCACTGAATAAAGGCATCTAGAAGGCATTTCTTGTTCCAGAAGAGGAAAACACACCTGAGCAAATGCCCAGCTCTAAGCACACAGCTTTGGCCACAGACTTCGTTTGTCCTCGCCAGCAAGGGAAGGACTGTGCCGCTGACATGCGAGAACCCTGATCTCCTCCACAGAAGGTGAGGTGGTGGCAGACAAGGAAAGTAAGGAAAAGCTTCACTGTGCTCCTGTAGAAAGTCACTGACTTCAAGGATGGTCTGGCTGCTCAAGGCCTTCTTCAGATGAATTTTAAAACTCTCCAAGGATGGAGATTCCCTCACATCTCCAGGTGCCTCTTCCAGTGCTTGGACACCATCACTAAAAAAGTGTCTTTCTTGCATCCAGTCTGAATTGTATTTGCTGTTGCCTCTTCTTTAATTTTATTTAAGACCAGGTAGAAACACCTACAGAAGATCCCTCCAGCTGCTACATGTACTGATCTTGGAAGAAAGGGGAGAAATCAAGTATTCAGCAGGAGGAAACGAACTCAAAGCAGAACCATCCCATGGCCTCTCCCAGAGCCCAACATCAGTCTCTTCTGCAAACCCACTCAAGCTGACAGCCTCTGCCCGCCTGCGGCTGAGCCAAGGAAACAAAACCCAAACCTGCCAGGGTGCAGGTACCCCACCGAGGAGGTCTGGACAACACCACCGAGGAGAGGGATCCTGTTCCTTGGTTGTTGCTGGTAACTTTTAACACTGTTCTTCTAAACATAACACAGGTTTTATTACTTATACCTGTGGGTATTTTAGCCCAGCTTGCTGCCTGCGAACCAACATCCTTGCAGCCCAGATGTCTGCTGATTTCAGTTCTCAGGAAAAATTACAATGCTGGGAAAACAGTTTCCACCTGGACAGCATGCATTGCTCTTTCTCTTATTTCTGCATTTTCCCCTCTGACTCGGAATGCAGTAGAATCATTGAATTCGTGCTGTCAGTCATGATGTTTTTTGTCTATGAGACAGGTAAGATTCTGCACACCCCAGGCACAGCCTCTCTTTTTAACAACCCCATTTACACAGAAATAGAGTTGAACAAAACTGGCACTTATTTTTCCACTAGAAAAAGGTAGGATTTTTTTCCCCCATGTTTCCTGTGAAAAAGTTTCTTTCTTCAACAAACTGAAAGAAAGCAAAAAAAACCTATGCAGCCCATTAAAGACATCTTCAGGTTGCCTTTCGCCAGCTGAAGAGCTCTGCATTCACACCCTATCCTCAAACGAATAACAGCTCTGAGCATTACTATTTCCATTTTGCCCCCGGTAGCAAAGCAGCCCCGGTTCTCCCCGCACCGGGCTGCCTGTGAAACACCCGATCGTCCCCTTCGCCCTGCCAGCACTCGTGATGGGGCTCCGCACGCTGCATCCCTCCACGCGCACGTGTGCTCCACAGCATCCCTAGGGACATCTGCTCTCATCAGCATCGCTGCGGGATTCGGGCTGCCGGTGCAGGTTCCTGCCGATGGTGAAGCCCTCTGGCCTTCTCAGAGCAGCGCTTTCTCCTGAAACCCAAATAAAAGTGCTTGGTTGTAAAATAATATTTTTTTTTTTTAGAAGGATCAAACAAGGATTTTCATGTTTGAATAAAAATAGAAAAACAATTAACAGTGCAAACCAGACCAAACTGATCACACCTCTGATGGAAAGCACTTTGGTAAGGCGCTCTTTACACAAGGGGTAACTTCAGGGGAGTCAACACGAAGAACTGGGCAGGATGATTTGTAGGCACGAGGACATGAATGCTGTCTCGACCCACACCTCCCAAGCATCCTCCACTGTGGGTGCAGCTACTTGTTTCCCACGAGTTTCCATCACCTGCATCAGCACTCCTTCTGCACAATCTTCTCAAAATACATGTAGACAGAACAAACAATTATCCAACAATTAAAGCAAATAACCACCAGTGATACAAACACCACCAAAATTAATTCTCCACCTGAGAAAACACAACCCGGCAGCACTCGCTGCCTCCCTCACACGGCTCCCAGCCCCATCCCAGCGCCAGCCACTCGGGCAGCAGAGGTTGCCCAAAGTAGGGGCAATGGCTACTCAGGGGATACTGCCACTGATTGCATTTGCTTTCGATTGTTAACCCGTGCCCTGGGATTTAAAAGGTGTGTGCCAATTTGCAGTGAAATTATGAGAAGGATGGATGGTATCATTATGGTTCCTCCTTTGAAAAATTTGTGAGGAATGAGGAAAAGGAGGAGAAAACAAACAAACAAAAACAGGAAAAAGTGAGATTCTCCTGGGTCTGAGCTGAGACATTTCTGCACCAAAGTGGAAACAGAAGACAAAAAATAGCCAATTCCCCAAGTGAACCCCCCACCGGCAGCATTCAGCAGGGATTTTAGGCAGTGGTGGTGCTTTCCACAAACCCTTCCGCAGGGGTGGGAGGGAGGAGGTGCTGGGGACCTCTTTCTAATCAAAGAACTTGTCACTGTCACTTTGGTGTTAGCAGATGCCATGAACAATAACCAGGATCCTGTGCCTCTGAAATGCATTATTAACAGGCTACATTCATTGCTATCCACCCCTACTCCAACCAGCTTTCCTTTTTGTTTTACTCTGGGCTGCCTGCATCCCAAGTGGCACGGGAACCTGTCATTTCTCGTTTCCATCCAGAGGAACAAGTGATTTGGGGGAAGGGGAGAGGATGACCAGGGCTTTCTGACCTTTTCTCCTTCAATTTCATTCCTCTCCTCTGCGAGGAGAAAATGGCAATCACACTAGGTGGAACCGACAAACTCATCTCTGTGTCACTCCCTTACGTGTACAATAGCTGTGTCACTCGGCATCAGGGACGAGGAGGCAGTGATGGGATTACGGGCCCATGATGGCCCTAATCTGTGAGCAGATTTAAGCCTTCCTGCTGCGCCCCGTGCTCTGTCCGTGCCGGCTGGGGTGGGGTTATTGAATTGTGAGCGCAGTCACGCGAAGCGTACCAAAAATCTACGTGCTCTGTCCTTTTTCCTTTCCAAGTGGGACTGGTGTCTCCCTGCACCTGCAAAACTCTTCCTCGAGGGAGTAAGAACTTGTGGCTTCTGAGATCACCGAGCTCTTCGCATCATTTTGTAAATTAAATTGAAGCTGTCTCGGGGTATACTATAGTGATGGGAAAACCGAGGCACAGACAAGTAACAGGGCTGTCCCAAAGCCATGCCATAGCCACCAGGATACCGAGCGCCCAGATCCCTGCCCTGCTCCCTCCAGGGCTGTCCGGCAGCCAAGCAGATGGGGATGGACAGTGCGGGAAGGCAGCCAGACACCCAGGGACAACCTCTGCTCTGTGATGCCCACCCTATGCCACCCCCAAAACTGCTCCGCCTGTGCCAGCAATTATCCCACAGGGCAAAGACGAGAGATGTCAATGGTCCCCGCAGAACTGTCCCCAACACCTTACGGTTACTACATGGAGCGTCACAGCCGCTTCCACAGAGAGCCAGCCCGAGGCACCGCCAGCGTGCTGATGAACAGAGCAATTAATAAATAAAAATAATAGCAGTAAAGATGGCCGGACAAGAGGACTCTGTGCCAGGACCAGCATCCCTACACCAGGGCATTGCAGGTCACTTCTGAGCCCAGTTTTCAGCTCTCCTCTGCCATCAGAGCAGAGTCCTGGGACAAACCACTGGGTTTAATTTATTTGGCTGCTTTGATATCGAGCATGACTGTTTGCCACAGGAGCCCAGCGGGCTGTGCCCACCGGAGGCGATGCCTCTGGGGCTGCCGAGCACCGGAGCTGCCGCGGCCCCGGCGAGGTTCACGCCAGCACCAGCCCCACGGCACCGGCACGGCTCGGCACCGGCACCTGTCTGGCAAAGGCTGTGGAGCCACCACCGCTATGAAGCCACCAGGTTTACTCAAACCATCAGCTGTGCTTCTTGGATGGGGACTGATAATTCCCATTTCACCTGGTAGCTGCGTACAGTTTGCAAACACACCTTGGTTTGTGAGGGGGAATGGTTCATAGTAAATTAGAGATACCACATTAAAGGGGATTTTTCTAAACTGTTTTTAGCTTCAAAAGAATAGAGCCTCACACAAAACCACTGGAGACAAGAACAAAGAACAGCTATAGCGTCATTTTAGTCAATTGTAACTAGTTCTAGATGAGATATGGTGTTGCAGGACTATATATTCCTGGTCAGCGTGATGCAAACCAGCTGATTACTCCTTATACTTGAATGGAAAAGCGCAGGAAGGCGAAGAGGGGAGTGGAGAGAAGCAGGGAAGAAGGTTTCGTACTGAGAGATCTTCTACAAGAAAACTCCCTTTTTGGAGGGTAGGAGGGATATTAGTTGGTAACAGCAAGAGCATAGATTTTTGCACTCCTATAAATCATTATTACTGGAATGTCCCTGAGGGGATGAGAAGAATGAATCAGTTACACACACACACACAGCCAAACTTTTAGATGGAGAAAGAAAAAAGAGAAAGAAGAGGGGGAAAAAAAAAGAGAAAAGGGGTTGGGGAAGAGAAAAAAGGGGTAGGGGGAGAAGGAGAGAAGAAAACATTTAAAAGAAGAAAAAAGATAGAGAAAGAAGAGGGGAAAGAGGAAAACAGAAGAGAAAAAAATGAGAGAAAGAGAAAGAAGAGAAAAAAGCTAAAGAGAAGGAGACAAAGGCAGGAGGAAGGGAGGAAGAGCAAGAAGGAGAGAGAACAAAAGCAAAAGGAGAAGGAGGAAGAGAAAGGGAAGAATGAGAAGAAGGGAATGAATGAACTTTGGAAGCAATTTATAATTCCTTTCACCTACATCATGAATTGAACATGCAAAAAAAAAAAAAAAGAAAAAAGGAAGGCAGGAAGGGAAAATATTCCGCCTAGCATGCAGATTATCATTTGAAAAGATTCTGTTGCTATGTTTTTGTCCCTGGGTGATGAAAATGAAATTGTCTGATGTGTGCGCCGTGTTAGATTTACCTTTGCAGGGTTCACCCACAATCAGTAGAGAGGGGTCATGCCACAATATGTCATCTCACAGCTCCATCACACCAACTCCAATTTATACGAGGAGGTATTATGCATTTCAAAGGAACCCCCTGCGCGTGGCTCTTGTTACTGATCTATATCACAGCTCAGCTGAGGGAAGATTAGTTCTGCTGCAAGGGCAACGAGACTTATTTGTTTATGATTATATTCTCCTTAAAGACGCACTATTCCTTTTTTAAATGTCTAATTTAAAGTGTGCATTAAAGGGGCTGGGGAGGGGGTGGGATGTAAAAGGTGAGAGAATTCTGCACTCTCCCACAAGGAAACCTAATAGTCTTAGTCTCCCATGCATCCTGCTCATTAAAAAAAAAAAAAAATCTCCATTTAAATGCAAATTTGAGTTTTAGCTGGGGACTCCCCCAAAAGCTTCTCTTGGAAGCACCAGGGAAATAGGATTCAGAAACCTAAAATGGCTGACAGCAGTCGAACGCCCGCAGAAAACGTTTCCCGTCTAAATACCCTCGTCCTTCCCCCTCCGCAGCCCGATGTCCCCGGGTCCCCACGCCGCATCCTCGTACAGCCCGGCTGGCTCAGGCGCAGCATCACTTATCACCGCTCTCTGCTGCAAGATTGTTTTACCTCAGGCAAACACCACCCCAGCGAGCTAAAACTGATAATATTAGCCTTTCAACTCCTGCTCGCTGTTGCTTTAATCAACGTTTTCCCAGAAAGTCGACGGTTTTGTCCCTGATAAAGGCTCTGAAGGATTTAATGAGGCCGCCAAGCGCTGCAGACCCCGGGAAGCCCCGCGCCGCTCAGCGCAGCTCGCGCTCTGCTCCTGAACACGCCTTTAATTTTGGGGGGCTCCAGATGACGGTGGGCACCCAGGACATCGTGAAGCAGCCGGCACTGATTCGATGCCGTCCCTGAGCTTTTGGGGGGCTGTGTAACCCTCAGCATTAAAAAGCCGATGAGTCCTGGGAAGTTTTTACAGTGGAAAAGCCGATTTGTTTGATGGAGGAAAGATGCAGAGGAAAGGGCAGTTGTACCCCACGGTCCTGCCTACAGTGGTGGAGATGTTCAAAGCTGCGAAAAAAAACCCACGCCTGCTACCGAACCTGCCCAACGCAGGGCACCCAGGGATGCCCCTACCCCAGAAACACCCCGCGCTGTCAGGCACCCCCCAAAAAAAAGCCAAATGTAAAAACAGAATCAGTGTTTTCTAAAGGAAAAAAAAGATGTGGAATGAGGGAGGTGAGGACACCTGTCACCGTGCTCGCAGTGGAAGGGTGCTTGCCTTCACAGTGAGCGCGGGGCAGGATTCGTACCCAGCTCTCGCGCAGAGACGCTTTTGCTTATCATCGCCGGGCCTGTTTCTGACTCCTCTGCCCATGATTAACGTATCGCTGGTTATAATAAATAGGCCCATTCCCATCTAGGAAATAAATGGGTCCAGCGGGGGCCCGCAAGGAGCAGAGACACGGAGATGCTGCTCTCTGGCCCCATCTCTCGGCATCTCCCAGCCCCTCAGCAGAGCAAATTCGGCAGCGCTGGTGGGGTTCTCCAGGAGCAGGGCAGCGGAGGTCGCGTGGGCGCCTCAAATTTTTCTTACCGTTTTGTTGAAGCATTTCGCCAAAGTTTGCCAAATGAACGCAAAATTGGAAACGTCGAAGCTGTCATCACCTTGGCTTCAAATTATTGTCAGCCGCGTCAATTAGATGTGCAAGACAAAGCAATACCCGTCTCCCTTTGCAGTGCCATCGGCGTGCTGGAAAAACAGATGAACAGGTAAATGTATATAGAAGAAAATGAGCGTATTAAGGGTGGAATTGGCTCATCTTTCACTTGAAATGCACCCTACATTTACGTGGTGTTTCCCCTCACCCAGGGTTTGAGCACTTCGTGGGATGGCAGGATGGCTGTGGTACCCATGGGCATCCCACCCCAAAGAGCTGCCGGTCCTACAACAGGTCCCTCTCACCTTGGGTGCCTGATCCTGCTCATCCGTGTGGTGGAGAACACCCAGGGGAACCCCCGGCATCACCGAACCCCTGTCCATCGACGTGAATGGCCGCGCTGGAGAAGGAGTGCTCCCAGCGGCTCAGACCCAAAGCGTTAAATATTTTCTGCTTAAGTGCAAAATCTTTACAGTACGGCTCATTGAGTTTCTTCCTACACCAGACCTTCACTGGAGAAGGAAAACCCAAGATGCCAAGGGCCAGTCACAGGTCCCCAAAACCCGGGTTTATCCAAAGAGCCGCGCGGCCGTCAGGCTCTGACCTGAGCAAACAGCCCATCCGCGCCGGCCGCGGCATCGCCTGCCAACGTCCCCGAAATCCCGGGGCAGGCGGGGAGGTGTCCACCCCTGCCACCACCCCTGGTCTTCCAGGAGGTCCTCCTGGGAAAGGAGCCAGCCTTCCCTCTCCCTGCCATTTCCCCGCCTTGTTCTTTGTAAAAACCGCACTCATTTCAGTACTTTGAAAGCTCATAATATGATGGGTGAAAACAATTAAATGAAATAGACTGGTAATACCCATGGGAAAACATTTTTAGATATGATATTACAATCTTGTTTCAAAATTGGATTTTGCCAAGAGGAAATACAGTTTATTATAAAACACATTTTCTTTTAATTTAATTATATAATCTTTGGCTTCAGAGAAGGGATGCTTAAATCAGACCCATTTAATTTTCAAGTGTATTCACCCATCACCTAGGGCAAATTGGTTTAAATTAGTAGGTGACTATATAAGTTCTAGATATGTGTCAGACAAAAATTTATCTGCAAACTCTGTATAAAAGACCATCTACATCAGCAGCACAGCAGCAGAAATTACAGGGGATGAACAGACAAGTATCTGAAGAGTAGTATTTGCTCTGATTTCAATGATACCCACTACAAAACCTGACCCAGGATTATTTTTTTTTTTATCTTTGTTAATGTTTTGCCAGATCAGTTCATCACACTGCATGTCTGCACTATGCCAATAAAAACTGATGACCTGCAGTTAGTTTCTACCAGGTGCATTAAATTCCCATAACATGAACAGATCTTGCTAAGTCTACCATAGCCTCTTCTTTTGCAGAGATTACATTTCCAACCTAATGACAAGAGCGGTTTGTTCAGACACTGCAGTCACTGAACTCTTCCTCCGATCCGTCACGGTGACCCGGCGCACGTTGCTCTCGCAAACAGCTCGAGACGGACAATACTTTGTGAGTTATATCGCGTGAGTCTCTCCCCATCCCACCCTTTCCCCCCCCCATTGCTGAGTTTCCAGAAGCCGAGGGTAAGCTTGCTCATGGTTCACTGGGTCACAACGTTTAAAAGTGGCCAAAGAAAATACCTCCAGACCCGGCAGCTACGTGTGCAACCCTGGCTTTGCACAAGCAGCCGTGCACTTATGGATCCCAGAGCTTAAAATCTGTGGTTTACTGCTGCTCGCTGTGGTTCAGGATAATCACTCGCAAAGACAAGAGAGGAAATTCCTCAGCAAAAGGAAAATACTGCAGTGCAGTCAAGGCTGACTTGGCGAAAACACTACAGTAATAATAAATAATAATACGTGAGACTTGTAAGGTGTTTTTCATCACAGGTATCAAAACGCTCTTCAGTGCTGGCTGGGGGAGGACGAGCCACCCCACGCTGCCACCACTGCTCCCCAGCACTTTCGGGTGCCAGCCCGGCTCCAGCACCCAAACCAGCCTCACCCCGAGCATCCTTCTGCCCCGGGGGGGACTCCCACGTGTGGGTCAGGTTTTGGAAACCTCCTGTTCCAGCGATGGTTCTCAAGACTCACCTGAGCCCCCGGCTGGGTTGACCCCCAATCAGCCCTCCTGTATTTCTGCTCACCTCAGCAAACACATCTAGTTTTGTACCCTCCAGAAAAAACTATCTAGGTGATGGCACCAGCAACGGGCACAACGACCCTCGCGTTAAACAAACCGCAAAAAGCAGAGGTTTCTGCCTTTGCCCAGGGACACCTGGGCCAGAAACCCAGCCAGCATTAGAACACAGAAAACAAAAGCAATACCAACGCACCATTTGGTTATTACAATTCTTGCGAAGCTGTTTTGTTTTTATCAAGCGACAACAAAACATCTACCACGATTCCCATGCCAGGCAGCGAGCACAGGCCCCTCTAAGAGCCAAAGCTTGTGAAGGCTCCCACTGCTGTGGCACCAGCAGCATGTGTATATGTATAAAAACATGAATATATACATGCATCAGTGTAGGGAAATTCTGAAAAAGTGACCTGAAGGAATTAGAAGCATTGCTTAAAAGGCAAATACTTACTAAACTCCATCAAAACATTATTGACAAAAATAGCTTATTTAAAATACAGATCACGAATCCAGAATTCCCACAGCCAAGGTCTAAATCCTTCGCTCTGGGTTAAACGCAACTCTGGTGTCTTGTCCCCAGCAAGGGCTCGTCAGCACCCCCCTCGCTGGCACCCCGCGGCACGGTGTTTGCACGGCGTGGAAGCTCACGGGTGCCAGTTCTGCAGCCATCAGCGGCCCCGGCATTGCCTGGCGGCTCTTCCCCAGGGAAGCGCTGTATCCCATGGGCAGGGAAGGTCGCAGCTAAAAAATACTTTTACCACTATTTGTGAAATGTTGATGGCTGGCTGTGTTTGCCCAACACGTGTAGGTGTACGTGGATGCGTGTGCAATCATGCCTATATATCTAGGTAAGCCATGAATAAATGCGTGTGATTATTTCAACAGGTGTTGGACACCCACCTCCTTCTGCGTCTTTGATGCTCTTCCCCTTGGCTGCCCGATTTGGAGAGGGACCTTGTCCATTCTGCAAGACCAAACCCTGAGCAGACCAGCCCTGCCAGCTGCTGAAATGCAGATGTAGTCCAAGTGTTATGAAAACATATGATCTCAGCCATGTCTGGCAAATAAACATTACAAGGGGCTGTTTCAAATCTTTGTAGTAGCAAATCTCAGCACTTAACTAGTAATGCAATAAGTCCTATCAAGAGCATGCTGAAAGGTGGAATAAATTTCCCGGAGAACAATGCGGGTGATGTATGCATATGACCAACGCACAATAAAACTGTAGAATGGGAGGAAAAAAATGCATACAGTCAATACAATAAAATCAGCACAAATATAGGCTGTGTAAGCAAATAAATCTAACAATCCAAATATTTTACAACACACTCACATGCAGAACATTTTTTCCCCCCAGAAATCTTAGGGTAAAAAAAAAATTAGACTGTTTTGCATCTTAGTGTATTGTAAAGGCATCAGCGGCTGTCTGCACAAATTACCATTCATCTAGGCGTTGTTGTGGAAATTTTCAAGGGATTTGCAGTAATTATATGACAAAATGCTTGCAAATCTCACTCATTGCTGAATAGAAACACACGGGTCAAAGATTGAACACTCTCAGCTTGGTAATTTGTAAATGTCAATCAGACGGGGGCCACGGGAGGCACACAGGCGTAAGCAGTGAAAGGCAGAGCGATTCCGTAGCAACCAGAAAAAGCCTTTTCAATACAGATTATAAAAGGCATGGGATAGTTTTACTTTCCAGCTTTTTTTGCCTTTTTTTTTTTTTTTAGACAAACTGATCACCTTGCACCAAGAGGAGGAGGAAAAAGGGGGAGATAGGAGGAGGGAAGTAAAGAAAGGAAGGAAAAACAGTTTAAATAAAACTGGTGAGATTAAATTAACTGATACATACATTCGCAGAGGTAGATCGTTTGCTCTGTAATAAATATGGACTCCTATCTTCCCTTCTCCGAGACAGCAAGGAAAGCAAAATAAAATTAAAAGATATAACAATAAAAATTATAAATGCATTGCGGTCCCACAGACCAACAGCTTGTAATGAAGGCTGCTGCAGAGTTGGGTAGCGTGTTATCTCTTGGGATCATAAATAGGTAGAGTGAGGCAAGGTGAGGGGGTCCGATGTCCCCCTCCCAAACTGCCACTGGCTTCCCACGGGGACACAGACCTTCTTTGAGAAGTCAACTCCATCTTTTCCCATTTTCCAGAGAGTAGGGTTCAGGATTAAATTTTTTTAAACTATACAAAAGAAATAATCCTGGCATCTCCCACTCCACGGGGAATACATTAAAGTGACCTGATTTGCCTCTAAAGAGAAGCATCTCTCCTCCACGAGGGCTATTTCAGACACAATTGCAGCCCAGGCTCGGCGGGCACCGGGAATTCGTGGCACTTGCCCTCGGGGGCCCGCAGCTTTTCTGCAGCTTGCCCTCTATTTCAGTACTAACAAAAATGACATTTTTGTTTAAAAATGGTGATGTTTGGGGGCTCCTGAGGTTGGTTGCCTTTGTTTTTTAAGAAGAAACAGGAGAAAAAAACCACAGAATGACAAGATGCTGCTATTTTTGTCCCAGAGACTACAATTTCAGGACTGAAAACCCCACTGCAAGAGAGCTGCAAGCATCCTGAGAAGCCATCGAGCTGTTACCAAGGGTCCCCCATGCCCCAGGGTCTGGCCGGGGACGGGTGCCCCAACCTTTTGCCTTCCTCTCGTCACACCGGTGTGAAACCGTGGCCAGCTCAGGCTATGCCAACAGGGCTCCTCGTGCCACTTCACCGCTCCGAGTCACGCCCGAGTTTTCCTAAATTTAGCATCATTTTGGGCCAGTTTCAAGTGCAGAAGGAAACGCCGAAGCCGACAAGCTGCAGAGATAGTTTTTCCATACAAATTGTCCCCGTGTCCGCAGCGAGATGCCATCACACACCAGGAGGGGCTGGCATCAGCCAAACTGTGCAGTAAGGCTTTAACACCAAAACCATTTAACACCTTCAAAACATAGCAACCTCGCCTTTGGTACACAGCACCTACCAAACCAGAAAGGTTAGAATAAACAGAGCACAGCAGAACCAAAGGTTAATGCAGAAACTGGAGAAATTCTACAGAATTTTGTCAATACCAAAGCCCAAGCCTCCAAAATACACCGTCATTTTAAATGCAAGATTTCCCTCCCCGTCCCATGGTTATGGGAGGGAATGACTGGTTTAACTGGTTCAGAATTGAAAAATCACCCTACCCCTGCCACGGACAGGGAGAAGACACCGAAGACACCGAGGAGGAGGAGGAACATCGTCTGACTGCCTCCCTGCCTGCCCGGCGCATCCATCCTCTCCCGGCACTCCTGCGACCGCCCAGGCAGGGCTCCGCGATGGGCCAGGCTCCCTCCCCTGCTTGGCCCCAGGGAAATTTGGGAACTGGGCTGGGACCGGCTGTTTTTGGTATGATGTAAAACCTAAAGAGATGCTGTTTCTTTTGCTGCCGTCTTTTGCTCCCAGCCCAGCCCAAGCCTGGGTGCAAACGCACCACCCTGCGTTTGCAAAGGGAACGGTGTCTAAAGACAGCTCTAAACAAACATTTAAGCGTCGCCACGTGCTCTGCAAGCAAGGCGGTGATTGCTTCTCCACCAGGACGGGGTCATCTCCACTAGCAGCAGCTCCCAGCCCTGCCGCGAGCTGCCTCCAAGCAGCAGCGGTTGGGTGTCAGCCATCGCCACCCGCTCCATCCTTCCCCTTCTTCCACCCGCAGCCCCAGGTTCACCTCGAACGGCGCGAACGCATCCCGAGGCCAGTTCCTGGGCTTTGCAGGGGGATTACGGGCTGCTCCATGGCACTGGGAATGCACTACCTGCTCTGCCACTAGCTCCACCCTCAAATGGATTTAATGAATCTGAGAAAAATTATGAAGTACCATAAAGCCACAAGTATCATAAAAAGTATAATAAAATTGAGAAAAGCTATTAAGTTATAAATACAACCAATACATGCAACATCACTCAAATGGCAGAAACTAGCTATAAAATAAAGTCATTTTAAACCATCATTCTACAAGTTACCAAGTCTCTTAATTCACAAGTCACACGTCCCTTTATGGCATCCAGTCCTATTGTCTGTATGAGAGCTTTATAACATCCATCTTCCTGTACCAGTTAAACATACACGTGCCCTTATATATAATGTAGGACAAAGGACTTCAGTCAGTGTTTTGGTACCTCTTGCAGCCTCCCGGTAAGAAGTTGTGCAGCTCTCCACTTCAACCCCACGTGATGGCTTATTTAACCAACTCCCTAAAATATCTGGCAAGTGCAGAAAACACTTCTGGAGTTATTGCACCAAGTGAGGATGCTGCAGGAAGGGGGAATGGGGAAAAAGAGGGGCTCCAGGCACTCCTTCAGCCAAAACCCCCAAACTGGGTGGTTTTACAGAAACCAGTGATGCTGTCTGCGTCGCGAGGCACGGTGCCGCAGCATCGGGCTCCAAATACTTCTCCTATTTAAGACCAAAATTATCCCGAATGTACCTAGTGTCCATTGAAAACAAATTACTCTCTTAAAAAGTTGCTTAGCAAGAGTTGTATTCATTTCTTAAATACGTATATATCTAAATAGCAACTGCAAAGCTGAGGGTTTACAGTGCAGGTGTATTTCATTTTGCTCACTCAATTTAAAGATGAGGCTTTGCTTATCAACCTTCTAATCGCTGTGGAACAATTTGTTCTCTTTATTTACTCTAAAGGTCCTGTACGTTATGAATATTCATTGAAATAATTAAACACTCTGTTCACAGCTTGTTGTGTTTACTGTTAGCCCAATAAAAACCAAACAGGTTAATGATGATCTTTAATATGGGAATTTAATATTATTTCACCTATATATCGGCTGAAAGTTTAGCTTCCCCTTTAAGCCTCATCAATTTACTGAAAATAAGTAACCACCATAAAAACAGGCTGCGGACTATAAGTCAGAGATACATGCCTCTATATATTTGTCTTCTGTGCTTTTTTTGCTGAATTTCTCATTTTGATTCTGGCTACAGTATTAGAGAAAGAAGAACTGAGGGGCGATTCCACACCCCCCCAAGAATTATTCACGTGATGGGGAGTTCAGCGCAGTCGGTCGGTCATGAGCGAGGTGGGTGGAACAGGAGCACGGTGTGGACTGACAGTGGAAAAAGCCTTGTTATGGTCCGGCAGTCATTAGAAAAGTATATTTACTAAAGATTGTATCCTAGTGAGGAAGCCTCTTAAAGAAAAACGTGATTTGTGCCTCTGCTTTGCCATAGGATGGAGAGGCCAGGGGAGCATCCCGGGCTCCCCTGGAAGATGCCACCGAAACCCACACTGGTACTCGCTAATTAACCTACTCCCATAGACCTAAGAGCTCCCTATTAGCTATTTAGAACAGGCTGTCAGAGCCACATGGCGAGAATAGAAAGGACCAGCACAAATCAGGAGAGTTTATGAGGATAACTTACATTAATTTTATCCTTTATAGGCAATAAACCTTTGCTGGTTCATTACTGGCCACTGTTAAGTTTAAAGGAGTTTTTTAACACGTAGGGGAGGCGCAGCCCGGCCCCGCGGGTGCCGCTTGGCTTCGCTGCGTGCTGTCACCACGCGGGAGGAGAGGTGGCTTTTGGGGACAGGGAGGGGACGTCGCTGACCCCGCGCGAGGACTTTCTCCCCCAAACCTAGGTCCCTGATGGCGTTGTCCCCGCCGGCGGTGGCACAGGATGGGGTCTCCCATCAGAGCTTCGTTTGCTCAGTTTCTTGCATGCCCCAGCTCAGCACCCCGAAGTTTGTTCTCTACTTTTGGAAAGGGTGCGCTGGCCCGATTAACCTTTTCCTTTCTGCTTGCAACAAGGCTTCAACCAGCACCAGCAGCCCAGGGATGCCGTTGCAGTGCCCCAACCCCAGTGACAGGGAATGGTCCCGTAACAAAAAAAAGCAAACGCCGGGGCTTCCCATTCTTTTCCCCCGCCCCGTGCTGAAGGTCTCTGATGGGAGGCAAGCAACGCCAGGCATAATCAGAAATGCATGCATGAAGGACCAGGGCTGGGGTCAGTAACTGGTAACTGGTCCATCTCCTCCTTGGCACTGGGCACCACCGGCTCATTGCCATCACGCGGCGAAGACGAACCTCGCTTTATTCGCTGCTCACCTTGTTCGGCTTAAACAGCCAGTAAAAGCAAGTGCCATTAGGTCAGAAAGAAATTACAGAGCAAAATATCCAGCTGCAAGCAAAAATGATACTAAAAGTTTCAAAGCTGGAAAATAAAAAAAGAGAGAGGGGGAGAAACCTGCACACACCACCGCTGCCTTATCCATGGTTTCATGACAATTAAACGGCATCGACTTGGCTGGAGACTTTCCCTGGGTCTTGAACATTAGAGAAATATTATTCTCAGAATTACCTGAAGTTTTATTTAATGCAATAAAAGCTCATTTTCAGTGGGAATTAGTCCTGAAATAGATGACTATTAAGAAATGCTGGATGATGTATAGCTCAGCCCTCTGAACTAATGAACTCCCAAATACCTAGCGGTGAAGTGCAGGGGAGGGGGCTGTGAAGGGTGTTTGATGCCTTTCTGTCAGAGAAAGGTGGCTAACAGGACAAACAATTAAGAAAAATTCTAATCTAGTACTGAAATTAACGGAGCTCTCAGGATTTATACCATCTAAACAGCTATTCCTCCACCAGAGCTTTAGTATTTTCACAGACTGAGCCTAAGCAAAGTTCCTCCCTTTTCCAAACTACTCAAAGGAGACGAGAAACTAAAACCAAACCAACAAACATCCCCCACCCCAGAAAAAACACAGAGCAAGAGAAAACCAGAGGTATTACCTCTCTTACAGGGTTTTACAAGGCATTTTCTATTATTAGAATTGTTAGCATCATTTAATGAGCCATTATTCCCAGGGTCCCCTCCAGCCTTAACCAAAGGGGGCTACTGCTAATTTTAAGAAATTACATCAACTGTTTTTCAGTTTATTTCCTCCCAGTTCTTGGTACCTTTGAATAAAGTGAAGGAATTCAGGGCAAGCAAAGGAGAGCGGCTGGAGCTGGGGTCTCAGATGGACCCCTGATGTCCCTGGTAAAACCCCTCTTTGCAAGTCAAGAGGAGAAAAAGAAAAGGAGAAATCAGTAAAACAAAATGAGTAGCAAGGGGACCAGACTTACCCCTGCATAGAGAGCAGCAAACCTCTGGTTCCCTTCAGAATGCTCCAAGCTGAGGGTAGAAAATAAAATGACTCAAGGAGGTGAGCTGCATTTGAGGCATTTATAATCTTCAGCGATCCTCACCTGAAACCCATTTGGGGGAACTGAGGTTCCCGAGGAAAAGCTCCACCAGATTGGTAACAGGGAGTACCTGAGTGCTTCCCCCGAAGCTCTCACTGACGAATTAAGGGACAAGTTCACTGAGGAAGCATTTGTTTCTCTGCAATTTTATTTAACTCTGCAGTATTTCTCAGCACAACCCCACCAGCAGCAGCCAGGGCAGCTCTTTAACTATTTCCCTTGAATATTCCTCCATATAAGAGGAATAATTAACCCCATTTCCAGCAGAAAGCAGGTAAAAAGAGGGGAAAGGGAGTCAGGCCCTGCCACGTGGAGCTGCACTTTTGGGTAGTTTGGCCCAGAATTGACATGTTTGGCACCAGGACTGCCGGGAGCATCCCTTCCCACCCCGGCTCTGAACCACAGGGCCAAGCAGAAATTCAGAGATCCAAACTAGATGACATAAAGCAGAAAGAACCCAACCTAGGAAAGCAGCTCCTGTCCACTGGATAAATGCCATATCTTCTGAGATTGTCCTTTTTAGCTGTCTATATAAATAAAAAGGCTCCCCCTTGTCTCCATTTTTTTTCCGCCGAGCAGCCTGTGTTCATTGTAGCAGTAAATGGAGTTCTTTAAAAAGGTGTACGGGAGCTCGCAGCATTACGGCTGCGATGCTGACGGACACCATAGATCACGCGGTAACACAATGCAGTGCGAATGCAGGGCCTGATCCTGCTCCTGCGCCCGCGGGGATGCGGAAAGCTCTGGGAACCTGTGACCCAAATGCGAGGGGTGAAGCCGCCCCAAGAGCCTCGGGGAGCTGCGGTGCCCGGAGCAGGACTCGGCTCCTGCCTTGGCAGCATCCCTGAGCTCCTTTACAATTAGGCACCAGCTTTTCCAAACGACCAGCCTGGTCCCCAGTTCCCAACGTGCGGCAGCATCCTCCAGCCGCTGCGGGTACCGGCCTGCCGCGCAGTCCTGCCCTCCGCTTTTTGGGGGGTTTCAACAAGGTGTTTTTTTTCCTGTTGCGGGTTTTCCTAGCCGTTTACGAGAAACCCGGTGATTCTGCATCCGACAGCGGCGGGGCGGGTGGGATGACGTGAGCTGTTAGCTGCTGGAGTGGGTGCCAGCTCCCCCCGAGCTCCGTGGCGAGGGCAGCCGTGGGCTGGATCAGGCCCCCGGCACAGGAGAAACGACACCCGCTCAGACACGACAAATATCCCCGCAAGGCGCACGGCTCCCTGGAGCAGCTCGCAGCCTTAAATAC
Organism: Haliaeetus leucocephalus; assembly: GCF_000737465.1. Classification (NCBI taxonomy): domain Eukaryota; kingdom Metazoa; phylum Chordata; class Aves; order Accipitriformes; family Accipitridae; genus Haliaeetus; species Haliaeetus leucocephalus. The sequence goes on along the minus strand of NW_010972831.1, from coordinate 7,233,996 downwards.
TGCTGATAGACAACGAGTAGCTCTGGGATAATATACTTATGTACAGCTGCGTACGGCTGTGAGATACGCTGCAAGTGCTGGGAAAAAAAATTATCTTTTACCAAGAGACCGTCATCGCGATTTAGGGACGTGGGGGACTGCGGAAGGACAGGGGATGCTGCGACCGGCTGGCCAAAAACCATTCCCTGGGGCACGCCTCCCCTGCAGCAACAGGGAGGGCATTTCCCCCAGCAAAAGAGTCTGAAAGTCTTTTTATTTGGCGTTTCGCTGGGCAGGTAGAGCTCTGCGCACAGCACGGCTGCCCCGGAGGAGACAGAGATGTAGGGCCTGAACTCAAACACGGATAATCCGGGATGCGTTTGCTTCTTCAGCCCCTTGGCTGTGCAAAGATGAGCCGTGCAAAGTCCCAGCAGCAGAGCTGGCTGCGGTGGAAGCCCCGGGGCTTTCCTCCATCCCATCACGTTAGCTCACCTCTGCTTCACGTGAACCTCCTGGCATTCGCATCTTCGCCCCAGATAACCCGCCTGACCACCCGTCGCTGCTCTCCATCACCCCTTTGCAAGTTCTCCTGTCATTGCTGCTCTTGGCTCTTCCCCCAGGTTCATTCAGGAGTTGAAGGCAAGACTCTGGTCCTCCGGCACGTCCCGAGAGCAAACGGGCAAGGATGTGCCATCGGCACCGGCATCACAGCCAAACCCGCTGCCGAAAACCCAGAACTCGGAGAAGCCCAGCGGTGTCCATGAAACAAAGCACAGCGATGGCTGTAAATGCATCTGGGTGACAGGATGGTGTCCTCTTCGCCAGCTTCCCTCCCCTCTCTTGTTTCCACTCCCGTGAAACAAGACTCAAGGCTAAGCGGCAATCACTGCTCAAAATAAATTAATAAGGAAAAGCCTGCTGCAAGGCGAAATTGGGAACGGGGTGACGGGTACAGGGGGACCCTCCGCTGGCGACAACGGCATCAGCCTCCGTGGGACACCCTGTCCCGATGCAGACGCGTGCAAGAAGGCACTAACCCTTGAGGACCAAACCCGCGCCTGTGGCAGCCCGCATCCCTTGCAGCATCCCGCATCCCTCGCAGCATCCCGCGTCCCTCAGAGCATCTCGCATCCCTCGCAGCATCCCTCGCGCAGCCAAACCACCTCGTCCTCTCCCACCTGCACCGGGGGGGGTTTGGCTGACTGGCCCCGCTTCCCCCTTCCGTTCAGGTCTGCCGACATTTCCCACCACCTTCCCTGGCTGCAAAGGGAGAAACCGCCCCCGTTATTTCCAAACTCTATGACGATGCCAGATGTTTATTTACTTAAGGGAGTTCCCATTTGGGGAACTAAAATGGAGGCGCAGGGACGAGGCTGCGGGGTGGCTGTGGGTGCCCTGGGACGCGCTGCCGTCCTCAGGCATCGCCCAGCCGCGTTGTAAGGAAATTATCGCACGTGAGGCTAGGCTGTGGGAAAGCAGAGATTTTGCAAATTATGTTGAGATTTGTTTAAAGTGCACCTTGTAAAATCACACACGTTATGGTAAAACAATCTGGAATATACTACTACCATTAATGCATTCTTTTATATGACAAATAATAATGTGTATTTATAAACATATGTTGCTGCACAAATAAAAATAGTTCTAAAAAAAAGAAATCTGATATAAAATAAAATGACTTTTTAACTTTTGAAATTCAGTGGCAATCATGAGAAACAATCCATTTCAGACAGTAACAGAAGTTTCTTTTTTTAAACACCAGCCAAGCACCCAACCAACCGATGAGCAGAAGCCAAAAAGAAGATCCTTAAGATGACATGCAGAAGGGGAGGGGGTGCCTCAGAACTTCTCTCTGCAATCTTGAGAGCTGAGCAGAGAGGAGCAAATGGCCTGAGCTGGAGATACAATGATCCTGGGTCCCCTTCCCAGGCACCGTTCCCCACTCAGGTGTTTCCTTTAGGAAACCAGAAGATGCTCACTTTCAAACCCCCTGGTTTAAGAAAGAAGGAGAAGAATCCCTTGTATTTCTGAAAGCCCAGCTAATGTATATACATACATATATATTTTCATATATATATAGCTTCAAGAGGCTTAACAAATTACTATAATTAGGGTTCCTCTTCTACCTCTCCACCCCAGCTAAATAACGCTATTACACGGAATCACGGCTGCAGTGTTTCCGATGGCCTCAGCTGCAACGCACATTATATACGTCGGGGTCCGCGGGCTCGGCGCGGTGCTTTGCATGGTGCTGGGCGCAGGGAGGGTCCCGTCTGCACCCAGCCGATGGGGACACCCAGCCTGTCCTTTGGCACAGCCGCCCCGTGCCACGTCCCCCAGCCCTAAACCTTAGGACTTTAGCCGCTTCCAAGAATCCAAAAGCAAAAAGTTGAGGAGTGGATGTGAGATTTTTCTCACCCACCTCCGCTCGGGTGCTGGGCTGGGCAGCGGGAGGGACGGCAGCAGCGTCTATCACCCATCCCCAAAACAGACCCTCCGTAACTAACGGAGGAATGACCACAAAAGAGGGGGTTTTTTTCCCCATTTTCTCAGCATTCTGCCATGCTCCAGCAATTTCTCAGGACAGCCCTGGTCTATGTGCGTCTCTCACAGGAGGGATGTGCCGTCTCCTGCGGCCATGGAGGAGATGGGCAGAGCTGGACTGGGATGGGAGTTTCCAAACCCAGCCTGTGTCCCGCACCCCGGTGGGACTGGACTGACCCCGGCAGCTCTCACCCAACATCCCACGGCTGTCGCAGCCCTTCACCAAGGGCACGCTGAGCCCTTACCCGCTCATTACACATCCCCCCGCAACCGCCTCGCAGTGGGAAAAAGCAAAGCGGGTTTCTCGGCGCGCTCCCCGGTTAACTTTTGCAGCCCCCCGACGCTTGGGGTTTCCCCTCCTGCTTTCCATCATTTTGTCCTTCTGGGAGATTGCAGGGCCCCCAGGGCTCACCCATGGGTGCCGGGTGGGTGCCCACGAGTGCCCATGCCTAATATCAGAGCTCCACCTAGTGCTGCGCAGCCCCTCCCGCCGCCAGCCCGGCCTGCCAAGGCGAGGGGGAGGGGGGGGGGGAAAGGAAAAAAAAAAAAAAAAAAATTAAAACATATTAAAGGTGTTAATAAGCGACTTATTTAAACGGAGTATCACATATTGAACATTAATCACCTTGCAGTAAAAGTGTAATTAAGGAGTCACTCTGCCTTCTGGGGAAGGCTCGCTTGGAAGCCGAGAGAAAATGGTCTCTTTATTAACACAAATTATTTTATTTGGCTAAAGGTAATAATTCTAAGTGAGGTCAACGGGACTCGTGCACACGCGAGCGGCGCCGGGTCCCGGCCAGCGTTTCCATGGCGACTGAGCCAAGTTCATCCTCCGTGGTAATGGCTTTGCTCTCCCACCACCGCTCGGGATTGTTTCTTGGGGAAAAAAAAAAAAACAAAACAGCCTTCGATCTGTCAGCGGCATCTCCTCACCGCACCCCACTGGGGACCATGCGGGAGAAACCCCCTGGGCCTTTCCAGGTATATTTTGCAGAAGTGCCATATTTAAAGGGTGGCGGCACCGTCCCCCCCCAGCCGCTCGGTGCTGGGGGCTTGTGGCACGGCACCCGCCAAATATTCTCTGCGTGGGAATGGCGTTCAATAAGCAGGATCAGCACACAATATTGTTTTTCACATTTTCTAGTGCAGCTACAGCCCGGGACGGTTGTAGGACCACGTCCATCCCAATCCCGCACAGCCGAGCCGTGGGAATTTTCCCCCACCGCCTTCCCACGGGAGGGCGAGGGCTTTAGGGGGGCTGCAGCTTCCCTGGTGAACTCCAACAAACTGCAAACCCAGAAGGAAAGCCGTGCCAGGAACGTGCCCCCAGATGTTTCCCAGGCAGAAACACATTTTCATCTCCATTTTAGCGCAGCTCTAGCAAACGCGTTTGGTGTTCTAATGGGCACCAAGTCACGGCAAGTCAGTTACCCGCAAGGATTTCCAGGCTCTTACAGTGTTGAGTGTCCCTTATGAGTAGGGAACAGCATATTTAAAAATATATCTAATTTCATAAAATCAAACTCTAATAAACATCCTAGTAAAAATCAAGGAGGGTTTGGGCTGTAAAACCCCATTTTCCCAAGCACATTCCTACGCTCGGAGAACTCATGTGTTATTCTGTCTCCCGCAGATTATTGTCTGAACACAGCGGTGATTTATCTGTCTCCCATGTCATGTCATCCGTTTATGTACAGTATTATATGTAGAGTACGGCATTAACATTTTACTATTATTCTTACCTTTCAATGCAAAAAGATAAGAGTGTAAATCTGGGAGACAAGGGATGTGTCAACAGAGCTGAGCCAGCGCTCCCGGGCGTGCGGGTGCTCGTCCTCCTCCCTCGGCGCACCGAGGCTCGCCTTACTGGGCGACCTTGCCCATCCCAGTGACCGCACCGGGGACATCGCCATCGCTGAAACGCGGCCTCATCCGGCACCCACCACAGCACCCAGCAGCGGGATGGGTGCGCTGGCGATTCCCCCCCCCCATAAAACCAACCCCCTTAATGCGAACATCCCTCTTCAGCACAAAGCATCCTCCCGTGAGGCTGCAAACATAAACCACCTCCCTGCCACGCCAGACGGAGCAACAAACAGCCTGTTCACAACTTACGGCCGGGCCCGCGTAACTTATTAACACCTAGTCAAGATTAATCAAGCAGGGAAAGCTAAAGCAGGTCCCTAATTAGTTGCCGATGATAACTATATTTGTCATCCTCTCCCAATTAGTCTACTGTACATTTTGGAGTTTAATTGCACCTTGTTCTTCATTTAAATGTCATCATGTGCATATATTCTCCTCATTCTTTAGTAAATTTGAGAAAAATTTGACATTAAATATAGATTATCTTTGGATTTTCATAATTAACACAACTGAACTGTCTTCGGCCTAAATACATCTCCTTATGCTATAAATCTGGCCGCTCTCTTGGAAGCGGGTATTTCCAGGGGCACCGTGGATGTGGGCTTGCATCCCCCTGGCACCAGTGACACTGGGGCCATGCATAGGTGGCACTGGTGGCTGTGGTCAAGTCGTGGCCTCAGGGTCCCCCCCAGAAGTGAAAGGATGGGCAATCCTTGGTTTTTCTCTCTTTTGGATTTTTTTTTTTTTTTTCTTAATTTTCATAGCCGATAACATCTTTAGGAGTCCGATTTGCAAACGGTGGGTCAGGATATTCCCAGGGAGACGGTGGAGGTGAGGGGACTGGTTCACCTCCCTCCATCCCACTGCCAAACCAGCCCTGCTCAGCCCTCCCGTCCCGCATCACCCTTAGGACGAGACACGTCTGCTGCTCTACGCGGGTCGCACCCAGTTCCCGCGGACCCAGATTAGAGGATATTCAATATATTGATGTACAAGAGAAAGCTCTGGCCGAGTGACCCATGCCTCCGCATCCCGCTGCCTTTAACGCTTCAGCCGCTGCCCGGAGCTCACCGGCAGGACCCTGTACCTCCAGCCTGCCCTGGACCCAACAAAGTTGTCACCAGGGCTGTGGGGACGTCCAGCCACGTCCCCCCCTGCGCCCCGCGCCTGTTTGCTGACCTGGTGTATCAGCCCGCGCTCCCCGCACGCTGCGGCAGCTCGGAGGGAGCGAGACCCAGGGAATAGCTGATGGTGAGGGATTCCCCGCCATCAGCGCAGAATTCAAAGCCCCGTGTGAGCGTGGAGCATCTCTCCTGCCATAACCAACGTATCCCGGACCCCGCCATGTCCCCACTCCGAGCCCCCAGCCCGGCCGGGGCCGGACCTGTGCCGAGCTGCCGTTTCAAGGGAACGAAACCAAAGCGACGGCCCAACACGACAACGCTGCCAGGGCAAGGGCGCGATGGGACGAGCCAGGATCGGGGGCTGCCGACGTGCCGGCCCCCACGTCCCGCAGGGTCTCGTGCTTGCCGGGCTCCCCCCCACCGAGTGATGCTGGCATACTGGGACTCAGCCATCCGCCGGGAACAGGCTCACGGGAGCTGCTCCACAGCCAACCCGCTATTCACACTGATCGGTGGAAGAGGCTGGGACCAGCATGAGCCCCCCACCACCCACCCCAGGACCCCCCCCATGCCTGTTGGGGCAGCTGGACACAGCCCGTGGGGCACCCACTGCCGCCTCCTGAGCACCCGGTGAGCCGGAGGGGATGCTGGTGGCCGGCAGTTCTGCCCACAGCCCTTACCACAGCGATGCTGGCACTGAAAACAACCCTCAGGCTTACAAAAAAAAGAAGAGGAGGGGAAAGGGAAAAGCAATGAAGGAAGCTGTACGGTCCTACCTGTCCCTTAGGAAGAGGCTCAGTGCACAGGTCATCCCTACTCCCTATTAAGAGAAAAAACAAAAAAACCCACGCCGGTCTATGCATTTCCCAACTGCTCCAGGGCTCAGCGTGTCCAGTACGGGGACTGCAGCTGCTCGCATCCCTGGGAGGAGGCTGCTGCCGCCTGAGAGGATAGGGGAAGGAGAGGAGAAAGGAAAAGTGGGAAAAAAAAAATTAAAAAAAAAAATAAAATCAAGGAGTAGTCAAAAAGTGTATTAGAAGCAAATTTGGAAAGAAATCAATGGCATGTAATTAGCTTTGATTTTTCTTCACGTTTTGTTTGGCTGGGGGTTATGTATAGACTCCCTATATGAGCGGAGCGGAGAGATTAAAGCACGGAGAACAGGTGCCAGATCACGAGCCGGTGGCCACCAAAGCATGACAGCTCCATCACCGCTGTCAGGAGGCATGGCAAAATAAACATATAAATAAATAAAGGGGAAATCATGCAGGGAGGAGACGGGCATTTGCTTATTTACTATTTTAGCTGCCGCTCCCCCTACCCTCGCAGGGATGCTCCTACACACACGCATCGCCCCAAAACCTTCGCCGTCCTGCTCCGGACATCGGTGCAAGCCCGACACGGATGGTCACGAGGAAAAAAGAGGAGAGGCGACATGTGCCAACTCGTCCCGTCTCCAGCCAGTGTTGAAACACACCTTTAAACCCACAGTTGTTTCTGTTTGAGGTTTTAGTTGTCCTCCTCTAAATGGGAGCGATCCGTACGGTGCTTGGAAAGCAAAGCCGTGCACGGGGATGCCGGCACACGTCGCTATTCCTTAGGTAAACACAGGCAAACACGAGGCTGGAAACGTGGCTCCGCACACCGCGGTGTGATGCGAGAAACCCAGCCTGACGGTGAGCCTCAGCCCTCCCCACACCCAGCACCACCGAGAAAAAGCTGGTTTTTCTTTTTTTACTAAACCTGCTTCCTAAGAAACCTTTCCACAGCCGGAAAGTCCAACTCCACACGGCAGCGTTTTCCAGCCAAACCTTGGGAAACGGGCAGAGGCTGTAGGGAAAGAGGGGCCTGGAGGGCTCCGGGGGGAGCACGTGTGTGGCCACATACGTACACACACGCAGGGGCTTGGATGCGTTACACGCGCGTGTGTGTATGTATAAATGCGTGTGTGTGTATACGCACACATATATATAAATATATATATTCCCCCTGCACAGCTTTCAGCATTGAGTTGCCAACCGTGGCTCCTCATCCTCTGAAGTTGTGAGCTATTTTTTTTTTTACCCTTTAACCTTGAAAATTAACCTAAAACACAGGGTGCTGTACACATGACTTACTCAAATAAATTGCATCCTTAATTATGAACACCCTTCGCTCCTCTGTGCTCCAGGCCACACCGCCCCAGCGGACACCCCCCTCCTGATGAGTGGTTATTGAACACGCGAACAACAATCAACACTAATTAAATACTCAGCTGTTGAGAGGAGACAATGTTTATCAAAAAATGCAAGAGGAGGGGAGCGCATCTTCTGTTTTCTATAATTAGTTAGCAATATTCCCCAGGCGGTCTTGGAAATCGAACTCGGGTTTGTTCACATCTGTTTGGCACAGCAGACAAAGGCCACCGTGGCCCCGTGCCCCCCCCTCCCCGTCCCCACCTCCGGATTTACACCCCGGTAAAGCAGACGGGGCGCAGCGCCCGCACGGTGCCACCGCAGCATCCCCGGCCGGTGGAGGAAGGCCACCCGCCCTCCTCCTCCTCCTCCTCCTCGTCCCTCTGTGGCTGTCAACGATGGGAATTCGGACTTCAAAGGGGAACGAGCTTGCTGGAACGGCTCTTGGCCGCAGAAATCCCATCCCGGGCAATCACGGTGACTGGGGCAGGCGGAGACATCCCAGCACCACAGGGTCCCCGTCCCCCACGACCGACCCGCAAGCACGGGAGCTGCCGGGGGCTCGGAGAGGAGGGAAAGGGAAGGGTGAGGCACAAGGTGTCTATACCTTCCCTCGCACCCCATTAAAACGGAACCCCTCATCAGCAGGAAAAAAAATGTGAATGCAATTTTATACCTTTTTAATTCTTTAATGCTGTAGCAGTCTTCAGCCAGGGAAGGGGCAGGACGAGGCCATTAATTTCCCTCTGTCTCACGTTATTACCGGCTTAAAGATCTACTCAGCAGCAGAGGACAAGAGTTAAAATTTCCCTGAAGGAGGGGAAATAAGGCGATTAGTGATCGCCAGGGTTTGAATACTGAAGCCTGGGACAGCTCCAGATAAGAAAGCGCTGGTTTCATAGTTGGTCCATGAATGAAGAACAACAGGAACAAAAAAAACCTCTCCGTCATACTCTACGCGCTGATATTTATCCAAGGGCTGCTGAACAATCCCCATCCTGCAGACCCACACTAATATTACCCGCCTTCCTACACGCTGCTGATAGTACAGACGAGCCTTGTAGTGAAAATGGGTTTGCTAAAAAACCAACCTCGGGCAATGTTCTGACGTTCCTACGCTGGCAGGCTGTGAGCCCCTTGCGTATGCTCCTACAGAAACCGCCAGACCTACCCAACACGCTCGCCGCTATCGCCCATCGGCATCCCCCTACACCCAACGCTCCTACGCTACGCATCCAGACGGACACGAGTGCCCTTCTGAAGTCTATTCCACTACATTAACAGCTCGTCTTTCCAAATACTGCACAAAATTCAATATTAACGAATATTCCCTGTCCAGCGTGGTCCCCAACCCGACCCCGCGGCGAGGCGGGGCAGCCACATCCCCCCCCCATGCCGGGAGGATGCTCAGGTGATGCTCGGCTGCCGGTCCAGCGGGAGTACGAGCCCTGGGGATGCCCCCGCCGCGGCCCCCTCCCGTTCCCCGCCAGCAGCCGTTGCTTCCCAGCCTCGGCCCCGCTCATCGCTTTGATCCGTCAATACTGGGCGCAGACGCTGGGAAGGCCCCGGCCCCGATCGATAGGCAGCAGCCGCCGGCCCCGTGGGTGCTGCACTTGTTGAGCGAGGCTGCGGTGGGAAAAAAAAAAATAGAAACCGCGTTTAATACATTCCTCCTCCATACAAGGCCAAACCTAAACGTGTAGGAGCAAGCAGCGGGGCAGCAACATCTTTTAGTGTCTTGCAGAGGCTGAATAATGGCAGCGATGGCAAGTGCTGGGAGCCGGGGAGGAGCGGCACCTCGGGATGCGAGCCCGTTCTGCAGCACGTCCATATCACCGCTCTTGGGCTTCATCCATTGCACCTGACACCGCTAACGACACACGAGCTTTGGTAGTAAAATACACGGGAAAAAATAGATTATACTTCCACACAGCTCAGTGGTACTGCTGGGCCCCCTGGTCCTGCGCACGTGCGGGTGACGAGGGCTTCTCCCCCCTTTTTGTCCCCTCTTGCTCTAATCACCGAGAGGGAAAGCTCGCTGGGGATCAGCACGTGGCTTCTCTTGGCAAGTTTGGAGGTTACAACAAACAGCAAATGATACTTTCACGGTACTTTCCATCCCAGGGATCTCAAACCGCTTCTATTAAGACCAGGAATTAACCCGTCCTGCCTCCCTACAAGACCAAGAAGGACCGGTACCCTCCGTGGACAGACAGGACCGCGCTGCGGATGGGGAAGGGGGGTGGCACCGGTGCTGTGAGCCGGGACGGGACACGATACTGGCAGAGCAGAAGCCGCCACTGTTGCGGATGCGCTTTCCGACTTGCTCAGCTCATGGCTTCAGCAATCCGGGCTTATATAACCAGGCTCCAAAATCAGTACATTGCCCTTACACTCCACTGCGATCTACCCTAAATACCTACAATATTTCTGGTGGTAAACAATCTCCAAGACTCATTTCTTAGAGCAGCAGCAGATGGTCAAGAGCATTTCCTGAAATTGAATATTATAATGAATTTAGGATCAAAAAAATTTACATAATAATCTGTTTTAGATTCTGATAGTGAAGAAACCTACACAGAAACTGCTTCTTTTCAGCTATTTGAATTAAAGTATAAATCTTCAAGTACTTTAATTATAAACAAACTCTTGCTATTCCAGATCCATGAAAGAAATTGAAAAATTAACTACCCACTGAAGCTCAAGGCCACATGTCAGGCTTAATTCATCGGCGGGTTTACCTCTTGTGACCCAGCGCCTGGGCTCACCCAACAGCAGCTGGAGCAAGATGCTCGGGAGCCGAGTGACTGCTCTCGGCCCGGGTCTTGCCTGTTGCATCTGGTTTGACTTGAGATTTGGCTGATCCTGTCGAGTCCCCATCAAACCGCACAGCCCGCACGATCCCACAACATCTCAGCTCGGATTGGAAATCTGCAGAGCTCCCCAGGGAAGGCAAGAGCTCTCAGGCTGGGCCAGCGTTATGGCCTTTGAGCTCTTGGCTACGGGGTGTACCCAGGTCGGGACCCACAGTTGGGGATGGAGATGGGGATGGGGATGGAGATGGGGATGGGGATGGAGATGGGGATGGGGATGGGGTGAAATGAGAGGGGAAGGACGGGATGAGATGGCACAGGTGGGATGGCATGGGATAGGATAGATGGGATGGGATGAGACAGGGTGGGACACGACCATGCCGACCCAGCCATGCCCAGATCCTGGTGAAGGAAGGTCTTTCAGAACAGGCACAGAGCCCCGGTCACGCACAGTCGCTGGGAACCACGTCCCACCGTGCCTCCCCCTCCGTGTGCCCATGGGACCCAGGATGAGACACAAGCGCTGTCGGGTCCTCAGCTGGAGATGCTGACGGACGTCCCTGGAAGCAGAAGGGCATCTGAAGAAGCAGCAGATACAGCAGCAATGGCCAGATTCCTTAAAAACAGTCCCAATTTCCATGAAAATAACGGAAAAGCATCCTGTCCAAAGCCAGCTCTCCTCCCCAGGGCCAGAGGAGCGAGCTCAGAGCCCGTCGGAACGACCCGCGTCGGGCTGTGACGAACCTGCCGCAGGGGCTGCCAGCGGTCGGGGCTCCAGCAGAGACATCACTGTCCTCCCACGGCTGCTGGACCACGGAAAAATTTCACTTCCCACTCTCATGCCGGGAGATGCAGAGGGCCTTCCTTTTAGAAAAGCAAATATTTAGTCTAGATAAAAAAGCCCCAAGAGCGTTTTCCCCAGGTAATACTAGTAACTAAAATAATCACATTCACTTTGCTGGTTTAATTTTATATTTCCATTTCTACCTTATCTTTTTTCTGCAAGCATCATTAAACCACACCATAACAAAAATACATGAACTGTTATTCTTTCAAGAGAAGCCATAAACCACCTCAAAGCTTTTCAAGTTTATTCTTATCTCGTACATCTTCCTCTGGTTCTTTTTTTTTTTTTTTCCTTCATGCATTTCAGAAAGGTAGTTTTCCCTAATGTTAAGAATAGTTGCATTGAAAATGAGATGCTGCCTCTGAAAAGCCCCTCTGGAGGATTAAATAAGTAAAATATAGCCAGAAAATAAACTGGAACCTCATTCAAATAATTTTACAGGAAGAAATCCTACTTTACAATAGGTTTTCAATATCACTTAGAAAATTCTTAGAGTCATATATATATGTTCTTAATTCAGGACCTTCCATTAAAAAAGACATTACAGAGGGAACTGAAAGGCCATTTAGTACCCTTGTTTATATAAAAATGCATATTAGGCACAGATGCAATCTCCAGCAAAAGACTTGTGATATAGTTTGAATAAGCTCCGCTTTGCTGAAAGGTGCTAATGAGGGTTGGCAAAGCTGCGAAGGCGCCGCCAGACACCACCACCTCATTTATTGTGCCGGGTAAGGTGAACCCGCGCGCATCGCTCTTGCATCTCCCTCGCTTTTAACTATTCTCCCGCTCGCCGATTCCCCCGTGGTGCTGCTGGGGAGCGGGGGGTTCGCCCGGGCTCCGCTCGAGATAGTTTTATGGCACCGATTTGCTCCATCCTCAGCGGACAGGGATGGACCTGCGCAAGCGGCTTGGTCCAGGGTTGCAAACCTGCCCGATTCCTCCCAGCTTGCCGCTCATGGGATGGAGCTTGTGTGCCAGGAACGATCCCAAATGGAAAAGAAGTATCTCTCCTCGCTGTAACTCTATGTCACATATATTTTCCGTACGGCACTATCCCATACCTCGATATAAGCATGCCCAAAGAGACTTGGCTGCAGCACTGGTGGGACAACATCCATCCTGCATCGCCTGCAGTGTCGCTCCAGCATCCCCTACTTGTTCTCACCGCAGGACCCCCATCGCTCCCATCCCCACCTCCAGCTCCCCCCTGTCCCAGCCCCGCGCCGGTACCCGACCGCCCGAGCCCTCGCTGCAGAGCCAGGAAAGGGGATAATTCCCAAAGCACTGGCACCTGAGAGAAGGGGAGGTGGTGGTGAAGCATTCCCGCGGGACCGGGTCCGTGCCGGTGCGTACCCAGCCAAGTCTGCAAACAGGGGTGTCAGCCTACAGCACCCCGACCCCGGGGGAGGCTCAAAAGTACAAAGGGAAAGGCACATCTGCAGCAACAGCTTTCAAAATGGGAAGAGCGATTGCAGTTTTGGGTGATGGGAAGAGGAGAGGAGGGAAAGCATCATTTTACTATTCATTGCCTCCTGCAGGAGAAGCAGGCAACGCTTGCCCCCACAATTAATTAAACATTAGAATAGTGCTAATGATTTGTATAGGCATGGAGGCTTCGACCTGAGGCTCTCTGAGCCCTCAGCAGCGCTGGTCACCCCAAACTGCTCCACAGGGCTGATCCTGACCCCTCTGCCCGCTTGGTCTTTTTTATAACTGCCCGGACAATTTGGTGCTCGGACATTGCGGTAATAACCTCGCCAGGACCCTGAACCCGCAGGGTCAGGCAGACTTTTTACCTGCTGTACAAACCTTTCAAAGGCAGCTTTAAAAAAGGTTCGGAAAGGACGTTTATACCCAACTGCAGGCAGTACAGCTTCAATCCTGCGCGAGCGGCCGTGGAAAGGGATGCGGCAGAGTCGGGGCCGGACCCGTGGGATGCGCAGGGTGCAATGGTCAGGTCTTCAGAGAAAACAGCTGAGCTACCGCTTCCCAAGCACGGGGAGAACACTGCTGAGTTCGCAGCTTCTAAAACAGGCCAGCGGGGGAAAAAAAAAAAAAAATGGCAGGTTTAACTTTGCATCAATTCATAGCATATTGTTACATTTTTAAAGTATATAAAACTATTGATCATAAGCAAGGCAATTACTTCTGCTCATATTTAAAGCCATGCGGCCAGTAATAAGGAGCCATCACTGAACCCACCCAGCCATTTCACATGGAGGAGGCAAAAAACCTCCATCAGAGAGAAAACCCAAAGCGGAGGCTCCTCGCACACAAGCTCACCCCAGTCCATGGGGCTGGAGGTCTCTAAACCAGAGTCGTGGTTAAATCGTGAAAATTGCTTACATGGGAACAGTTTTGGACGTCCTACTTAACAAGAGGCTAAAATACAGGTGACGCAAGGATGTACCCCCAGTGTATCGACAAATTATCTCCAGAGGCTTCAAAAACCATCGTTAAGTGTAATTACTATTCCCAGACCCATTGAAAACACGAGGACTTCTTCAGCTACCTCCAAACTTCCATCATTTTGAGTTGGGCCTCAAAATACCTTTAATAATCCTGAGACTGAAGCCCAAGGGAAGTTCAGGCATCTTCCCCTGAAGCAAAATAAGCCCTTAACCTCCCAGTCAGACCCCCCCAGATGATACTGGTACAAAATCCGAGCCGGGCAGGCGTCACACATGGCACAGCCACTGCAGAAACGCCTCTGCGGTGACCAAACCTGATCGTACGCGATATTTGGGTAGCAAGTTTTGTAGAGAATAAATATCACACTTCAATTTCATGGTAACTTAGGAGGGTTTACTGGCAAATACCATGGCTTTTACATGGTTCTACCAATTACCGAGCAATTACATGTAACCTAGATCTGGAGGACATACAGTAGCGCTATAATGTATTCCTCTCCCTGTTAAAAAGAAAAAGGCAGTTAATAGAAAACACTCTTTTTTTTTTAAATTATAAACCCCTCCACAATATTCCTGTGTGACATTATTAAAACTCCACATCAATATCAAACCCGAAGCAAAGACTGCCATCCCATTAACACATGAGTTGTGGGATGATCAATAAAAATTTACTTGAAACTGCACCATATGTCGCTCCCCACAAAGTTTTATTATTCAGATTCATCAGTTTGTACCTCAACCCCCGTGCAATTAAATCCCATTTAGCAGCACTGACCTTCCGATTTGAACTTGTCATTCCTACAGCTGGTTTGGAGTTTAACAGCACTTTTAAATAATGAAAACAAAATGTCTGCGAATTAACGGTGGGGTACGGGGAGCCCTCCGCCGGGAAAGCCCTCCCGTGCCGCTGCCGGCGGCACAGCTCCCGCGCCGAAACAGGGAGAGGCAGGGAAAAAAGGGGAAGAGCGCCGGCACATTTTAACATGTTGTAGCATATTTGTAAACATCGTTAATCACGGATTAGCAGATGGTAATGTTAATTGCACCTGTGGAAGTAACAAGACCTCAAGGTTGATTACATTTACAAACTCAGATTGGGGCTGCGGCACGGCAGAGGATTCCCCACCGCCGGCGAGGAAGGTTCCCCGTGGGCGGCGTTTCCAGCGCCGGCCGCTCCTGCCCCAGCCCAGCAGCATCCCACGTTGTTCCCTTCAGCCGTGGCACCATCTCGGGTTTTGCGAAGACAAAGGTGTTCTCTGTCCCAAAGCCCTTCCAGCCTCAGGAAACCCCATTGGGACCCAGCGATGGATTTGATGGAATGGGATTTTTTTCGGTCGCGTTGATAATCTGCGCGCAAAAGCGAAATCTGGGGCACGAGCTGAGCTTCTCTCGCAGCGGGTTCTCCCTGGAGTGGGTTTTGGGGGATGAAAAGATCTGTGTTTGTCCTTGTCTGAGGATAAAAAGGCTGAGGCGGGGAGCGCATCTTCTAACCAAGGAGGACAAATATTTTGCCACTGTGCTTAGAGACACTTTGATTATTGAGAAATCATTTTGGAAGGGCAATTACTAAATTTTAAAATCAATTTCATAAATAAGCCTCTGAAGGAATCCATGACAAGCAGCAGAGAGGGAAGAACTGACTTTCAAATTACACACACACACTCTTTATTCATATCTAAATATCAAAGAGACTGTATGTACAAACAGAAGTAATCAGGAAGCATGTTTTGATCTTGCTGATGTACACAAAAAATGACAATTAATGTCCTCCTTTATGATATAAAGCTGGGAGTTTTTTACAGTTACATTACAGGGACGATTACAGTCAAGCTTAAGGCTAAAAATAATGAAAGACTATAAAAACTACCTTTTAACATTTAAAAATATCCAGGAAATTAACTGGAGAAGCAGGCAATGATCCAATTAATGGATCACATTTATTAGATCAGGGGCAAATCGCACAGCACAAAGCTCCATCTCCAAAGGTGTGAGAGTGCACAGGTCCCTGTGCTCCTCGCGGGTCTCAGCCCAGAGCAGGATGGAGCTGGGGCTGAAGGAGAAAGCATCAGCTGCGGCAGATACATGCAAAGCCAGCCGGGCGATGGCAGGGGGCATCCCGGTGAAACAAAGCGGGGCCAAAACTTACCAACAAGGGAAACGGCTAAATGCAAACAGCAGAGCCATCTGGAGTGGGATTTACTGCACTCACAAAAGCCTGTATTGCAGCTCTCAAGCAAAAAAGTCTGAGCTGCAGCCCTAGTTACGTGCTCAAATTCCCATCTCTTAAAATTCAAGCCTCATGCAACTCCCAATAAACCTTGTCTGATACTCCAGTGCCAAATCAAGGTGCTCCATGGATACAACAGCTGTACGGGGAAATTTGCAGGGGAGTCACGATAGCTGCTGGACTGACGGGACGAGTGACTGTGGGAACTTCAACCTACCTCACTCACCCCATCGGCAGAGCCGCTGCGGGCACCGAGGTTTCAAAGCTTTTTGGAAGCCTTCCAGAAGTAAAGTAACTGCTCCATCGTTACTCACCTGCCTCCTCATTAGAGGGGGTGAGCCGGCATGGCTAAGCACAGCCTGGCAGCACCCAGCTTTCCCAAACACGCAAAGCCAGTGAAATGCATGCTCTATTAAAGTACTGCTCAGATTAAAAAAAAAGAAAAAAAGAGAAACTGCCGTTCCTATGAAATCGGAGATATATATACTTACCTATAGGTCAAGAATAAAGAAACAGCTTTATCCTCATCCCTGCTGCTCGAAAGGAAGGATTCGGTTAGCCCCAAATGCTGACTCTTTCCTCCAAAAAATGAGCAAATCTGAGCCACGGGCACCCTCTGCTGGGGCACCCACGGCTGCGTGAGCAGGGCTGGTGGTGGGGCTGGCCTGCAGCCTCCCGGGCCCTGAGCCTTTTTATTTCAGCATTAAGCAGGGGGTGGAAAAAAAAGACACATTCAGCCCACAAAACGCAAGAGCTGTCACCCCAGCAATGCACCAGTTCACCTCTACGCAGTGACCAGCTCCCCTTCAGACTCGGGCAACAAAGCCCTGCTTGCATAACAACCATCGTTTCGGAGGGATTTGGGTTTTGTCCTTTTCCACCGGAGAGGGCGAAGGGGCAGCCACAGCTCAGGATACATGCCACCGCGCCAGGCACCCTCTCCATCGCAGCCACAGAAGCGAGTACTCGACGCCTTTCAAGAGCTCCGTGTCCTGTCCTGTCCCCCATCCCGGGCACCTGGGGCGTCCCCAGCCCCGCAGCCACCCACCACCACAGCACCCACCGGCCAGGCCCTCCCAGAGACCCACGTGAAAAACCTCCACATCCACGGACCGGTTTACAGACTTCATTTAGCTCAAAGGAAAGTCCTAATTAGTCACTCTGAGTGATTTACTTGTTCATTTGGAAGGGGGGAAGGGGGGAGACTAAGCTGAATTGTTTGAAATTATCCCTAAAGGGCACTGTAAATTAAGTGTTAATGAGGAATCCTATGCAAAGGGCCACAGTAGCTAAATAAAATAATTAAGGTGCTAAGTGATAACATTCATTTGGTTCTCAATAATTTAGCCAGCCTGGTTTTCAACCAGGATATTTGCAAATGAAGCCACCCTCACCCCTCCCCCCCATACCATCAGTGGGGATGGTGGTGCTGGGGCAGCTCAGCATCCAGTAGGATCAGCCTCACCATGGAAAGGAAACTTCCCCAGAAGAGAACAAGCTCCTGATTCCCCTTCCCACCTGAAGGAAGCGCTCTGTTCCACTAATCACGTTCTGGATTTATATATGACACACAAAGGATTGATTTGAGTCTACAACCAATCTTACAGAGGCTTTATTTCAATGGGCTGCGTTTTTCCCCACTACAGCTGTTTTCGAACAGCTCACGTCCATCCTTTGGCAGGGCTGCAGACCCAGTTCATAACTAAATACAACACGGTGTGTTTCCAGACATTCAAGCAGCAATACGTAACAGAGAAACCACCTCGTCGTGAAGAAATTGCTACCGAGTAGTCCCAAATCATACCTGGCTCTCACCAGCACCCTCTCGGCTGCTAAGGGGGCGGTGGGCTCGGGCATGGGACACAGCGTGGGCACAGGGCATGGCTGCTCTCAGCGGGAGCACCAGCCAAGCACGCACTCTCATCTACAGCCCAAATTCTCTCCACAGCACGAGCGACATACAAAGTCCCCCATGCAAAAAAGCACAATGCTTGCAGCTATCACCAGGTATTTTACTGCAAGAACTGAAGGATTTGGCTGTATGTTTTTAAAACCTAGCTTTGTCTCTGTTCCTTGCAGCTGCTCCTCCAAGCTGCCGGTGGGAGGTGTTACCCAGTACACGCAGGTGTCTGACTTCAGCGTTAAGCCAGGGTTCTGGTGGTATCGCAAGTCAGCCAAGATGTAGCTCAGGTCAGCGGGGCTCTCGCGTAACTTGCAGCAATGGTGAAGACCCTGGAAACAGCACTTCCATATCCACACCAACAGAGCACAGCCACGAAATGCTGAACAGCTTTCCCCGCCAAAAAAAAAAAAAATTCAATCACCGTGCCTCAGCTTTTGGCTGCAGATGGAGTGCAGGAGAATACCTGAAGGAAAGTAAAAATAAATAAATAAATTAAAACCTATCTTTTTTTAAACCACAAGACAATAATTCTGCAGGCCTGGATGTTTTTTTGATTTTTAAATACAGAAATTTGGACCATGATGCCTTTGCGCTCAGAACTGTTTTTACCAGTAGCAACAGAGACGTTCAGCGACTCGATCCCAGGGTGAAGCGCTCTGCCAGGGGGTATGGCCAGCATCCGATGGCACAAGAGCTGCGTCTCCAGGGAAAGTCCGTCACCTTCACTACCTGCAGAAGAAAGACACTGCTCAGGTCAGCTCACAGCCGCTGCCACGTCCCTTTCCCCCCCCTCCTGAGTACAGTTATTACTAGTGCTCTGTCACAACTACACCCTTGCCCCTAAGCTCACCAGCAACTTCACCAGCTCCCATGCAGCAACAGCCAAGAACTACCAGAAGCAAGATGGGCACCTTACCTGCCTTCCCTTCCTGGCTCACTCCAGCCTTCCCAGCTCTGTTCTCCAATATCTGAGGCATTTTTGAGGAATACCTGTGCAACACGCCTGCAAGCACAGCGTAAAGCGCAGAGCCTTGTAGTCCGAGCGCAAAGATCCCCTGCGCAAGTAGCCACCGTGCCAGCAGACAGCTGCCCACGTGCGCAGGCTGCTGCCAGAGGGACAAGGCAGACAAGAGGCCACAGGCCTGATCTGGTCCAGCAAATCCCACATCCCTATTGATACTGACGGGTTCAGCCTTTTCAGCACACAGTACCACCAGCTGGGTGCAACTTGTGAATGCAGACAGTTTAACCAGAGGCTTCAATTGATTAGTTGTTAAACCATCCAACAGCCCTGATATGTTTGGGCTGATACACTGGTGAAACAGAGTTGAAATCTATCCCAGGTCATTAGTAGTTGTTTGACTCACACTGTCACAAAGGGAAATGGAAAGGGAGAGGCTTTAAACAATCCTGCGTGCAGACAAGTGAAAATGCAGAAGACCACAGACCTCCCAGCCCGCTCGGCTCCCCAAAGAATTCTTCCACATTCATTATTTAGAGCTACACAGACAGCTACACGGCTGCAAGAATAGCCAGCTCATTTCAAAGACGTGCTCACCCTCTGACAAAACAGGCTCAGCATGCTGGAACGTTCCCCTTCAACAGCCATACCCCGACTCCAGCTGAACCCCAGACTCGTCCTGGGATAGCACTGGTGGGGCACACGCTGCCTACCAAGGGCTTCTGCGCCTCTGCCTGTGTGACCAGTGCTGTCACCAAGGCCTCGCTCAGCTCACCTAAATGTAGACACTTACCTGAAGTTTTAACACCATACACGGATGCTTTTGGCACTTTTATGGCTCTGGAGACTCATTCCTCTGTAAGGCAAACAAGCTCCTTGCTCGGCTAAGTTGCAACGAAATTCTTCCCCTGTTGCCTACCTACAGCACCTCCCCAGCAGCTCCCCTGCCCCATCCCTGTGTATTGATCTGTGTGACACCCCTCTGACTGCACAGGGTAGGAAAGTGTTGTTATTCCCATTTCACAGACTGGAAACTTGAGGCCCAGTCTCATGTTTTGCTGGCCTGATCTAACTGGCAAGATGCATTTTGTGTAAGGAAAAGAATGCTTTGGGTAATGCATCTTGCCTCACCATCCCACAAGAAATAAGCCATACAGGCAAAAGCATCCTTTGGCTGGGGTAAACAAACCTTAAGAAAAACGAAATCCCATCCTAACCATTATTTTCCTCCTGCTGCAAGCTAGCAGTGCAGACAAGGCCTGGGTGAGTTATCCAAGGTCACAGGGGAAGCCCGGGTGACACAAGGAATCAAAGCCAGGCATCCCACGGTCCAGCCTGCCTCTTCATCACTAGACTGTGGCTCTCTGGGGATGCTTCAAGAAAAAAAAGATTGTATTATCCTACTTTTTCCTGATTCAACACAGAAAAGTTTTACAAGTTACAGTTGAATTTGCCTCCTGAGCCTCTCAAACCACACTCTCGTGGGACTCTCCAACTGGGACAGCAGCTATTGCCAGAGGTGCAATAGCTCCTGGAGCAATCCTCTCCTCTCCCTGATAAGGGTCTTACGATTCCTAATAAAGGCAGCAATTTTGCTTCCAGCTTTTACAAAGCTTTTTATGGCTCTGGCTGCTTAAAATAATTAGGAACCATAAATTCAGGGCAAAAAGACTTGCACAGAGTGTGACACAAGGGAGGGAGTATTGACTGAATCAGATTAAATCCTAGTTTATACTGGTGAACAAAACACTTCCCACTTCAGATCTTTGACTTCCATCTCTTCGCTTTGTCCCTCACTGACAGGCCTCAAAGACCAGAGTTAGAGCTTGGCTGAAATGATAAAAAACAGGTTTCCTGCCCCGTTTACAGTTAACACCACTGTACCAACTGCAGTTTCCAGTGCAGTAAGTTCAAATCCAGGCAGACGCAGCCATGCTGACAGTTCAGAGAAATATGCAAAATGAGCATCTTGATAAAACCACCAATTCCATGAATAGCCTTAAACCCCAAGCTAAAGACTGCATGTGTAAGAAGAACAAATTACCCAGAAACTCTTCTTGCTCAGACATCTAACTGCTCCCAATCTGTTCCTGTTCGCACAAGGCTCCCAGTCTTCAGGGCAGCCAGCCTGCCTGTCACCTTCGGCAATGATTCCAGTGCCGACAAGATTAAGCTGGACTGTCCAAATCACTCTCTGCCAAGCCAGCGAGGATGCCAGGAGGGTGAATTCAAGTCTGCAAATGCTTAACTTACAAGACAATCTGTGCAAGGCTAGGAAGCTCACTACCATGCTAAATTATCTCTGCTGCTCTCTGCAGCTGCAGGTACGCTACATATTCAGATCTAGGACGTTTCTTCAAACAACCTCAGCATCAGACGACTGTAATGTTCAATTTTCTTTTCAGCGAAGAGTTAGTGCTCAGCAGAGAGTTGAAATCATTACTGCTGCAAGGTCCGGGAGCTCTCCTCATGCATCTACCAATCAGCCTCCAATCTCCCTTGACAAAAGGATATTTGGACTTTTTCCTGGAGAAATCTCTCATAATTCAAGGTAACGACACCACTGCCGCTTTCACCCCCTTCCTTTCTCCTGGTGTTGTCGTCGTTTCTGGGATGCATTTCTTTGTGGTCCATCAGCAGTGCTGCCAGCCTCCCTACTCCCTTTATAATATAGCTCCACACATCTTGCAGAGATGCCAGATTTGCGGCGTTGTCTTGTCAGTATTTCTCGGAGTTCAATAAACATTTTAATTAAAGGAATGTCTTCTGAGCCAAGAAAACCACAGCACGGGACAGGATTACAGCCCCTTGATGGCTCATCGCCAGCATGACACTACTTCCAAGTGTGAAAGCTCAAACCAGCTCTTGTGCCAGGTGACACAAAGTGGGGAGCTACGGCATGGCCGCACAAGGGTGCCTAGAGCAGCACTCCTGCGTGAATTTCTTTCTCTAGCTGCCACGAGGCTGTTACTCCCCTTCTCTTCACCTTCTGGGAGGCTGCACAACCCCAAACTCTGCCTACGAAAGACAGCATCCTTTTCCAGTATCCTCCACACAAAGAGGGGGCAGAAGCAGAGGGCCCTGTAGGAATCACCCAGTTTAGGTGCTCAGGAAAGCGGCACCCATTGCTCAAACAGTGCGCAGGTCTGGCAGGGAGGAGGTTACGCCTGCTCCTCCTGCTGGTACCGCAGCAGCCAACAGCCCCTGCCTTCTCCTAGGTGTACAAAAGCAGCCGCTGACTGGTCTCCGTGCCACAAAGCCCAACTTTGTGTTCAGGTCATCCCCAGCAACAGCTCCTCATGCTTCTTTCCAGACCTGGGCACAGAGATATACTCCTGGGTTTTTTTAAGGGGAAACATGACAGAGCAAAGACATGGCACAGCTCACCATTACAACCTCAGCACAGCAAGAGCAAGCACATACCTCTTGGGTCTCTCATTCAGGTTTGTGGTTTGTCAACACAGAAAATCCAGGTTTGGGGCTCTAGGACAGGATAAAAAGCACCGCAGAACACAATGCAAAAATACACACTGTGGCTACACTGACCCAGACCTGTCCTGCCACTGAAAATTGCCATCCAGACCCTCTCCAGCTACTAAACTCCCTGTTCATCTACACAAACTGGTTTGTTCTTGCAGCTCCTACTGGGAGGCTTCTCGGCTCCCCCTCTTCTTCTAGGTGCCTATTTCATTTGCATCCAGATCATTCTAGTCCTTCTTGCTCAGCTTTTCCTTTCCAGACCAAAGTGTGATGTAATGTAACAGACCTGCAACTAGCTTTCAAGTGAAACATCGCCCCGATCATTCCCTCACACATGCACTTCCACCAAGCCCAAAGCTCTGTAAACTGAAATACCTATTACTATAATGACAGGTTTATTCCACCGAAATTCCAAGCAACTGATGACAGGAACATTTTCCACATCCTCTGGCTTGCTGACCGTTCCCACGACTTCCCAGCCTTCTGCAGTTTTAGCCTAGAAAGGGAAAGGAAACAAATGTTAAAAAATCGCCTACTTTTCAAGCTTAAAAAGAAAATAAGTCATGTATGCAAACACAGCTTTTTTTTTTATGTTTTCAGTTAAGCTGACTGGCTTTTCTAGGTTTTTTTGGCATCCCTTGAATTTTTACCACCAAAGTCCTCCCAGTACCAGCTCACAAGCATTAACTTAAAAAAAAAAAAAAAAAAAAAAAAGTAATTTTCCTTCTGGTGTTTATTCCAGTTCAGCAAGCAAACAAACAGCAACTAAAAAGCTTTTTTTTTTCCCCATACAACAGTTCTAGGAAGGTTTTTGCCAGGAAAGCATACAAAAAGAGTAGTGTTAAACAAATTAGCATAAGGCTAATCCACAGAGCAACGCAGTGGAAGTTCTCAAGTGCAGGCTCAGCCACCAGAAGCCCACAACTTTTCAAACACAAGTGCACGTTTTCAAACTCAGATGCCAAAAATCAGCTCATACAAAAGGCAGAGCACTTGACACTCAGTACCTCACACATCCAGAGAACCAGCCTTCCCTTCCACATCCTAGTAAAAAGAGCCTTAATTATTTGTCTTGGAAATCCATTTTAACAATAAAAGAGCTGCTGCTTCTTGCCAGCTTCATTTCCTGTGAAACTGGCACTTTTTACATTACGTTATATCAAATTTACACCAGCCAGGCAGTGCCAAGGGTTAGGCCAGGGAATCTGGGTCCAATTAAATGAACTGCTGCAATGGCTCAAAATGTTAATAATTCAAGCTTTACAGTAACAAAGTGATTCTTTCAGCTGTTTCAATTAAATATCAATGTATTTTATGTATCTTTCATTTCACCATCATCCAGAGCTCCAGCTGCCACAGACCTATTGTACGGCTGGACGAGGGTTTTCTAGCACCAAGCGGGAAGAGCCCAGGCTTACCTCTGCTCGCCCTCCTTGCAGTCGCACCAGACTACGACGAGGTCTTCCTCAAAGGGACACAGGCACGCAGCGACCCTGGGAGCGCAGACCGGGTGCCTCCGGAGGGTCTGCAGCCTCTGCCCTCCCACCCCACGCTGAAACCTCCAACCCCACTGCTCCCCCAGGTCCAGGGGATCCCACGCAAACAGGGGAGGGCAGATGAGAGCCTGCAGCTCCCCACTCCTCGTGCACACAATATTCAGCTGGTCCCCAGCCAGGGCACAGGGGACCTCCATGAGGAGTCAGGGCAATCACATGGTGCTGCCACAGGGGATGAATGCGCTCTGCCAATTCAAAGCAACATCCCTGGGTTTGTTTCAGTTTAAATCATGTTTTTCCATGTGCGTTCCCTTTCCTTTGGCAGCACGTTCTGCAAAGGGCCCTATCTCACCTCACTGCATAGGTACAGCATAAAAAGATTCCCAGCAGCTCACACCAGCCCTGGTTTCTCCTTTCTCCCCTGCTCCAAAGGCTGCCCAATGCTGCCATCATGTGCCTGGGGCCCAGGATGCTGCCTCTGCCAGATGCCAGGCAAGACCTGCTGCAGGCAGCAGCGCTAGCTCTGGTCTCCATGTGGAGAAAGGGAGACAGACCCCGTCTTACCAAGCTCGCAGCCTGAATATGGGAGATAGACACAGCGTCATCCTGCTGTCGCCATCTTCCAGTAAAAGACCCACAACTCAGACCTGTTACCCCACCCGATGGAATGGGATGGGGTACACGCCTGTCAGAGGTGGTCCGACAGCACAGACCACCGGCAGCAAACAGGAATGCAGAGCAGGAGCACAGGACACTGCAAATAACTGAGTCCTTTTCCTGTACTCCTCTCTGTTCAACAAATGCAATATTTGAGGTTCCTTGAAAGGAAAAAAAAAAAAAAAAAAAAAAAGGATCGTTCTACCTTCAAAAAGCTCCGGAGATCATCTGTGCTGTAGACATCGAAGACTTCCATAGCTCCAGAGCTAGCTTTGCTCACTGTCGGAGTTAAGGGGCAGCTGCAAGGAAAAAAGAAAGGAAAAGTGTAATATGACAGCAAAAAAAGAAATCCAGGAGAATTTTTGTTTCTGTATTTCCTTCTCTTGCCTCTGCAACCCAATTCCAACTAGCCCACTAAAGATCTCACTCGCTATACGGATATATTTTCCTATGGAGCATAAGAGGGCTCAGAAATTAACCCAGGAAATAGGTTACAGCAGTTTTGTGCACAGATGGACAACTGAAACACAAAACAGGTTAAACCAAAAAGTACCCAGGGAGGTTCCTTACCAGCCTGGAACACCACGTCCCGCAGCCTCCCTGCAGAGCGCAACGCAAAGCAGCAGCTAGCCAAATTCAGCTCTCAAGCTCAGTCCCAGAAAGGCCTCTAAAGAAGCTGTCAAGCAATGCAGGGTAGAAACCTCTCTGGGAGCCGGCAGGAAAAGAAAAAGAAAAGCTGAGGGAGCAGATAACCAACCCCATACCTGTTCCTCTGGCTTGTCACCACTCTGTCCACCCCCAGGAAGTACGCAGAGCGCAGCAGTGCCCCCAGGTTCATGGGATCCTGGATCTGCTCCAACACGAGCCAAATCAGCTGTCGGTTCGGACGCTCTTCATCCCCCAAATCAGGCTTTTCAGCTTCCTCCAAACTCTTGAAATGGAGAGGAGTGGCCTCCAAACAAACTCCCTGGTGGACCCCACCTCTGCAAAGAGCATCCAGCTCTCTTCTTTTGACGTGATGCACGGGGACTCCCCGGGCCGTGGCCTGAAGGACAAACTCGCTCATAACAAGCCGCCGAGAGCCGCTGCTCTGCTTGAGGAACAACCTGAACAGGTCCCTTCTCGACTGAGAGAGGGCCAGGGAACACGGCGCGATCCCAAACAAGATCTCTGAGCCTTTAGTCCTCTCGATGGACAGAGGCTTTCCTTCCAGCCTCTTCCTCGCCCTCGAGAAGTCAGTCTCTTGCGAGCTCCACAACTCCCTGTTGGCTGCTGCAGCCCGCCTGGGCCCTCTCTCATACGACACGTGCCACGGCCGTGGCCGTCTCTGTGGGGCCAGGCCCTCGTGGGAGGTACGGGAGCCTGCCACCGCTCCAGAAACCTCCGGGAGGGCCAGTGGGGGAAGCTGACCTCTGCCATTCCTGCCTCGGGGTGGCCCTTCCTCATCCCCACCCAAGGCCGGGGGCCGCTGCTCCCGAGCGGAGCGGTATCTCACCCCCCACCACCCACGGCCGCACTTCGCGGGTGACAGCCCCACGGCCCTCCAGATGCTGGACTTGAGCGCTCGCTCCATGGCTGCCCCTAAAGGCCTTTCCACGCAACAGAGACCAGGGCAGGCGCCGGCGGCCTGCCCGCGGGAGGCGGTGCGGCCTCAAGCCGCGGCTGAGCTGACAGGAGGCGGCCCCGCACCGCCCCACGGACACAAACGCGGGGGGGGGGGGGCACCCAGTCCAGGGACGCCCCGGCCGCAAAACCGGGAGGGCGGCAGGGGGCACGGACACGTGCGGGGCGGGTTGAAGGGACTCCCCGGCACAGCAGGAGGAATTGCCGGTCGCAGCGGCCGCCGCGGACACGCGTGGGCCCCCGCCGCCTCCCCGCTCCTACCGCCCGCGTGCGTCGCCCCGCTTCCGGGCGGGCACGCGACGGCACCAGCGAGCGGAGGGGGGGGGGGGTTTCCCCCCCGCGCGGCAGCGCCGCCTGGCGGTGGGCGGGAGCGCAGCTGAGCCGGCGCCCGGCTCGTTCCCGCCTCTTATAACGGTCACCCCTCACCTCAGCTCCCCTCAGCTCCCCTCGCCTCACCTCAGCTCCCCTCGCCTCAACTCCCGGGCACTGAAGCCTCTCCCCCCAGCCAGAACCCGACGACGGGCCCCCAGCAGCCGTGAGGGAGAAGGGGGGCTTCGACCCCACACCTCTAGGCTGAGCTGGGTCACCCCATTGGTGAGGGCTGCAAAGGGCAAGGCTGGTGCTGCCCCGAGCCAGAGGGGAGCCGACACACCCTCCCTCCTCAGCCTCCACTGACAGGGCCTTAATTAACCAGAAAACAGCCTTTAACCGCTTCATTAGGGCATCTCACAAAGACTGGGGTGAGGGGCTGCATCCCACAGACCCCAGCCCAAACAACCACCCAGGTCCAGCAACAAAAGCACCAGCGCTTTGGGAAGTCCTGACCCTGGCCTAGCCCAGATATTTTTAATATTAAAAAAATGAGTGTCTGAACTGCAGTTAGCCCAGGGAGTGGGGATTTCTCTCTGACCTCGTTCTCAAAGGCCACATGGGCTCAGGCAGGCTGTAAAACCCCACAGACAATGGAAACTGCCCAAACAGCATCTCATCGGCTGGAAATGCACGTTCTGAGGGTAACGTCCTAGCCTAATTAATTACTGCCCAGGCACCGTAATGGCAACATGCTTCTCCAGACACGGACAGAAAGGGCTCCGAGAGCATCGGGCACTCACTCCGAACCTGTAACTTTACACCAAAATGCTGCTCTTATAATTAGGCATTATTTTAATTTCATAAATGGGTAGACAAGGGGACAGGCAAACAGAGAGCCAGGTCATTCACAGCAATAGGTTTAGGGCTTCCAGGGGTTTATCCCTCAGTCAAACGTGCCTGTGTGGGTGTGTCATGGGGGACAAACCACAACAATATTATTTTAAAAGGATTTTGCAGAGAGAACCAGAAGTTTTTTCAGTCCTTTTCTATACTGTTAGTCTGAAGCATTGATGACTTACCTCAGGCCTCAAAAATATAATGAAATTGTTTTTGCAGGTTCACAGATCTCAAGTAAAGCCATGTTTTTCCTGCTGCTTACCAGAGCCAACTGTGCTCGTGGTTCCTCCCCCCGCCAAAAATGAGAGCTGGGACTAGTCCCCTGAGATCACATAATCTGCCAGATAAAACTACTGTACCTCCAGCAAACAAGTTAACATAACTGATGATATATACTATATATGACAAAAAAAAAAAAAAGGCACAAGAATAGGAAAAAACCATGGTTTTAATTCTACAAATGCTCTCTACCTATTTACAAGGTATCCAAAATATCTGCCTCAAATCCAATTCAGCTATTCATTACTTACTTGCAAAAAACTTGTATTTCAATGACAGCAAACCTGAGCTCAGGAATGTGCCTCTGCTCTTGGACAAGCTGAAAGGGGACTGGGGAACAAAAAATGCCTTCAGTTAATGACGACGGTAATCTGTCTTGCTTTGAGGCAAGCACGAGAGACTTAAAGAGTTCAATATCCAAGTCCGAGTACCAGCAGCGGCTCATCCCTTGCATAGTTTAGTCAAACCCAGCCATGCCCAGCAGCCTACCTGGGGATTTCAGCGAACCCCTGTGGAGTGCGGCTTCATTTGAACAAGGACGGGCGAGTCCAACCTCCACAGGTTATCCGTGAAACAACTGGATGCTATTCTGCTCTAGAAAGCAATTACAGTTTTTCTCACAAAGAACCAAAACCACACATTTCTGTTTGAACTCTTCACAAAAGAAAGGTTTAGCTGTGAACAGTAAGAAGGATGGTATGTTTTAACACAAAAACTACCATACACACAACAAAAGAACCACAGTGTGCCTCTCTTTTTATTCTTTATTTTACAGTTCACAATTAGAAACCTACTGATAAATTACACAGTTCACCCTCCTGTTTGGGGGTTTTAAATGCCTCAGAGTCGTGCTGCCAATCCCATCTCATCCCAGGAAGGTGGCTCAAGGTGCCACCAGGTTACACAAGGCAGAGTGGCCAAACAACCCGCAACAAACCCCTCCACAGGCCGTGCTTCACGTGGGAAGTTAACGGGCAGCAGGAATTATCCCCTAAAAACACATCCGAAATGGAAAAATATACTGGATATCATTTCAAGGTTATTTTATAGACTTGCAAACGTTACAAATGTTCTTGGGGAAGAAAAACCCAAACTTCCAGGGCTGCAGGTCAGCCAGGTTGTATTTGCAGGGAGCAACTACCCAGACTGGCCCTTTTTCAAGGCCTTGCATTTTAAGCAATTCTCTCTGAAGCCTCCTTTTGCAGAGCAGAAAGCTAAGTTAGGTCCCTCCTCAGCCATGCATTTCAACATCTGCTTAACTTTGTACACAGTTGCAGCCACCAATTCAGATGTTTCACCAGTGGTACCCACATCCCTGCTCATATTTTTTCTGCTCAGAAGTTCCTCATTTCCCAACTTGTTTTTTTGGCCTCCAACTCCTAGTGCAACCATCTCCTCTTTAAAAAGATGGCACACACTGCACAGCAAATCTGCTGAATTTCAACAGGCTCCTGCAAAAGAAACCCTACAGAAAACACTGGGAGTTTTCATATCAAGTCTAGCTGAACATCACAGGGACATTATAAAAAAGCACAGTAGTGCCTGAACCTTCCTTAGCCAAGTCCCTCCGAATTGAGGATCACGGTGGCATGGAGACTGAAGAGCTTTTCCAGCTGGCGCAGGCTCTCTGCTGCAGTGAGGATCGCTGGCTGCGAGCAGACCTGGACTGGCCGCTCCTTGCAGGACACTATCCAACCCAATGCTGGGGGTGAAACCCAGCTCTGTGCAAAGAACCCACACAAAGCCACCGCCTCAGCAAGGTGGAAGAGGGCAGTGCATTACAGTGGTGCGAGACTGCACCACAGGGCATGAACGTCACTCACAGTAAGTCAGAAAGCCAAATCCAGAGATGAGGCTATGTGTACTTGCCAGTAGAAACTGGTGACTGATGAGGAATGGACAGAACACACCATGAGCATGTATTTATAAAGAGGAAAAAAAGGGGCAAATTGCATTTGTTTTGCCATTACAAACGAACATTTTACCAGTTTTCTCCTTGTATCCTTCCACAGTAGCTCACCTTTGGCACAAGGAATTCTATGTATCACAAGATTTAATTAATAATAATACTTCATATCAACACTCAGCACTTACATAGCGCTTCTCATATTCAAAGTGCTTTACAAAAGTTTGTGAGTCCTCACAACACCCCTGTGAGGTAGGTAAGTATTATTATCCCCATTTTACAGATGGGGAAACTGAGGCAGAGAGGTAAAGTGACTTGCCCAAGGCTTTACAGGGAGTTGAAACTCATGATGTAGTGGCCCAGTGCTGGTCTCCCTTATGGTGGTGTAACACAGATGAACTCCCACAGAGCTATACTGGTGTAAGCAAAACAATCCAACCCAAGTTTCTCTGGCTCCCAATCCTCCGCTCCAATCAACTGGCCATACCTACTCCACCTAAACCAACGGTTTGCCTTCTGAAACACTACAGAAAGTCCAGAGTGCAGCAGGAGCGAGTCTGCAATCTTAAGGCAACATATACTTTAACAGCTCCATAACTCTGCAGCAGAGACTACACACAGACGTGTTTCTGCCACACTGCAAGAGTCTTAAGACAATTCAAGTTGTCTCCAGCTCTGCATGTATCAGCTTTGAGGCTGATTCTCTTCTCTCTCAAGTTCGAATAAATCCAGAGCAAAACAATGGGGCTGCACCAGCGTAGAACTAGTATGAGATCTGAACCAGACCTTCTACCTGCTGCTTCATAGGCAAATGCCCCTACTAATATCTTTTCATTTTGGACGGCTTCGGCATGGTTCATTTCACTCTCTCTCTCTCCGAGTTTGTATCTCTGCATATAAACAAACTTTCAACATTTCCAACTCATCAGCACCAGCATTTAAACAGCACCATACATCTTTCTAAGACCGATCAATATTTCCAGAAAAGTGTCAATGCATGCAAATATCACATACAAAAACATCAAGAGTGCTGGGAGATGATACCAAGGATAGAGGTGATCACAAGACAGCACACATTTAGTTTTTATTAAAAATACCAAACAACTCACTCTTACTGTAACTATGCCACTTAGGTGATCATTCTAACCTGCAGAAGTACAGGTACTTTTCCTCCAACTATTTACCTACCTACCTAGAAAGAAAGAGAAATAGCAAGCACACACATTTATACTTCCTCAAACTTGGCAGGCATAATTCATGTGAATGGGAAAGGAGTGTTTGGGGAGGTGGGTGAGATTGTACACTGGGTTTAGGGCAGTGGAGTACAAAAGAAGTAGAAAATATCACATGCATCATTACCATCAGTAGTCAACGTGATGAAAATAAACCCAAAATTTAGATGGATTCATGCATGACATCCACTGAAAATCTCAAACCCTAAGCACACTGAAGCTGGCAGACATTTTGTGCCACTTCACCTATGTCCAGACACAGCATCAGCAAATAAGATCAAACAAACCTTGAAAAGAAAGCAAAAGGAAGAATAAACCAGCCTGGAGACAACAATCTTCCACAAACCACTTCCCTGCATTATTTTCAAATACATTTTACTCTTAAGCAGTTTCAGAAAGGAGTGGGGGAGAAAGAGACCCACTACTATTTCTTTTTAAACTGGCTCAGCACCAGCACCAGCTCAGAGAGAGGGAGAGAAAAAGAATTCTTCAAACGTGATCCTTGGTACTTGATTAAAATGTTGCTAGCCAGCCGACAAAACCCTAAATTGCCAGAGGGTTTGAAGTGGAGTGGATACACGGTGCTGCTCATGGTCTTCTTCATTTGCTATGATATCTGCTCCGTGGGCCTCATCTGTATATCTCCAATCTAGAAGAGACCAACACAGGATTTTACCGGAGCACTGAAGTCCATTTTAAATCCTGCGCTGGGCACTGCCATGCTGCACCATTACAATGGCAAGCTGCACATGAAGAAAGTTTCCGTGACCAGAAATGAGCCTGCTTCACCGAGATATTAAAAATAAATTAAGGTGAATGTGACTGCTCTGCCTTTAGCGGAAGGAATAAAAGCACAAACATGCACAGAAAAGAGTGCAAGATGACACTGATTATACATAAACTCTCATGGTTCAAGTCTTTAGTTTGGTCCTGCTCACAGCGGGTCAAGCAGAAGCACTGCTTGATCGGCCACAGGCAGGACTTTCTATCGTCTTAAGACAAGAAGGCCAGCTATCACTACTGATCCGATGTCAAGACGGCCACATCTTGCTCCAGAGGTGCAGAGTTCACTCAAGGGGCTGCTAAACCCCTCATGATCAAAGTTTGCTTTTGCAACAGGAACTTTTATGTTGCATATAGTAAACTTTGACACTGCTTCTGCCTCCTCCTGGCTCCAGCTCAGAGCTGGTCACTTATTTCTTGTTTCACAGGAGGGAAGTCCCACTGGCAGCACAAGCACCTCACACCACCCTTGGGGAGGTGCACAGCACTTGGCAGGATCAGGCCAACATGTTATCCGACAACTGGCAGAACCTCACCCAGCTGCAAGACTGTCAGCAAGTCTCAGACGGCACCATCCAAAAAAAGAGCAAAACATGCCCATATCCCTCCTGTTCCCCCTGCCTCGCGCAGTCCTTCTCTGGGGTCAGAGCAGCCTTTGCTGGATCCGCAGGGCTGCGAGCAGCCCAAGCGGCGCAATCCTATAGCTGCCATAAGGGAGTGTAAACAAACGTGATCACTGCTAATCCCCAGCCCAGGCTCTGCTAAGCACACACCTGACACAGCGGCCGCAACGCTGATTAGCAAATGTCAGGGCAGCAATTACCCACTCTGCCTTCAGCCACCCACAGCAGTCCTCCAACCCAACCACAGCCTACCTGTACGTGAGGTGGGGCACTGAGGACATATATGACAGCGTTAGCCATATCTTCAGCTTTGAGACACTGGAAAGACAGGAAAGAGATTCTCAGTCAAAGGGCACCTCAAAGTTAACCACAAGATTGCTCCTTTCCTAGCCATCAATAATGAGTTTCGACAGTGTCACTGGGGCATGTCAAAAAGATGCAAGCAAGCAGGAAAAAAAGAATCCATTAAAAATTTAACAAAGGCCATGTCTGGTGCTGATAGTTCTCCATTTGCTGTGAATAATCTTATTACTGGCACAGTAATTCTGCCAGGTCAGGCATTGCCATCCTTATAAAAAATTCCCAGAAAAGCACAAGAAATCTTGTGCTAGCCATCTGCAAGACAACATGCTCTCACATTTCTCCTTGTGTAGGCATGTTTGCTTACATATCTTCTCTTCAATAAAGAAGTCATAGCCTGCCAAATGCCAAAGCTGACTGATATTTATTTACAGGAACATCAGAATAAAAGGAAAAATATAGGGAGTGGGAAACTGAACCTGAACGAAAAATCTACATAGCGTATAAGTATCAGTGCAAAATCTGAGGTTTGAGTGCTGAGACTTTGGGGATGCTGATTACATCCTGGAAAGCACTGGGCACTCTGCAGAACTAGTTCCTTATGCTACTAGCCAGGAGAGAGAGTGTTAAAACCATAATCAGAGCCACTTCCCTCTGTTTCCATTTCTTCATGTCCTACCCGAATGCTCTCGTATGTTGCAGCAGCTCTCTCAGGGTCATTATCATGAAGTTTAAAAGCAAATCCCGTTTCCACCAGTCCTGGAGATATACACTGGAAAAAAGCAGAGCACATCCTAATAGGATTTGTAATTCTCCTTCAATAAAAGAATAAAAGAAAAGGAGAGAAAACTTTTTAGCACTGAAAAGGCCAAAAAAACCCCCAGTCCCCTTTCTATTGTTCTCCCTCTCCACCCTTTTTCTAGGGGAATAGTTTAAGACAGCAGACTTTGCCTTAATGACTGTTGTGGCAAGTACCTCTGGGAAACCGCTGATGGGTACTTCCCTCTTCATGTCCCAAAGGGACAGAGAAGCAGAGAAAATGATGGAAAAGCTTGCAATACAAATTAACGTCTGGACACCTCACTTCTGAGATTCAAGTCCTGAATGAGAGCAAACAGCCCAGCTGACTGCCTCCCTCTGCTGTCATGAGCCCCCCTCACTCCCCAACAAGGAACTGCCCACTTTGTGCACCCAAAAAGTTTATTCCCTGACACAGCTCATTGCTGCCATGCCTTCTGCACCTGTCTCTCTCTGCCTGGGAAAGAGAGGTGGTCAGGGACAGTTGGCCATAGGACTTGAACATTCCCAGTGTGCTGAGCACTATTTTTGCATTTCCTTGCCTGTTTTCCAAAGGGAAAACCTCTGCCCCATAAAGCCTGCCAGCTCTCTACCACCCACAAAAGCAGGACACCAGAAGAGAGCCCACGGTACTCACTGTAGCTCGTATATGAGTCTTTGCTTCTCTGAGTTCTTGCCTCAGCCCCTCCGTGAGGGCTGTAACTGCATACTTGGTGGCACTGTAAAAATGCACCACCGACTGTGGCACGACGCTGTGGCCATTCATGCTGAGAAGAGAGCAGAAAGGAAAGAGCTGAGAGGTGGGGGAGCAAGCAGAGTCCCGAGAAGGAACCAACAGGATATTCAAACCACCGTAACGAACACAGAAAGAGACACTGAGATGGTGGCTATGTGAGGAATTCTCCTCTCCTTCAGGAAACGCACACCACCAGAGGTTCCTCTCGACACAGCTGTTTTCTGGAGCTGGTCAAGAACTTTCAATTTTCAGCCCTACACCATTGCAAGTGGTTGGCATTATCCTTTTCTCCCTGGTTCAGTCTTTCTTACATTTAGACCAGCAGAGGTTAAAAAACTGTGGTTTGAAAATCAACCATTGCAATCCTTGGAAAACCCCTTCTTGGGCACCATCAGCCCACTCCAAGGTCAAAGCACCACTGCTTAAATCCTCACTGCAAGGTGGGGAGGAGGCGGCCCACGTGGCTGATCCCACATTCCCCCCTGCATACCTGTTAATGTTAATAATATGCCCATCATCGATGTTTCTCTCTTTCATGGACTGGTAGGCCTCTCGGGTGCAGATGCTCACAGCCATCACATTGACCTGAGGGAAGAGAAAAGAAGAAGCAACTAAGACCAGCAGCCCTGCCTGGCACCCTTTGACTTGCCCCCTGCACGCCCGAAGCTGCGGATGCAGGTTCCAGTCCCCAACCCACAGCAACTCCTGCAAACGCCAGCAGAGGGAAATGCACATACGCACACTGCACGCCTGCTGCACAAGCCACATCACGCTGCGACCAAGCTCAGGGCTGCAGTCACAAGGGGTTTGGGCAGGGGAGGCACAGATACCCAGTTTTGTGAGACAGCCTTGGCCTCTGCCAGAAATTAATGGACTTAATTGTTTTACAGGCAAGTGTGAGGGTAGAGTGCAATGTAAGGGAGAATGAACCCACTTCCCCACAGTCAGCACTCTGTCCAGGAGACAAAGTTGTTTATTTTGTACAGCACTGAGCACACTGGTGTTTGGGCAGCTGACAGGACACTAACAGCAGGTAATTAGGTCAGTTAGTTAACGAGGAAATCCCCAGATATCGCCTGTCAGAGCACCAGGCACTCAGAGGCACTGCAAACCACACAGCCAGCAAAGAGCCTCCCGTGCACAAATGAAGCCAAAGATCACATTGTGCCATGGGGAAGGCCAGAGCGGGTAAGTAACCCCGCAGATACGAAAGCCACCAGTCTGTCACCCTGTCCACTGACATTTTCCTCAGCCCTAACTGGATAAGCCAAGGAAGAAAGGACATGGCAACTTATCCAGTCCTTTAGCACAGGATCCAGAGCTTTCCAGGCTCTTGCTCTTTGGACCAGAACTGCCCAGCACACTGTTGCTTGGTTAAACTCAGTCATATCACCTCTGCAATGTGCCATCGTTAATGTGCAGATGCCTTGAGCATTTGCTGACCATAAAACACAGAGTCAAAGTTTCCAGGAAGACAGAGATATGGAAATTCCCCCAGCTAGAATACAAAGCACCCAGAGGTGTGTGCACGACTGATGAGCAAGCTGTCTCAGCAGCAGTGCTAACTGCTTAAGTTTATAGTGGTTTAGACTTGGAAAAGTGGCTGAATGGTAGAAGGTGTCCGCTGAAGCCCTCTAGAAAGGATGTAACACCGTTTCAAGGCAAGACACACTGCCAGGTGTCCTACCTAATGGCATGTCACTTTGCTAACTAAATGAGCAGGCCAGACAGGTCTAAAAACACCACTGTCAACTAAATATTCAGGAAGAACTAAATTTCTGATGAATCAGAAGTCAGGTGCAACTATAAATGGGAGGAGCAGCAGGAACAAGGCCATGTGGACAGCGAGCAAAGGATACAAGAGGGCTGGCTATCTATCATTGCTGTGAAACTTATAAACAAGAATGGGGCAGGCTAACTATGACTTGCTAGCACAAAAGGACATGCAAGAGAGGAACATTAGTTTGGAGACCAGAAAATAAGAGGCAGAAAGGGATGGATTTGGGAGATGTAATTACTGAGCAGCACACAAAGGACGAGCGGGGTCAGCTGAAGGATCTTCGGTCACTGCTTTTGTCTCGGTCATTATTTCCTATTCATTACTAGAGGCCATGCTTGTGAGTTTTTGTCTTGGCGACAGATAAATAGCATGCTTATCTGATCTTGGGGTACCCAGGCAACACAAGTTGAGTCATCATCCTCATCCAAGTGCACTTTGGTTGAGCACACAGTCACTGCCGGATATCTCAGTGATCATACCTGGAACTACAGAGATAATTCCCCAGCACCAGGTTGAAGATTTACCTTGGCTGTGCAAGGAAGAAAGTTAGCAGACATGTCAGCAGAAGCAGCACCTCAGCATTGGAGCAAAGCCCAGAGCAGGCAGGGCATGGAAGGCTTCTGGATTTTACAGTAAGGTGGTCAAGGAAAGCAGGAGTAACCCGCTCCAGTCTGATACACTAACCAAGTGAGGAGCCAGTCCTTTCAGATATGGATACGGGCAACTTTTAGTATAAAAAGCCTTCATGACAAGCAACATCCCTGCTTTCCTCCCTGCCCCAAGACGCCCTGAACCCACCAGGCACCACATCTTTAGTGCAGTCACTCCCTGATTCTACTCCATCTCCGTAGGCCGCTAGAGGGTAACATCAGCCTAAAGCCTGAGAACAGGCTCCAACGCTGTGATTCATGCTGAGCAATGCTTCCTTGCGTGGGTAGAATTACAACATTTTGACAACTACTGGCAAAGCAAGATACTAATCAACAGCCACATGGGAAAGTCCAGAGCCTGTACAGTAAGACACCGTGGTACAACAAAACAACTGGCTGGAAGGCAACTGAGCTGGGATTGCCTCGCTGCCTTTTCCCGAGAGCACCCACAGGATTTTTGGGTGAAATCCCATTTCAAAACACGGAAAAGGCACTTGGGAACCTAAAAATGTGCCTGGAAAATGAGCAAGGTTTAGGGCTGTATCGCTTTGAGAAACAATCTAAAGGCTGTTGTTAACAAATATCCACGCAAGACATTTTTCAGCCTCATTCCTATTTTAAGAACAAAAGGTTCAAAGGTCCCTTAGCAAAGATGGCCAACACATCTGCGCTCTGCCTTTGCACAGCACGCTGCACAAGGCAGCAGGTCTGTGACTGCCGCGTGTGTGCGCTAATGCAACAGAAACAATGAAGGCACATTTTCTAGCAATTAATGAGTTCCAATTGCCAGGTTGGGAGAACATAAAAGATCCTGTTCCTGGAAGCACTGAGCATCTCACTTCCCAGAATCAGCCTTTTCTAAGGCATCAAAATGAGTATCCCAGCTCCTAAGCATATATAAAAATGCAGGTTACGGAAAACATATCTCTGCACAGATGGTATATAAAAGCAAGAAGAACAGAGCCTTGCTGGTCAATGAATAATGCCAAGAAGAGTCAAACCCATTTAGTGTCTAAAGGAGGGAGAGGATGTGTGCTGCAGTCCTTTGTGCCCTGAACAGTGCAAATGGAAAGTTCAGCTTGAATTCCTGGCTGTAAAGCTCAGTAGGTAAAACATGAAGGAGCTGTTCAAATCCCAGAGCCTGGAGTCAGTGTGTACACAGCACCCAGCCCCGGCTACTCCCGCTTGGATCAGGGACGGCTGGAGGACTTTGCTCCAGCCTCATGTCAAGCACAACCTCACAAACAAGTAGAGAGAAAAGGGGGGAAGCTGCGAACCAAAAGATGATGGGCTTAGAACCTGCCTGCAATAACACACTCCCTCCTGCACACACACCAAATTTACTGACTGGCAATGCTGGGCTCTGCGCTGCTGTAAAACAACGGAGACACAATTCCTAACATACGACTCCTGCAGCCCAGGGAGAAGCAGCTCCCCCCTTGGGAATAAATACCAGACAATAAGGAACTGGAACATTAAAAAAGAGGAGGAATAAGTAAATGATAACATGCTTTCGACTGTTAGATGTATAGCAAGAGATTTTATGGAATAGGTATACTGAGAGGGGAGCCTGGAAGGAGACAGAGCCTCAAAGTCATAAAAAATGCATGGAAACAAAAATCAATTTACCAAAAAGAAAAAAATGCCTTTAATTTAAGGCCCTAATGCCTGCTAAATCGATAGATCAATGGCTGTTCAGAAACTTTTCCTGTCTTGCAGCCCAGAAGTACACTGAAACTCTCCAACAGCATCTCAAACGGTGCTGCTCTCTAACACCTTTCTCCAAGCGACCTTTGGAAGAAGCCTCCCTGCTCCTGCTCAGCTCTGCAAAGCCCAGTGGCCCATGAAAGGTGCTGGCAACCTTCCGCCGTCCTGACCCTCCGAGAGCTTCAGAGCATGGAGGAAAAATAGGCCTGGCGAGTGTTTCCCTGGGGCTGGCGTGCCACAGCGGGGAGAGCTGTCACTGCAGATCCCTCCTCAAACCCCACTGCCACGCCGGTGCTTGCACAACCACGGCATGCTTGGAGAGCGAGATTCCCAAGCAGGGAGGTTGCTGCCACAAAACGGGGGGACACAGCAAAAGGAAAAACCCTGAGCTATTTCTACTGCTTCCCAGCAGGCTAAAAAGCAAAGCCCAGGCTTGTCAGGCTGCCTAGGCTGAGGTGGGTGAAGCACTTGGCTCTACAGTTTCCCAGGGCTTCACCTTTGCATTAAAGGTACAAGTGTTATTCAATTACACACAAGTCAAGAGCAAACCCACCAGCTGCTGGGAAGCTGGTCAGAGGAAAAAAATCTGCCAGTATAGGAAGAAAGCTTGGGTGTGTCTCAGTCTGTTCCTAGTGCTGCAACAGCATTTTTGCCAAGCAATGACAGCAGATATAGCCGTACAGATCACCTCTGGGAATAAAACATGTCCCCAGCCTGGTTTCCTAATGCTGCTCTTGTAGAGCCACCACCTTGCCTCTCCTCCCACCCCATCTGTCATCCCGAAGCAGCTCCAAAGGGTGCACACAGCAGCACCCACAAGGAGGGGGATACCACAGGCTCCCAAACTTTGAGCCACTGTGAATACCAACACTGGAGTGTTTCACACAGGACAATCCCTGTTCCAAAATTTTTCTCCCTAAAAGTGGCGGAAGGTGAGATAAAGAGAGCACTCCCAGCTGAGCAGCCAGGGAAAGGAGCACAGAGAGGGGAAGAGCCTTCAGCTGGCAAAAGCCATGCATGTGTCCCCTGCCTGCCCACCCTACAAAGAACAAAAGGTCAGAAGAACAAAGACAAACGAGCACGAGGGACACGCAGCATCCACAGAGGCATCCACACAAGATGCGATCACAGTGACGAGGACAAGGAGTTTACAAGGCGCAGGCGACCCACAGGGCCAGGCTTGCAGCGAGACAACGCTGGGAAGTGCCCTGCTTTATACCAGCTCAGCCTCAGCTACACTTCACTTAATTTTATTTAAAGACTCCATGGCAACCAGCGACGGGAAGATGCGGCTGTGCAGTGACCCAGGCTGGGCAACCCACAAAAGCCTGGCTGGGCAGACAAAGCTGAGCTGAGCTCGCTTTGGCTGCAGTCGCAGCAGCCAGCAGACCGGCCAAAATCCTAACAAGAACTTAATTAGCCAGGATACGGCAGTTCTTGCCCTGGCAGCAGGAGTCTGAGGCCTCGATGTGCCTCTCTGTTTTGCTTTACACAGTCCCTGAAACTACTGCTGGATGAACAGACACCAGCTGCCACAGGAGCCCACAGATCCTGTCTGCCTCCGCTGTCAGATGTAGAGGCCCCAAGCCTACAGCTTCGAGCAGCTTTTCAAATAGACATGTCTTTTCCTTCACTAGGACAAGCTCCCATAGCTGCTGGAGGTGCTACAAGACTTACTCAAAGCCATGAGTTTGACTCCTGTTCCTATGAAGATAACGCTTTCACACGCAGAAGTACAGGAGGGGAAAATCACCTTCGTGAAAAGCTCCTGTTTCAGCATCTCACCGGCCAGAGCTGCAGGAAGGCCAGTACAAAAGGGCTGTTGCCAGGGCACGCAAACTGGCCTGGGGTCCCAGAGCTGTGGCTACCACTGCTATGTGCAGAAAAGGGCCATCACATAATGACAAAAGATGGTGAAGTCCCAAAAAGATGCACAGCAGCACCTCAGGGCAGCAAGACCCAGGGAGAAGCGCTGCTAGTAAATGGCATGGACCATTTGCACAAACTCCCAGTTCAGCATACGAAATTGCCTCATTCATATCCAGCTCTAACCAGATTATGGGCAGAAAATTAAGCTATAAAGACAAAAAGCATTACAGCTTTTTAAGCTAAAAAGAATCTGCCCATTTTACAACCCACTGCTACAACTAACAGGATTAGCTACAAAAGCCAGTGCTTGGCATTCAATTTCCTATTTTACTGAAGAAAAAAAAAAAAGTGAGGCTCATCACCCTCTAGAAAGCCATAGAGCTAAAGGAAAAAGTGCTGCTGAAGGTATTGAGTGTTTTCATACTCCAAGCTGAAGGCATCAGCAGTGCATGATGTCTTTCCACTTCCCAATCAGCAAACCCAGGCCATGTCAGAGCCAGATGGGAAGCAGGTCCTCAGCTCTGCACATGTGAAATAAGTAGATGGGGACAATGCTGCTGGTGGCCAGAAGAAATAAAAATCTAGCACAGTTCCCCCTCTCCCAGTGGCACTACTCACGTCTATCATTGTCCGCCAGCCCTCCGTTTTCCCCGAGAGCAGGGGCTCCGGGCGAGCCAGCCCTGCGTTGTTGATGCAGACATCAACTCCTTGATGAAGGGTCTTGATGGCAGAGAACATCGACAGGATCTCCTCTTCGTTGGAGAGATCGCATTTGTACGGGATGAGGGTCCCCGGATAGCCTGCACTCTGGCATTCAGCTGCCAATTTCTAGGGAACAGAAAAGAAGGAAGAAAACAACCATTGGCCTCCTCTCCTCATGGAGTAGCTTATCCAGCCATTTGCTTAAAAACACACCCCAGGGCTAACAAAACACGGCAGGCTTCCCGGTGAGCCTGTCTTAAAAGCAGGCACTAGGGAAGAATAATTGTAAATGCTAATTAAGAAAAAAGAAATATCGATATACGTGAGACTCTGAGCGCTTTGGCCTTTAAGTTATTAAACTTGAGGACACACTCCATGCTCATCCATCACCCCAGGCAACGCAGGTTGAGGTGCGCAGGTGTTGGCAAAATACAAATATATACTGCCGCGGCACCAGGCTGCAAGTCTGCCACATTGCTGCGCAGATAAAAGACGTGGCAATCACATGCCTGACAATTCCTCGTTAGCCATTACCAACAATTATTCCAAGCATCCAGATCTTTTATCAGACTAGATGATATAAAGCAAATGAAAGGCCAAGAGCTGCCGCTGGCCGCCTGTGTTAATGATGCGGCAGCCACCACGCCAAATCCTCTGGAGGATGCCCTTTACCCCCTGATGCTAATGAGAAGCAGCATCTCATCTCTGATGTGTCATATTAGCGACAGTGACAGCTTCCAGCGTGAGGCGAGAGCCACGTGATGTCTGGTTTCTGTGGAGAGATGGACTCTGGCTACAAACGTCCACCAAATCACTCGAACGCCATCGCCCGCGGCGGTTTCACCAACGTGACATTTCAGCGGGTGCAATAAAGCTCTCCTCCTGCCAGAGGCAGCTTTCCCACTCCTCCCAGCTCCTCCCTGCATACCAAGGACTGCAATTCACAGCCGTTTATAAAAAGAGGAGCAAGGCCCAGCACAGGAGTTGCCTGGCTGGAAGCAGAGGACGCTGGATGGTGATTGCACATGAAGGTGGCTGTGTAACAGCCTGGCCCTAGCCGAGCTTGGAGCAGAGCGCCTGCCCTGGAGCTCACCCAGCCTCGGCCAGAAACAAGGATGCAGGGAAGCTGGGGCACCAGCCACGGTACCCAGAAGCACCCGAAACACCACGGGGAAGCTCACACCAGAGGGATGTTGACTTTTTTTTTGCTTGCTCTGAGGTAGAGCATCACCTCCCAGACTGGCCCAGCTCCCTCCTGGCCCTCCAGGAGGATGCATGGAGAAATTGCCACATTTTGGAGAAGGCAGATGCTGAAACCAGCCCCACCATGTGTACCAACATGGGGAAGAGCCTGGAGAGCCACGCTGGCCTTAGACATGCTCGCTCTCATGAAAGCGGGAGTGACAAACCAGAGCATCGAAGGTGTCTTTCTCCCAGGGGAAGCTAGCAAGCACCAGGGTCCCCTGCCCCTTTCATTT
The DNA here is from genome assembly GCF_000737465.1 of Haliaeetus leucocephalus. Lineage (NCBI taxonomy): Eukaryota > Metazoa > Chordata > Aves > Accipitriformes > Accipitridae > Haliaeetus > Haliaeetus leucocephalus. The sequence goes on along the minus strand of NW_010972831.1, from coordinate 7,191,836 downwards.
AGCAGAGCTGGCCTTTTGGTGGCTGCTGCAGAGGCAGATTTGCCCCCCAAAACACCCAGCATTGGTGACATTCGCAGAGTTCGTCAGCCAGCCTGATGTCCAAATTCTGAAACAAACATTAGACCAAAGGGAAAAAACATGGAACATAAGGGAAAGTGGAAAGAGAAGGAAAACAACAAAAAAAAAAATCAGAGACAGCATGGCACCTGCTCCCCTGGCACAGGCTGGCAGGAGAGCTTGTGGGGCTGCATTAATTCACAAACACCACAGGACCTGGCGAATGCCAAACCAAAGCACGGGCCCAGCTCCCATCCAGCTGGCCTCCAACACATGCCATCCCACAGATCAGATGCCAGCATGCCCAGGAAACCTGCAGGTCCTGGTCCCTGAAGTTTTGTTAGAATCAGCTTTCTGCTCCCCAACCAGCACAACACAGGACAGCCACGTGCCTCGGGAACCAGGAGGGCTGGCAACTTGGTTAGATTCCACAAAGTCCAAAAAGGCAAAAAAAATCCACCTGAAGATGTGAATTGGCTCCCAACTCCAAATCATAAAGTGTGCTCTTTGTCAGTGGCTTTTTCGGTGACCAACTTTCTCTTAGCCAAGTTTTACACAGAGCAGGGCTGAGCATCCTCACTGGGAGAGGGACAGACAAGCCAGGACCTCCAAACCCCTCTCTGCGCCCCAAGCACATTAATTTTAATTACTCTGGGGCAAGTGGCTCTGTTCAGTAAATGATTTTCAATCTTTCTCCATACATAAGACCACAGCAGAGGTGGGCCAAGTCCCTGAACAGCAAGTTTAAGCTTTTCTGACTTGCCTTTCACAGCAATCCACAGCTTTCACAGACCACAAGCCGAAACCAGCCCCTGTCTAAGGGTCTGGTCCAGAAGCCGCTCTCCTTTCTGGGTACCGCTTCAGTCAAGGCATTGCAGTAACCTAAGAATTATTATTATTGCTCTCACAGCACCAAGCAAGAAGGGGACAGACATGCTGAGTTCAGCCCAGAGATCGATACATCCCAACAGCATCACGCTCTCTGGAGAGCTCTGCTTGGGCTGAGCTAGACAATATTTCTGCCCGACGGAGAACAAAGGTGCACCTGGGACTGAATCGTACCTCTCTGTACCCTCCCAGGGCTGGTTTCACTTTGCTATACATGCAATCTTGTTGATTATGTGCTGATAAGAGTAGAAAAATATATACTTTTTAAAGATCAGAGTACACACTTGAGAAAACAGTTGGGAGAAAAATCTGCAAGAGCAGCATGTAAAAATTAAAAGCAGTATGAAAGGCTGCTGGAAGGTGCTAAACCACTCCAGAGATGGGGGCCTTCTTCCTGCAAAGATACAGGAGACAAAAATGGGCAAGGAGCCCTCAACCACATTCTTCATAACCTGGCACCAAGGTGACAGCTTCAGAGCTCTCTCCATCCGACTGCCAAACTTGAGCACTCCACTAAGGGATCCATCCCATTCAGTATTTGCTTATAAAGTACCACGGCTCACGTCTGGCACTTCCTAGTTCAGCAGGTTATGGCCAGAAGTATGGTCTTAATTTGCTCTTGGCAGAGGGCTAGTGTCCTGGCACCTCCTGAAATTGCCAGGCTGTGTTTAGTTTGCTTGAACGAGAGCTAGGTTGAGTTATCTTTCCAGTGGTGCCTTCAATTTTCACTGCTGGTGTCAGTGCTCGTCGCTAGTAAAGCAGGGTGCTGCCTTTCAAAGTTAGCATGATCACACTCAGAAAGGAAAAACAGGGCACCCGTTGCAACCGGAGGCTGAGCATCATGGTGCATCCCAGAGCTGCAGGGAGGAAAGCTTACAGTTCATGGCAGGAACCGGTCCAGCAGAACTCAGCCCTGCTGAACTTGAATCAAGCAACGCCAATGATTTTAAAAGATGAGACACACAAGCACAAGGGATTGGGACAAATGTCCCAAAAGAGGACTCATGCCAGGAGAGCTGGCTGGAAGAAAGCAGGGCCCATCAGCATGGACGGGAAAGGACAGACAAGCTCATCTACAGCCAAGAGGGAAATGCCGTGTTTAATATCTCCATTTCCATGTTCAGCTGTCACTTTTCACTACTCGGTGAAACCTTTCACTGTTCAGTACAGCTCCTCGATGGAGGCAGACAGGGTCTAAACACCACAGGCTGCAGCACAGCAACCCAGATGAAGGAGGAGATGAAACAAGGAGTGCTCTGGACAGCAGTGGCTATTGTGGTAGAGTTGTCCATCCTGTTTTCCCAGGCAATCTCCTTAGCTTATGTCTTAGGTACACCAAGAGAAAGCTCTTTCTCTCTCAGAGAAAGACTCCTCTGCCACAACTGACCAGAGAAATCAAATATCTCTCAAGATCCTTCTTTTCCTGTCTGGCGTCTCGCCGCCTCAAACGAGACTTAACACTGATCCTTTCATCTCTCAGTCTACACTTGTGTTAACAAATTCTCTTTGAAAATGAAGTGCTGAACACCACTGACATCCAGGCAGAGCTGAACGTGCTTCAACCATCTATAGATAAAGAGTCATCACAGGCTCTTCAAAGAAACATCAACTGCGGGCAAGTTTGCAAGAGAAGACTTATGTAAAGGAACTCTCTGAATTAGGGAGCTTGCAATATTTTTTCAGGGCATCCGTTAAGTCACTCAATTAATGCTCATTCCACTTTAAGCACACCACACACACAAGGGGGGGGGGAGAAAAAAGTTGGTTTTCCAGGTTTCATTAGCAACTTGAGAGTGACCACGTAACGCAACACCAATACAGACAAGGGCCAGCACACCTCCAGCAGCTGGGGATGGAGCTTTGAAACAAGACCTGAGCATCTCTATACCACACTGTTACCACTGGATGCTTGGAAACGGACAGCCAGACACTATAGCTACTGGTACAAACTGGCATAATGCAACATAAATAAGAAACAGATACCCTATGCATTAAAATGTTTAACCTAGAGCCATCCACTGCCACGGATGCAAGCCCTTGCCCCTGTAATTCTGATACGCTAGCCAGCATGAACACAGTACCTGGCAAGTTCTGCAATACCCATGGAAGACTAGCTTTCCACAAAGGGCATCTAAACTACTCATGTGATATAGCAAGCCAATATGGCAGTATGCACTAGATACGCAGGCTGCGATGTGCCTCTTGCTTAGACACCAGTTTTTCCACTGACATCACCGTGATTTATTTCAGCTTCCAGCGGTGTTGGATGAATGCATGAGCAAATGAAAAAAAACCACCTAACACCTACCTACATGTAAGAAAGACATAGAAGAATACCTGGTCATGATGCTTACTATGTACTATTTAGTTGTCTGCTTTTAAAGGTCTAAAAGGATGCCTCACATTTATGGGACATTTTCCGTATGTTAAGAATACATCAGTTCTCCCAAGAAGGGGTTAATGCTCTTTGTGCCTACGACACTTGTAAAGGGCACAGTGCCATGCATTTAGATTCAGTCTTGGTAAAATGGTTTTACAAAACTAATTGATATAAACATTTAAGGGGACCCTTAAGGGGAGGAAAAAAAGAAAAGAGTCACGTAGGGCTTTATTTGGCAAACCATCCTATTAACTTCAGACACATTTAGTTCAGAGAGATTAAAGCCAGAAGAAACAATTAGGTAATTTTTAATCTGACCTGCCATTCATCACAGGTACTTGCATCCTACTGATTTTGCTTATGCTTAAATACAAGGCTGTACCAAGAAACCAACTGGAAAGAAACCAAAGTCACCCCAATTACTTTTGCTGTCTAAAGGAAATGAAGGAGAAAAATCCTAACGAAGAGCAACACAGTTGTGAAAGAAAACTGGGGGCTTACAAATCCTTTCCTTTTACTGATTGGCAACTTTGAAGCTTCTTTTAATTAAGATTTAATACCAGTGCAACAGCATAACAGAGGAAGACATATATAGTGAATAAAGCACTAGACTGGGGTTTATTTCCATAGTGTGCTCTGCGACCACAGGCAAGATTCAGAGCTGTTTCCCTAACTGTAAAATGAAGATAATCACATTGAGCCCCTTCCTAGAGCAGTCTGAATCTTTCACAGTGCTCCAGAAACCCACCCACCTCTCAGCACAGGCAGAGGAAAAAGCAATCAAAACTTGGACAAAATTTAAGTCCCTGTATGTGTTTTTTTTCACCCTGTATCATCCTAAACATACTGATTTTACAGTCCTTGCAAAGACTCAGAGGTGGCATACAAAATCAGTACTTATATAATAAATAACCCAGAAAAATCAGATCTCATGCTGTGGAAGAGAAGGGAATAAAACCCTGGGGAACCTCTTGGACCTCTTTGCTGTTTATCAACTTCCAGTAGCAAGAAGCAGACTGAGGAGAGGCATCTAAGGGGTAATAGTCCCAGCCAGATAGTCGTGACCACAGTCACCGTCAGGGCGGCATGGCACGGCACGGCACGGCACCCCTCCCTCCTGTCAGATCCTCATGCCCGTGGAGCTGCCACGATTCACAATACCCACCCAGAGATCATGCAAAGTTACATCTTGGCATACCCCCGGCATCAGCTCTCTGGGATGTCTCCTGGATGCTACCCAGGCTCTGGACACTGAACATCAACACGGTACCTGCCCTTCGCCCAGCAAACCCATCCCACAGGCTCCGTAGGGGCCAAAAGCATCTCCTGCCCGTGGGTGCAGCGGGGCTCAAGGAAGCCACTCAGCTGGTTTCATCCCAGGCACTGAAGTCAGACTCCCTGCTAAACAGGGGTCTCATTGAGCAGTCGTGTCTTCCCAGTACTGGTAATTGTCCTCCCAGACTGCTCCAGACTCACACTGCTTTTTTCCAAGCCCTCTCTGCTCCCTGCACATTTTCAGTAGTTAAACATCCAAGACTATGTTTTCCTAGCTCACTTATTTTTAAATTTCCAGTGTCATACACACGAGCCAAATCGCCCCATTTACGCTGGCCTGAACGTCCCTGCTACCTTAAGGCATTCAAACAATCGCTCCTTACGTCAAAGCTGAAGGCACTTTTTTTTTTTACTGCTTGCTCAGATCACGTTTCTACAGGCTGGCGTGGGGGAGGAGGAAATACGCTGCTCCTACGATGACAGCTCATTAGAGCAATATCTCTTGCTTATTCTGAGGTATGACTATCCTAAAACAAGCATCATAGGTGCCTGCCTGCTCTTCAGCTCCAACACGCATAAAGCAGGTTCCCACGCAGCCAGGCACGTAAATGTTGTCCTTCCTCAAAGAACCCCAGTACTCAGTATTACTAAGACTGAAGCTGCTGTATTGCAGCCACCTGCAGTCCTCCACCAGCCCTTGGCCGCCTTCGCAAGCAGGGTTCAAAGACCACGTAGCTCCAAGACACCCAAGTGCCTGCACACAGCAGACCCAACGCAGGTCCACATGTCGCAGGCTGGATCGCCGCCCGTTCGAGCACAGATTTCCAAGGCAACCTGCAAACACACCACTCGGAGGGCAGAGCTGAGCCTGAGCTTCAGCCTGACACCCTCAGATCACGGCACATGCCTTCTGTGTCATCTCCACCACAGGCGAGCACACCTCCACTACGCTTAGGAAGTAAAAAAAAATTTATTTAGTTATTTTAATTAAATCAAACTCCACCTAATCTTGCAGCAGGGAAGGTCTGAGATGCCTAGCAATACCCTAAAGATCTAGGGTGTGATCTGAGGCCCATGGAAACCATCAGCACATGCCCACCCTGAAGAACATATCTTGTAATGGAGTATATCACCGTACCTTGTGGGTGAGAGTTGGAAGCACTCCTGAGGACAGCCAGGACTCACTCCCAGCTCCATCACAAGCTCACCGGGAGGCTTTCCCCCTTCCCAGCCCCAGCATCCCCACCTGCGAGACAAAGCAGCAGCAGATGATAACCCACTGGTGAGCTCTGAGCTCCTTGCTTGGGGGCCCAGGAAAACTTGAGCATCGACTGCGGCCGCTGGGCTCCCAGAGCTTGGCCAAGCCCTACATCTCGCTGTGACACAACACGCCTGTCAGCACGGCCATCTGCAAAGCACCCACCGCTGTCACCGAAACAGCCGTACCAGAACAGCAGGTCCTCACCGTCAGACCACGAGATCGGCCTTTTCCCCTCTCAACACCCCGCAGCGCAGCCCTGGCTTTTCTCCAAAGCTCACGGAGCTGGGTGTTTTCCCATTCTCCCCCAGCGCCATCCACACGGCAGCAAGCGTTCCTGCTGCGAGGGCAGGGCAAGAGCCACTGTCCTGACACATCTCTGTCTCACCGGCTCCCATCCTGCACCCGTGTAATCCTCAACAAATCTTCTTCTGAAAAGACAGATTAACACACACTAGGAGAGGATTGGGCCTTCCGCCACCAGCTCCCAACGCTCCCCAGTACCAAAATTCAGGTGACAAGTCCTGAATTTTAATACACCCCAGATTTACGGCCCACCGACAAGCGCGACGAAGGCTCCCGCACGCCCCAGCCCAGCCGTGGTCGGAACAAGCAGCAGTGACAGCAGGGATTACCATTTCCATCGCCGCACAGCTGCAGGTGCCGCGATTAAACATCTGTACCAACGCCAACGCCACCGGACACAGCGGGCTCAGCGCCGCTCACATCTATGCCAATGCTAATCCCCAGTTAAGCTGAACAGAGCTGCAGCTGATCTGCACGAGCCTAACAGGGAGAAAAGTCTGGCTGAAGGAGTAAGACCGCAGGTCCTCTGCTCCCGCAGCATCCTGGTCCCATTTTTACCTTATAGAACCAGGGTGGTCGCAAACCCACCCAGGACTGAGCAAGGCAAAATAATGATATTGAGAGCCAGGAAATTACCATTAACACTTCCCACATGGACACTGGCAGGAGCGAGGGTTAAAGCTCGACTTTAGTACAGCCGCTACTTTCTGCGGAGCTTAAACTATTAACAAGCCCGAGGAAAACCACCATCATATTTATTCCCCAACGCTGTGCTGGCTGCGTCCAGACCTCCCTGCCCTGGGACACTTTCCATAAACCCAAAACAGAGGCCAGAAAGCCCCCTCCGTGTCTAAACACTGCTCCCGTACAGCCTTCCCACCTCCCCAGGGCAGCAGCTGCCAGGTTTTACACGGGGAAACTGAGGCACAAGACAGCTATCTAATCTGCCTCGTTACACAGCAAGGCAGAGGCAGAACAAGCACCCCACCACACCTCCAAAATCCCAGGAAAGGCTCAGTTATTACTTATTTTTAGGGCTGCAAGCACGACATACCCCAGTATCGCTGCTCTATTGCAAAGCCAAAGGGAGCAGAAGAGAAGCAGTAAGCAGGGGGCTGCTGCAACTTATTGTTTCATATGTTTTTAAAGCACGTTTTGGGGGAAAGAGGATGAATCCAACCCGGTTTAAAAGCAACCCTTCCCCCACGTGCCTCCTGAGCTTCAAGGCTGAGGAAAACCATCAGGCCAACAAAGCATTTGCTCCCACTGCTCAGGACAGCAATTAGGGGATCTCTGTCGTATTTATCAGGAAAGGATCTGGTCAGGGACAAACGGCAATAAAAGCACCTCAGAGGCCTTGAGAACCCACCATCCCTGAGGCAAGGCCTTTGCAAAACACAAAACAAGCCCTTCCAGAGGCCAAGGAGATGCTGAAGGTCATTCATCTACATGGAGACTGTGCCTTGGGATTATCCTGCCTGGAGCTGCTCCTCCTGCCTTAAAAAGTAATTCATCGAGCTACCACGCAGCCCAGCAGCTCTGCAGCCTGCATGCCGGGAGAGCAAGGGGTCCAGGGCAAGAGGAGATGGGGAGCGATGAGGTCCACGACGAGCCTTTGGGGACAGCGGCTCACCCACCTTCGGCACAGGGAGGATGGGAGCGGGTGGCCTCAGCCAGGCTGCCCGACGGATGGGAGCCAGGCACCAAAATTCATGCCTCTCGCATTCAGCCACGAGCCCGTTGCTGTTAAGGCACAAGATTAAGACAGCGTGGGCACAGAGGGTGAAACCTGTGGTTTTGGGAACGCCCCGTGAGACCCAGCCCCAGCTGTAGGGCAGAGGGACAGACCCCACCATGGACACCCAGCACTGCAGGGACATCCACAGCTCGACCCCCCCCTCCCCGATAGACACTCACAGGGGGAGGCCAAAATTTTAACCAGTTGACCTCCAAGCCATCGGCATGATTTGCACGCGATGTCATTAAATTCCACATTCAGGTACTATGAAACAATTTAGCCGTTAATTAATCGCCTTGGAGCACCGAAGGGGTCGAGAGCCTCCCTTGTACCTTACGGCCAGGGCAGCAATTCGTGGAAGTGATCAGCCAGCCCGCAAACGGCTACTCGGGGTGCTCAGCTCCCGGGTGGAAGGCTTGGCTACTTTTTCCTCCTCCCACACCAGCACGGCGCTGCTTGACGAAGAGAGCGCTAGCCTCTTCAGAGATTGGACTGCTCGAATCTGCAATCAATAGCTCAGCTTATCAAAGGCTATTTCTTGAGCAAGATCTAACCTTGACAATGCAGTCCCTGGTTATAAATGTTACCTTTGATCAATAAGTGTCACAAATGCATTAGAATTAATCGGTTAAACCTTGTATTTTAAACCACATTTATTACTTCCTGCACAGCTCGCTCTCCGAACCCCAACAAAGAAAAAAAAATATTTTTTTTAGAACACGACATCCACGACTAAATCTCTCCAACACCTAGAAGCAAGACATTGCCCAAGGGCCCCGATCTCCCTGCGACACAGCAGCAGGTTCCCCCACCAACATCCTGCCCCTCCGGCAGCTCAGCCAGGTCCCGCTGCTTCAGGGGATGCTCACCGGTCTCGCGGGAGCAGCCGGACGCTTTGTTATTTGGCCTGCAGCGGACCCAAGGCATTCCCATCGCAGACTGGGAGCCCAGGGCCGGCACACTGGAGTCACACAGCTCCGTACGCTCCAACCCGATGCCATAACCCTGCCAGCTCAGCTATTTCCAGCAGTGATATGAAGGACTGCAGGAGCTGTCTGACTTCCCGCACCTCTCCAGATGAGTCTTTTCCAAGTGATGAATTAACAACACTTGGAAGGCGCTGGAAAAAAACAAAATTTGGGAAAAAAAAAAAAAAAAATCACAAAATAAGTGACTGATGCTGCTGGCTACCCTACAGCAAGGTATCAAAGCAATGAACGAGGTGCTGCCTAACCTGAAGCAGGTGGGACTGCCCCGACCACGGTTTCTCCCATCGGCAATGGCCCCGGTCACAGAGCCACAATGCCTGCACAGATCCAGTGCTCCGACACCGGGGCCGGAGGGAGAACTCCTACCAGCACTTTTGCCATTCTCTACAAATGTAGAAGTAAATATAAAAATACATGAAATTAAACTTTATTATAAAAAAGAGTGTAATACCAAGCGTCAACTGCAAACTCTTTGGAAACAGCTCCCTGTCTCGTGCCTTTCTGTGCTCCAAAAGAAAAGCACTTGAGTACCTCGATGCCTTTACCATGCCTCCAAGCCAGACCCGACATTTACCACAAACCCTCCCAAGTCTTCCCACCCCAGGGGAAGAACACTGCAAGACAAACCTTATCCATCATGCTGAAAAAAAGACCAGAGAATGGTTTGCCAGCCAGGGGGGAAACGTTTTGTCCTGTGGATGGGGAAACTCTCTCCCTTTTTTGTGCTGCTGCAAGAAGTCAGACATGAAATACAAATTTCTGGAAAACACGAAGAAGAAGAAAGTTGAAAAGCCTTGTAGCAAAGCCATCAAAAGCGGTAAGAGATACTCTGCCTTTTGTTTGCGTGATGGAGCGACTGTGGCTTAACATGCTATTGCATACCAGCTAAGCTGTGGCAAGTCATTAAATCACAGCAAGTCTTCTCGCAGGCTGGAGACCCAAGCGATCAGCGAGGGGTCCCTGTGAACGCAATCATCTAATAGGGAGCAGTTTCCACCAAAGCCCGGTCTTACAGGCTGATAAAAATTCTTGGCTAATTCATTAAGGCACTTACGCTCGCTCCTGACTTGGAACACGTGTAGGTATGTGAACAGCAGAAAACACTCAGCAAGAACACATGCCAAAATGTCTATGACAGCTGTTAGTACCTCCTGGCATGCAAAAGTAAAATAAAGCCATTTTAATTATATTTTATTCCTGAAAGTCTGACTGTTAAAGTTACTGTTGGATGACCCACACGAAAAGTCTCCACTCACAAAAGTGGCACGAGTGGGGAACGCAAGGCTGCTTACGAGCAAGGACTGCAGGAGGGTCAACACTGGTTTAAAGGGCTAGATATGATTACAGGGGGAAACCCAGCCACCGGAGCCTGCATTTGCCATGCCTGCACGTATGAGGATGTGACAAAAGAAAAATCAAATCCAAATTTGAAACGATACCACCAAAGTCAGCCGGAGCACTAACTCAAGGCCAGTTGAGCGCGTGGCTTTTCTACAGGGCCAGTGGATGGAAAAAAAGAAAAAGAAAAAAAAAAAAGATACTCTTGCAGGTTTTGTAAGCCATTAACATTTTTATTTCAAAAGTCAAATAAAGAGCACTGAAGTCGTGACACAGGTTTAATACCAAAACCGCAACTTTGCAATTCCTTCATTATCTTGCCTCAAGCCCTTATCTGATTTTCCAAGAGATTAAGAAATCTTGACACAGCATTTATTGCCCAAGTTAAATTCCCCACAAGACAACATACTCTTTCAGTCACCAGTTTACAGTAGGTTGTAAAACCACCATACAGAGTGGTTCCAGACACTTTACCTTAAAATGGATGACTAGTGCATAGCATTAATGAAAACATATGCTTATGTGCTACAAAATGAGTATTGTATTCCTGGGTTTAAACTATACCATTTGCACTCTTTCCATTTCAAGCTGCCTTGATCTATTTTGGGGGTTTGCTCCCCCATACACCATTATCCACAGTGGTATTGAGTGAATTATTCAATTGTATACAGCAACAAGATTTGTCCTGCAGCAATTACGGCCGTGATGCTCTAACCTCTCCTTTATTCACATGTGACAACACCAAGCCTTCAGCTCCTTCGTATTTCTCTCCTTTCGTCCCTGTGTCGCCGCGCCCCAGCCCTGAACATCAGCACCGCTTTCCCCATCCTGCCCGTTACCTGTGAGCCGCTCTCCCCGAATTAGCACATCCTTCGAACCCCCACCCTGGTTTCCTGCAAGGATGCCACCCTCCAGCTCCCGACCAACAATGCCTTGGAAAATCAGCAGCCAGAGATAACAGATGAGTGTATTTTGTGGATAGATCTGGTTATACAATAACTAATCAAGGTAACGACATGCTTGCAGAGTGCCGATGGCACAGACCTTCCCGTTGCCTTCCTACTGCCCGCAGCATCCGAAGCCCCTCCAGCAGGCAGGAGCCCCACTGGGAGCTCCCGAAACGGGGTCTGGCTTCATCACCCACCATACCAGCTGCAGCACGGTCATCCCTGCAAGCAATGCCAACGTCTGCTCCTCGAGATGGCTTCTTACAGCCACGTCCAAAGTCCCAAGTCCCAGTATGAGCTCAATAGTCTGAAGCCTGAACATCTTCCTCCTTTTTTTTTTTTTTAAAGGAAAAAACCACAAAGTGAAGCTCCTGGAGGAAAGCTTAGTTATCATAAACAACTCTGCTCTGAAGGCATGGCAGGAGTCGGTAAGAAGCCTCATCTGTGCCAACACAAGCATCCCTGGCAGCCAGCCCAAGGTGACGGACCTGTTCCCGGAGCGACCCTGGACCACCTCGTGCTTCACCACCTTCCCTTCCCCGAGCGAGCAGCACCTCTGGGATTTTCTTCCTCTTTACAGAAACATGCTTCACAATAATAAAACCAGAATAGCAACAGAGCAAAACACAGTCCGGACACCTACGAAAACAAATGACCATGGAAACACAATTCAGCCCTTAGAGAGGACAGGAGAAAGAATGAAGCAGGGACAAACATTAGCTGTGGGGTTGAACACAAGTTTTTGAAACACAACAGTAACAAGAGACTTGGAAGACAGTCAGCATTGTTCAGTACATGTGCATACCACACAAGCTCATATATCACCTATATAAAACACGATTGCGTTTTGTGCAGATTCAAATAAAAAGGCAAAGCTTTTAAAAGACTGCTCTTTCTTAAATCCATACTGTATTTTAGCCAAAAAAGTTTCAGAAAGGAAGGCTTTCAGGCTTTAGAAAGGAAGGAAACTCCTCTGTTGCACTGAAGGTTCCACTGACTTTCTTTACCAAATAAAATCAAAAAATTTCAAAAGAAAATCCAAAGAATGGACAATATTAGAAACAGCAATATTGGAAATGGCTTTTTTGTCGTTTTTTGGAGAGGAATGTGAAACAACGGCATCTTTTACAGCATCCTTTACCAGGTACCGTGAGGCTACAACAGCCTCATGAAGCCAGGCTATGGAAGTACATTAAACACCATAAGCCACACGTGGGAAAGCGTTTGGAGAGCTCGGCTTTCCCTGTAAACCGCAGTATCAAAATGTCGGGAAGTCCAAAGTTAGAAGCAAGCCCCAAAGGACAGTTAACTAAGTCACGCGGGTGTGTTTTCTCCTCTCTGCAAGAGGTGTCCTTCTGATTCACGATGAAGAACGGAAAAAGTTTTGTTACTTCCAAGCATTTCTTTATTTAACCCCACTTTTCAGCAACACCAGCAACGTCAAGCCTTGTTTTCCATTATTTTTTTGGACAATTTATTCTTGGTGTGGTCAACTGTGCATAGGGAGTCCTTATCACCTTTGCTAAGGAAATACAAACACTGGCTGTTCGTATAAATCTCCTTTGGCTCGGCAGGCACCAAACAACCAAGATGACAACCTTTAAGCTGTCTGACTGTAACTTTTTTCCTCCCTCAGAGGAAACTTCTTGAAAAGTAACTAGGCTTTAGTTTGTGCTGTTGCAAGGTAAAGCCTACAAATGCATCCAACTACAAAAAAGGAACCCACAGAAACTATTTCTTTTAAGCATCTTTATTTTTAAGCCAAGGTCATGGGCTTTTTGACTTAGCTCTAGAGATGCTCGTCCTAGGGGTAAACAGCATGTTAAGGACCGAAACCCTCTTTTAACCTTAACTCCTAAAAGGGTCCCGACTCCTGAAGGCCAGCATTCAGACATTGGAAAGCGAGCGGGGTTTAACGTGCCCTTAAACGTTTCGCAGCCAAGACCCACAGCCCACCGCAGGGCCAGGCACCCAGATGCTATTTTAAACCTCGATAAGAGGAAGCTCAAAAAAAAAAAACCCCAACAAAAAAAAAACCAAACCCAAAACCAAACCGCCCCAAAACAGAATCTGCTCCTCGAGCAACTTCCAGCCGACCGTCCCTGCTCCTCCGAGCCGGGAAAAACCCCACAGGGCCTCCCGGGAAGGCGCCCACCCGGGGAAGCCCCCACGCACCAGCCGGAGCCGGCTCTTCCCCGTAGCAGGGGGGCCGAGAACCGGGCCGGCAGCCCGGCCCTCACGGAGGCGGGAACCGAGGCGGGACCCCGGAGGCCACCGGTCCCGGTACAACCCGGGGAGGCTCCGGCCACCGGTCACCGCCCGGAGCGGGGCTGAACCGACCGGCGGCACCCGGCCCGGCCC